>NC_086328.1:79347850-79659636 GCF_036172605.1 Pelobates fuscus
TTGTTCAAAATCAAAACCTGAATTGCATTTTCTTTTCGGCTAAACGTTCCAAGCTGTGGAAGGTCCATGTTGGACTCTTTTCTAAAACATCAGCCTTGAAACAATTTTAATAAAGCTTCTGTAGCCAAAGAAATGAAATTCTCATGAGAAGTCACTAAAACTACGAATGTGAGGTCAAGGAAACTTCCCGAAACTCTAGAATTTAAGTAGGATACGCCATATACACTATTAAAAACCCACTTAGAGAAGTTGGCAACGCTATGCTATTTTCTTTGGGAATAAGGAAATCTAATGCAGACTCTGTCCTCAGAAGGAAACCAGACACCGTATTTTTAAGACAAGAGAGGATTTGGAGCTTAAAGATTTTTCTTTGGATTGATACACTAATGTTGACATTGTTGTGTGATAATTACTAAATTGTAAAATTTTGACTTATTTAAAGAAGCTGTGACTAATGCCGAGTTTGTGAATATTTTGAAAACATCACTTTTTGCCTACATATTTTTCTCGATACAATTCATCTTCTGGTGAATAAATTCTTCATTGGAACTATGTAAACAAAGTCACTCATGACGACTCTTCTAAATTAAAATTAATTGCACCTGGAGATGCCGGGGATTGAACCCGGGGCCTCATACATGCAAAGCATGCGCTCTACCACTGAGCTACATCCCCATTACACTGTTGCAGCATTACAGAACACGACACACAAATAGAACCTCGGCTCATTCGAAAAAATAGCCTTGTCTATTTTTTTTTAATACAGTTCGTCTGAGGACTGTAGATTGCAAAATAGTTAAAAGCCTCAGATGTATATTAACAGAGGTAATAGTTGGACACATTTAACCACATCCAATGATTGTTTAGGACTCCTAGCCTACGTATGGTAACTTAGTGTCAATTGTTATATCAGATGGCTTAAATGCCCTTCCATTTATGACTTTATTGGTCAAAATATGAAGTTCTTCACTAAGTATATCATCTTCTTATCCAAAAATTATCCTCTTTTACTCGGGGAGTGAGGACCTATAATCGATTTACTGACACCTCATGGACACCAGGCACCAGATTTTCTGAGACAGCAGTGAACAGGATCTTAGCAGATGTTTAATTAAGTTTGCTTACTCAACTCTAAATTGTTCAAAATCAAAACCTGAATTGCATTTTCTTTTCGGCTAAAGGTTCCAAGCTGTGGAAGGAGCTATGTTGGACTCTTTTCTAAAACATCAGCCTTGAAACTATTTTAATAAAGCTTCTGTAGCCAAAGAAATGAAATTCTCATGAGAAGTCACTAAAACTACGAATGTGAGGTCAAGGAAACTTCCCGAAACTCTAGAATTTAAGTAGGATACGCCATATACACTATTAAAACCCCACTTAGAGAGGGGCGGGGCCAGGCCGCCGAGCGAGATGGTCGCATGTCTGACCAGCTCCTGGAATTGCTAACGAAAAAACAAACCATCAGTCTACTTTGGGCACAAAAACTGACAAAAATCGGTGAAACACATCGGGTGGAGAGTACCGGACCCAGGGTGAGGCTGGCCCAAACGGTTTCAGTCCCCTGGGGGAAGAATCCTCACTGGCACCAACGAGGCCTACTCCGGCGGTGAGTGGGGCAGACGGCCGCTGCCCCGCTATCCTGCCCATCGGTGCTCAGACAGGAGCCAGACCCGTGGAGCCGTGGCCCCGTTCCCCCCCATGGACCGGGGGGGTGATCCCGGTCCCCATTCCCCCCATACCCCGACTATCCCGGGAGCAGCAGCAGGGCCGTCTGAATCCAGCACCAAAACACAGCGTGCAAGATGGCGGAGACCAAGAATGATGGCGCCAAACCAGGCAGTGAGGCTCAGAAGCGGCCCACACAGCTCCCCCTGCACAGCATGAACCTGCGGGCAGCACCGGCGCGGCCAAACCTGGAGGCCGTATCTAGCTGGGCTGCTGCGTGGGCCCGACGACTGAATCTAAGATGGCGGAGACCGCGAGGCAAAGCACTGACTCACAGAGCCCAAAACAAGCTGATGATCCCCGCTGACAAGACAAGCGAAGGAACCAGCAGAGAGCAAACCACCATCAGTGGCAGACGGATGAAGAGGAGGGGAGCCGCACGGCACAAGGCGGCGCAACAAACACCGCTACCGGCACCAAGCACCTAGCCACCTACCCTCAAAGAGTGAGAGAGCCGGAGCCCAAGGTACAGAGCTGAATCCCCCTTCAACATCTAAACCGGCATCTCATACACAAATATTGTGCCGGCTTCTGCCACAACATAAGCGACTTTAAACTAGGACACTCAGGCATACCCAAAGCCCTCCTATAAACGAGGCATAGGCTGACAGGGCACCCACAACCCAGGAGAGGGGAGAGGCCCTTACACAATGCCTTTGCTGATAAGGACGCTGCCCAGACCCTACCACAGCCTCCACAACTGGGACTGGCTTAACACTTAAGTAACTGACAAAATTTCAATGTGTACCATCTTTCTTGTCTTGTTCTCCCAAGTTTAGCAATTGTATGTCACTCTTAGCCTAAATGTACTATGCTTTGCTGTCCACACTGGGACATGTCACCTGCTACTCACGTCTTGACAGGCCAGCTGCCAGGCACTCTCTTGAGCCCTACTACCATTCTCACACTCCCTGTTTATAAGCGTGTAACATAAGCTATTCAACCTATTTTATTTTCTTCTAGTCAATCGTATTACCTAAGCAATCTCTAAATATAAAAAATTGTGCTTGATTTCGCATGTACCCATATGTTTCACATGTCTTTTAAGCGTTGAAGGAATGCCTTTGGGGTACCTTGCAACAACATGTTATCAGCTTATGCACAACAAAAATAAAGAATTAAAAAAAAAAAAAAAACCCCACTTAGAGAAGTTGGCAACGCTATGCTATTTTCTTTGGGAATAAGGAAATCTAATGCAGACTCTGTCCTCAGAAGGAAACCAGACACAGGATTTTTAAGACAAGAGAGGATTTGGAGCTTAAAGATTTTTCTATGGATTGATACACTAATGTTGACATTGTTGTGTGATAATTACTAAATTGTAAAATTTTGACTTTATTGGTCAAAATATGAAGTTCTTTACTAAGTATATCATCTTCTTATCCAAAAATTATCCTCTTTTACTCGGGGAATGAGGACCTATAATCGATTTACTGACACCTCATGGACACCAGGCACCAGATTTTCTGAGACAGCAGTGAACAGGATCTTAGCAGATGTTTAATTAAGTTTGCTCACTCAACTCTAAATTGTTCAAAATCAAAACCTGAATTGCATTTTCTTTTCGGCTAAACGTTCCAAGCTGTGGAAGGTCCATGTTGGACTCTTTTCTAAAACATCAGCCTTGAAACAATTTTAATAAAGCTTCTGTAGCCAAAGAAATGAAATTCTCATGAGAAGTCACTAAAACTACGAATGTGAGGTCAAGGAAACTTCCCGAAACTCTAGAATTTAAGTAGGATACGCCATATACACTATTAAAAACCCACTTAGAGAAGTTGGCAACGCTATGCTATTTTCTTTGGGAATAAGGAAATCTAATGCAGACTCTGTCCTCAGAAGGAAACCAGACACAGTATTTTTAAGACAAGAGAGGATTTGGAGCTTAAAGATTTTTCTTTGGATTGATACACTAATGTTGACATTGTTGTGTGATAATTACTAAATTGTAAAATTTTGACTTATTTAAAGAAGCTGTGACTAAAGCCGAGTTTGTGAATATTTTGAAAACATCACTTTTTGCCTACATATTTTTCTCGATACAATTCATCTTCTGGTGAATAAATTCTTCATTGGAACTATGTAAACAAAGTCACTCATGCCGACTCTTCTAAATTAAAATTAATTGCACCTGGAGATGCCGGGGATTGAACCCGGGGCCTCATACATGCAAAGCATGCGCTCTACCACTGAGCTACATCCCCATTACACTGTTGCAGCATTACAGAACACTTTACACAAATAGAACCTCGGCTCATTCGAAAAAATAGCCTTGTCTATTTTTTTTTAATAAAGTTCGTCTGAGGACTGTAGATTGCAAAATAGTTAAAAGCCTCAGATGTATATTAACAGAGGTAATAGTTGGACACATTTAACCACATCCAATGATTGTTTAGGACTCCTAGCCTACGTATGGTAACTTAGTGTCAATTGTTATATCAGATGGCTTAAATGCCCTTCCATTTATGACTTTATTGGTCAAAATATGAAGTTCTTCACTAAGTATATCATCTTCTTATCCAAAAATTATCCTCTTTTACTCGGGGAATGAGGACCTATAATCGATTTACTGACACCTCATGGACACCAGGCACCAGATTTTCTGAGACAGCAGTGAACAGGATCTTAGCAGATGTTTAATTAAGTTTGCTCACTCAACTCTAAATTGTTCAAAATCAAAACCTGAATTGCATTTTCTTTTCGGCTAAACGTTCCAAGCTGTGGAAGGTCCATGTTGGACTCTTTTCTAAAACATCAGCCTTGAAACAATTTTAATAAAGCTTCTGTAGCCAAAGAAATGAAATTCTCATGAGAAGTCACTAAAACTACGAATGTGAGGTCAAGGAAACTTCCCGAAACTCTAGAATTTAAGTAGGATACGCCATATACACTATTAAAAACCCACTTAGAGAAGTTGGCAACGCTATGCTATTTTCTTTGGGAATAAGGAAATCTAATGCAGACTCTGTCCTCAGAAGGAAACCAGACACAGTATTTTTAAGACAAGAGAGGATTTGGAGCTTAAAGATTTTTCTTTGGATTGATACACTAATGTTGACATTGTTGTGTGATAATTACTAAATTGTAAAATTTTGACTTATTTAAAGAAGCTGTGACTAAAGCCGAGTTTGTGAATATTTTGAAAACATCACTTTTTGCCTACATATTTTTCTCGATACAATTCATCTTCTGGTGAATAAATTCTTCATTGGAACTATGTAAACAAAGTCACTCATGCCGACTCTTCTAAATTAAAATTAATTGCACCTGGAGATGCCGGGGATTGAACCCGGGGCCTCATACATGCAAAGCATGCGCTCTACCACTGAGCTACATCCCCATTACACTGTTGCAGCATTACAGAACACGACACACAAATAGAACCTCGGCTCATTCGAAAAAATAGCCTTGTCTATTTTTTTTTAATAAAGTTCGTCTGAGGACTGTAGATTGCAAAATAGTTAAAAGCCTCAGATGTATATTAACAGAGGTAATAGTTGGACACATTTAACCACATCCAATGATTGTTTAGGACTCCTAGCCTACGTATGGTAACTTAGTGTCAATTGTTATATCAGATGGCTTAAATGCCCTTCCATTTATGACTTTATTGGTCAAAATATGAAGTTCTTCACTAAGTATATCATCTTCTTATCCAAAAATTATCCTCTTTTACTCGGGGAGTGAGGACCTATAATCGATTTACTGACACCTCATGGACACCAGGCACCAGATTTTCTGAGACAGCAGTGAACAGGATCTTAGCAGATGTTTAATTAAGTTTGCTTACTCAACTCTAAATTGTTCAAAATCAAAACCTGAATTGCATTTTCTTTTCGGCTAAAGGTTCCAAGCTGTGGAAGGAGCTATGTTGGACTCTTTTCTAAAACATCAGCCTTGAAACTATTTTAATAAAGCTTCTGTAGCCAAAGAAATGAAATTCTCATGAGAAGTCACTAAAACTACGAATGTGAGGTCAAGGAAACTTCCCGAAACTCTAGAATTTAAGTAGGATACGCCATATACACTATTAAAACCCCACTTAGAGAAGTTGGCAACGCTATGCTATTTTCTTTGGGAATAAGGAAATCTAATGCAGACTCTGTCCTCAGAAGGAAACCAGACACAGGATTTTTAAGACAAGAGAGGATTTGGAGCTTAAAGATTTTTCTATGGATTGATACACTAATGTTGACATTGTTGTGTGATAATTACTAAATTGTAAAATTTTGACTTTATTGGTCAAAATATTAAGTTCTTTACTAAGTATATCATCTTCTTATCCAAAAATTATCCTCTTTTACTCGGGGAATGAGGACCTATAATCGATTTACTGACACCTCATGGACACCAGGCACCAGATTTTCTGAGACAGCAGTGAACAGGATCTTAGCAGATGTTTAATTAAGTTTGCTCACTCAACTCTAAATTGTTCAAAATCAAAACCTGAATTGCATTTTCTTTTCGGCTAAACGTTCCAAGCTGTGGAAGGTCCATGTTGGACTCTTTTCTAAAACATCAGCCTTGAAACAATTTTAATAAAGCTTCTGTAGCCAAAGAAATGAAATTCTCATGAGAAGTCACTAAAACTACGAATGTGAGGTCAAGGAAACTTCCCGAAACTCTAGAATTTAAGTAGGATACGCCATATACACTATTAAAAACCCACTTAGAGAAGTTGGCAACGCTATGCTATTTTCTTTGGGAATAAGGAAATCTAATGCAGACTCTGTCCTCAGAAGGAAACCAGACACAGTATTTTTAAGACAAGAGAGGATTTGGAGCTTAAAGATTTTTCTTTGGATTGATACACTAATGTTGACATTGTTGTGTGATAATTACTAAATTGTAAAATTTTGACTTATTTAAAGAAGCTGTGACTAAAGCCGAGTTTGTGAATATTTTGAAAACATCACTTTTTGCCTACATATTTTTCTCGATACAATTCATCTTCTGGTGAATAAATTCTTCATTGGAACTATGTAAACAAAGTCACTCATGCCGACTCTTCTAAATTAAAATTAATTGCACCTGGAGATGCCGGGGATTGAACCCGGGGCCTCATACATGCAAAGCATGCGCTCTACCACTGAGCTACATCCCCATTACACTGTTGCAGCATTACAGAACACGACACACAAATAGAACCTCGGCTCATTCGAAAAAATAGCCTTGTCTATTTTTTTTTAATAAAGTTCGTCTGAGGACTGTAGATTGCAAAATAGTTAAAAGCCTCAGATGTATATTAACAGAGGTAATAGTTGGACACATTTAACCACATCCAATGATTGTTTAGGACTCCTAGCCTACGTATGGTAACTTAGTGTCAATTGTTATATCAGATGGCTTAAATGCCCTTCCATTTATGACTTTATTGGTCAAAATATGAAGTTCTTCACTAAGTATATCATCTTCTTATCCAAAAATTATCCTCTTTTACTCGGGGAATGAGGACCTATAATCGATTTACTGACACCTCATGGACACCAGGCACCAGATTTTCTGAGACAGCAGTGAACAGGATCTTAGCAGATGTTTAATTAAGTTTGCTCACTCAACTCTAAATTGTTCAAAATCAAAACCTGAATTGCATTTTCTTTTCGGCTAAACGTTCCAAGCTGTGGAAGGTCCATGTTGGACTCTTTTCTAAAACATCAGCCTTGAAACAATTTTAATAAAGCTTCTGTAGCCAAAGAAATGAAATTCTCATGAGAAGTCACTAAAACTACGAATGTGAGGTCAAGGAAACTTCCCGAAACTCTAGAATTTAAGTAGGATACGCCATATACACTATTAAAAACCCACTTAGAGAAGTTGGCAACGCTATGCTATTTTCTTTGGGAATAAGGAAATCTAATGCAGACTCTGTCCTCAGAAGGAAACCAGACACAGTATTTTTAAGACAAGAGAGGATTTGGAGCTTAAAGATTTTTCTTTGGATTGATACACTAATGTTGACATTGTTGTGTGATAATTACTAAATTGTAAAATTTTGACTTATTTAAAGAAGCTGTGACTAAAGCCGAGTTTGTGAATATTTTGAAAACATCACTTTTTGCCTACATATTTTTCTCGATACAATTCATCTTCTGGTGAATAAATTCTTCATTGGAACTATGTAAACAAAGTCACTCATGCCGACTCTTCTAAATTAAAATTAATTGCACCTGGAGATGCCGGGGATTGAACCCGGGGCCTCATACATGCAAAGCATGCGCTCTACCACTGAGCTACATCCCCATTACACTGTTGCAGCATTACAGAACACGACACACAAATAGAACCTCGGCTCATTCGAAAAAATAGCCTTGTCTATTTTTTTTTAATAAAGTTCGTCTGAGGACTGTAGATTGCAAAATAGTTAAAAGCCTCAGATGTATATTAACAGAGGTAATAGTTGGACACATTTAACCACATCCAATGATTGTTTAGGACTCCTAGCCTACGTATGGTAACTTAGTGTCAATTGTTATATCAGATGGCTTAAATGCCCTTCCATTTATGACTTTATTGGTCAAAATATGAAGTTCTTCACTAAGTATATCATCTTCTTATCCAAAAATTATCCTCTTTTACTCGGGGAATGAGGACCTATAATCGATTTACTGACACCTCATGGACACCAGGCACCAGATTTTCTGAGACAGCAGTGAACAGGATCTTAGCAGATGTTTAATTAAGTTTGCTCACTCAACTCTAAATTGTTCAAAATCAAAACCTGAATTGCATTTTCTTTTCGGCTAAACGTTCCAAGCTGTGGAAGGTCCATGTTGGACTCTTTTCTAAAACATCAGCCTTGAAACAATTTTAATAAAGCTTCTGTAGCCAAAGAAATGAAATTCTCATGAGAAGTCACTAAAACTACGAATGTGAGGTCAAGGAAACTTCCCGAAACTCTAGAATTTAAGTAGGATACGCCATATACACTATTAAAAACCCACTTAGAGAAGTTGACAACGCTATGCTATTTTCTTTGGGAATAAGGAAATCTAATGCAGACTCTGTCCTCAGAAGGAAACCAGACACAGGATTTTTAAGACAAGAGAGGATTTGGAGCTTAAAGATTTTTCTTTGGATTGATACACTAATGTTGACATTGTTGTGTGATAATTACTAAATTGTAAAATTTTGACTTATTTAAAGAAGCTGTGACTAAAGCCGAGTTTGTGAATATTTTGAAAACATCACTTTTTGCCTACATATTTTTCTCGATACAATTCATCTTCTGGTGAATAAATTCTTCATTGGAACTATGTAAACAAAGTCACTCATGCCGACTCTTCTAAATTAAAATTAATTGCACCTGGAGATGTCGGGGCCTCATACATGCAAAGCATGCGCTCTACCACTGAGCTACATCCCCATTACATTGCTGCAGCATTACAGAACACGACACACAAATAGAACCTCGGCTCATTCGAAAAAATAGCCTTGTCTATTTTTTTTTAATAAAGTTCGTCTGAGGACTGTAGATTGCAAAATAGTTAAAAGCCTCAGATGTATATTAACAGAGGTAATAGTTGGACACATTTAACCACATCCAATGATTGTTTAGGACTCCTAGCCTACGTATGGTAACTTAGTGTCAATTGTTATATCAGATGGCTTAAATGCCCTTCCATTTATGACTTTATTGGTCAAAATATGAAGTTCTTCACTAAGTATATCTTCTTATCCAAAAATTATCCTCTTTTACTCGGGGAATGAGGACCTATAATCGATTTACTGACACCTCATGGACACCAGGCACCAGATTTTCTGAGACAGCAGTGAACAGGATCTTAGCAGATGTTTAATTAAGTTTGCTCACTCAACTCTAAATTGTTCAAAATCAAAACCTGAATTGCATTTTCTTTTCGGCTAAACGTTCCAAGCTGTGGAAGGTCCATGTTGGACTCTTTTCTAAAACATCAGCCTTGAAACAATTTTAATAAAGCTTCTGTAGCCAAAGAAATGAAATTCTCATGAGAAGTCACTAAAACTACGAATGTGAGGTCAAGGAAACTTCCCGAAACTCTAGAATTTAAGTAGGATACGCCATATACACTATTAAAAACCCACTTAGAGAAGTTGGCAACGCTATGCTATTTTCTTTGGGAATAAGGAAATCTAATGCAGACTCTGTCCTCAGAAGGAAACCAGACACAGTATTTTTAAGACAAGAGAGGATTTGGAGCTTAAAGATTTTTCTTTGGATTGATACACTAATGTTGACATTGTTGTGTGATAATTACTAAATTGTAAAATTTTGACTTATTTAAAGAAGCTGTGACTAAAGCCGAGTTTGTGAATATTTTGAAAACATCACTTTTTGCCTACATATTTTTCTCGATACAATTCATCTTCTGGTGAATAAATTCTTCATTGGAACTATGTAAACAAAGTCACTCATGCCGACTCTTCTAAATTAAAATTAATTGCACCTGGAGATGCCGGGGATTGAACCCGGGGCCTCATACATGCAAAGCATGCGCTCTACCACTGAGCTACATCCCCATTACACTGTTGCAGCATTACAGAACACGACACACAAATAGAACCTCGGCTCATTCGAAAAAATAGCCTTGTCTATTTTTTTTTAATAAAGTTCGTCTGAGGACTGTAGATTGCAAAATAGTTAAAAGCCTCAGATGTATATTAACAGAGGTAATAGTTGGACACATTTAACCACATCCAATGATTGTTTAGGACTCCTAGCCTACGTATGGTAACTTAGTGTCAATTGTTATATCAGATGGCTTAAATGCCCTTCCATTTATGACTTTATTGGTCAAAATATGAAGTTCTTCACTAAGTATATCATCTTCTTATCCAAAAATTATCCTCTTTTACTCGGGGAATGAGGACCTATAATCGATTTACTGACACCTCATGGACACCAGGCACCAGATTTTCTGAGACAGCAGTGAACAGGATCTTAGCAGATGTTTAATTAAGTTTGCTCACTCAACTCTAAATTGTTCAAAATCAAAACCTGAATTGCATTTTCTTTTCGGCTAAACGTTCCAAGCTGTGGAAGGTCCATGTTGGACTCTTTTCTAAAACATCAGCCTTGAAACAATTTTAATAAAGCTTCTGTAGCCAAAGAAATGAAATTCTCATGAGAAGTCACTAAAACTACGAATGTGAGGTCAAGGAAACTTCCCGAAACTCTAGAATTTAAGTAGGATACGCCATATACACTATTAAAAACCCACTTAGAGAAGTTGGCAACGCTATGCTATTTTCTTTGGGAATAAGGAAATCTAATGCAGACTCTGTCCTCAGAAGGAAACCAGACACAGTATTTTTAAGACAAGAGAGGATTTGGAGCTTAAAGATTTTTCTTTGGATTGATACACTAATGTTGACATTGTTGTGTGATAATTACTAAATTGTAAAATTTTGACTTATTTAAAGAAGCTGTGACTAAAGCCGAGTTTGTGAATATTTTGAAAACATCACTTTTTGCCTACATATTTTTCTCGATACAATTCATCTTCTGGTGAATAAATTCTTCATTGGAACTATGTAAACAAAGTCACTCATGCCGACTCTTCTAAATTAAAATTAATTGCACCTGGAGATGCCGGGGATTGAACCCGGGGCCTCATACATGCAAAGCATGCGCTCTACCACAGAGCTACATCCCCATTACACTGTTGCAGCATTACAGAACACGACACACAAATAGAACCTCGGCTCATTCGAAAAAATAGCCTTGTCTATTTTTTTTTAATAAAGTTCGTCTGAGGACTGTAGATTGCAAAATAGTTAAAAGCCTCAGATGTATATTAACAGAGGTAATAGTTGGACACATTTAACCACATCCAATGATTGTTTAGGACTCCTAGCCTACGTATGGTAACTTAGTGTCAATTGTTATATCAGATGGCTTAAATGCCCTTCCATTTATGACTTTATTGGTCAAAATATGAAGTTCTTCACTAAGTATATCATCTTCTTATCCAAAAATTATCCTCTTTTACTCGGGGAATGAGGACCTATAATCGATTTACTGACACCTCATGGACACCAGGCACCAGATTTTCTGAGACAGCAGTGAACAGGATCTTAGCAGATGTTTAATTAAGTTTGCTCACTCAACTCTAAATTGTTCAAAATCAAAACCTGAATTGCATTTTCTTTTCGGCTAAACGTTCCAAGCTGTGGAAGGTCCATGTTGGACTCTTTTCTAAAACATCAGCCTTGAAACAATTTTAATAAAGCTTCTGTAGCCAAAGAAATGAAATTCTCATGAGAAGTCACTAAAACTACGAATGTGAGGTCAAGGAAACTTCCCGAAACTCTAGAATTTAAGTAGGATACGCCATATACACTATTAAAAACCCACTTAGAGAAGTTGACAACGCTATGCTATTTTCTTTGGGAATAAGGAAATCTAATGCAGACTCTGTCCTCAGAAGGAAACCAGACACAGGATTTTTAAGACAAGAGAGGATTTGGAGCTTAAAGATTTTTCTTTGGATTGATACACTAATGTTGACATTGTTGTGTGATAATTACTAAATTGTAAAATTTTGACTTATTTAAAGAAGCTGTGACTAAAGCCGAGTTTGTGAATATTTTGAAAACATCACTTTTTGCCTACATATTTTTCTCGATACAATTCATCTTCTGGTGAATAAATTCTTCATTGGAACTATGTAAACAAAGTCACTCATGCCGACTCTTCTAAATTAAAATTAATTGCACCTGGAGATGTCGGGGCCTCATACATGCAAAGCATGCGCTCTACCACTGAGCTACATCCCCATTACATTGCTGCAGCATTACAGAACACGACACACAAATAGAACCTCGGCTCATTCGAAAAAATAGCCTTGTCTATTTTTTTTTAATAAAGTTCGTCTGAGGACTGTAGATTGCAAAATAGTTAAAAGCCTCAGATGTATATTAACAGAGGTAATAGTTGGACACATTTAACCACATCCAATGATTGTTTAGGACTCCTAGCCTACGTATGGTAACTTAGTGTCAATTGTTATATCAGATGGCTTAAATGCCCTTCCATTTATGACTTTATTGGTCAAAATATGAAGTTCTTCACTAAGTATATCTTCTTATCCAAAAATTATCCTCTTTTACTCGGGGAATGAGGACCTATAATCGATTTACTGACACCTCATGGACACCAGGCACCAGATTTTCTGAGACAGCAGTGAACAGGATCTTAGCAGATGTTTAATTAAGTTTGCTCACTCAACTCTAAATTGTTCAAAATCAAAACCTGAATTGCATTTTCTTTTCGGCTAAACGTTCCAAGCTGTGGAAGGTCCATGTTGGACTCTTTTCTAAAACATCAGCCTTGAAACAATTTTAATAAAGCTTCTGTAGCCAAAGAAATGAAATTCTCATGAGAAGTCACTAAAACTACGAATGTGAGGTCAAGGAAACTTCCCGAAACTCTAGAATTTAAGTAGGATACGCCATATACACTATTAAAAACCCACTTAGAGAAGTTGGCAACGCTATGCTATTTTCTTTGGGAATAAGGAAATCTAATGCAGACTCTGTCCTCAGAAGGAAACCAGACACAGTATTTTTAAGACAAGAGAGGATTTGGAGCTTAAAGATTTTTCTTTGGATTGATACACTAATGTTGACATTGTTGTGTGATAATTACTAAATTGTAAAATTTTGACTTATTTAAAGAAGCTGTGACTAAAGCCGAGTTTGTGAATATTTTGAAAACATCACTTTTTGCCTACATATTTTTCTCGATACAATTCATCTTCTGGTGAATAAATTCTTCATTGGAACTATGTAAACAAAGTCACTCATGCCGACTCTTCTAAATTAAAATTAATTGCACCTGGAGATGCCGGGGATTGAACCCGGGGCCTCATACATGCAAAGCATGCGCTCTACCACTGAGCTACATCCCCATTACACTGTTGCAGCATTACAGAACACGACACACAAATAGAACCTCGGCTCATTCGAAAAAATAGCCTTGTCTATTTTTTTTTAATAAAGTTCGTCTGAGGACTGTAGATTGCAAAATAGTTAAAAGCCTCAGATGTATATTAACAGAGGTAATAGTTGGACACATTTAACCACATCCAATGATTGTTTAGGACTCCTAGCCTACGTATGGTAACTTAGTGTCAATTGTTATATCAGATGGCTTAAATGCCCTTCCATTTATGACTTTATTGGTCAAAATATGAAGTTCTTCACTAAGTATATCTTCTTATCCAAAAATTATCCTCTTTTACTCGGGGAATGAGGACCTATAATCGATTTACTGACACCTCATGGACACCAGGCACCAGATTTTCTGAGACAGCAGTGAACAGGATCTTAGCAGATGTTTAATTAAGTTTGCTCACTCAACTCTAAATTGTTCAAAATCAAAACCTGAATTGCATTTTCTTTTCGGCTAAACGTTCCAAGCTGTGGAAGGTCCATGTTGGACTCTTTTCTAAAACATCAGCCTTGAAACAATTTTAATAAAGCTTCTGTAGCCAAAGAAATGAAATTCTCATGAGAAGTCACTAAAACTACGAATGTGAGGTCAAGGAAACTTCCCGAAACTCTAGAATTTAAGTAGGATACGCCATATACACTATTAAAAACCCACTTAGAGAAGTTGGCAACGCTATGCTATTTTCTTTGGGAATAAGGAAATCTAATGCAGACTCTGTCCTCAGAAGGAAACCAGACACAGGATTTTTAAGACAAGAGAGGATTTGGAGCTTAAAGATTTTTCTTTGGATTGATACACTAATGTTGACATTGTTGTGTGATAATTACTAAATTGTAAAATTTTGACTTATTTAAAGAAGCTGTGACTAAAGCCGAGTTTGTGAATATTTTGAAAACATCACTTTTTGCCTACATATTTTTCTCGATACAATTCATCTTCTGGTGAATAAATTCTTCATTGGAACTATGTAAACAAAGTCACTCATGCCGACTCTTCTAAATTAAAATTAATTGCACCTGGAGATGCCGGGGATTGAACCCGGGGCCTCATACATGCAAAGCATGCGCTCTACCACTGAGCTACATCCCCATTACACTGTTGCAGCATTACAGAACACGACACACAAATAGAACCTCGGCTCATTCGAAAAAATAGCCTTGTCTATTTTTTTTTAATAAAGTTCGTCTGAGGACTGTAGATTGCAAAATAGTTAAAAGCCTCAGATGTATATTAACAGAGGTAATATTTGGACACATTTAACCACATCCAATGATTGTTTAGGACTCCTAGCCTACGTATGGTAACTTAGTGTCAATTGTTATATCAGATGGCTTAAATGCCCTTCCATTTATGACTTTATTGGTCAAAATATGAAGTTCTTCACTAAGTATATCATCTTCTTATCCAAAAATTATCCTCTTTTACTCGGGGAATGAGGACCTATAATCGATTTACTGACACCTCATGGACACCAGGCACCAGATTTTCTGAGACAGCAGTGAACAGGATCTTAGCAGATGTTTAATTAAGTTTGCTCACTCAACTCTAAATTGTTCAAAATCAAAACCTGAATTGCATTTTCTTTTCGGCTAAACGTTCCAAGCTGTGGAAGGTCCATGTTGGACTCTTTTCTAAAACATCAGCCTTGAAACAATTTTAATAAAGCTTCTGTAGCCAAAGAAATGAAATTCTCATGAGAAGTCACTAAAACTACGAATGTGAGGTCAAGGAAACTTCCCGAAACTCTAGAATTTAAGTAGGATACGCCATATACACTATTAAAAACCCACTTAGAGAAGTTGGCAACGCTATGCTATTTTCTTTGGGAATAAGGAAATCTAATGCAGACTCTGTCCTCAGAAGGAAACCAGACACAGGATTTTTAAGACAAGAGAGGATTTGGAGCTTAAAGATTTTTCTTTGGATTGATACACTAATGTTGACATTGTTGTGTGATAATTACTAAATTGTAAAATTTTGACTTATTTAAAGAAGCTGTGACTAAAGCCGAGTTTGTGAATATTTTGAAAACATCACTTTTTGCCTACATATTTTTCTCGATACAATTCATCTTCTGGTGAATAAATTCTTCATTGGAACTATGTAAACAAAGTCACACATGCCGACTCTTCTAAATTAAAATTAATTGCACCTGGAGATGCCGGGGATTGAACCCGGGGCCTCATACATGCAAAGCATGCGCTCTACCACTGAGCTACATCCCCATTACATTGCTGCAGCATTACAGAACACGACACACAAATAGAACCTCGGCTCATTCGAAAAAATAGCCTTGTCTATTTTT
The DNA here is from genome assembly GCF_036172605.1 of Pelobates fuscus. NCBI lineage: Eukaryota > Metazoa > Chordata > Amphibia > Anura > Pelobatidae > Pelobates > Pelobates fuscus. The sequence continues at coordinate 79,363,813 of NC_086328.1, forward strand.
TTAAATAAAGTTCGTCTGAGGACTGTAGATTGCAAAATAGTTAAAAGCCTCAGATGTATATTAACAGAGGTAATAGTTGGACACATTTAACCACATCCAATGATTGTTTAGGACTCCTAGCCTACGTATGGTAACTTAGTGTCAATTGTTATATCAGATGGCTTAAATGCCCTTCCATTTATGACTTTATTGGTCAAAATATGAAGTTCTTCACTAAGTATATCATCTTCTTATCCAAAAATTATCCTCTTTTACTCGGGGAGTGAGGACCTATAATCGATTTACTGACACCTCATGGTCACCAGGCACCAGATTTTCTGAGACAGCAGTGAACAGGATCTTAGCAGATGTTTAATTAAGTTTGCTCACTCAACTCTAAATTGTTCAAAATCAAAACCTGAATTGCATTTTCTTTTCGGCTAAACGTTCCAAGCTGTGGAAGGAGCTATGTTGGACTCTTTTCTAAAACATCAGCCTTGAAACAATTTTAATAAAGCTTCTGTAGCCAAAGAAATGAAATTCTCATGAGAAGTCACTAAAACTACGAATGTGAGGTCAAGGAAACTTCCCGAAACTCTAGAATTTAAGTAGGATACGCCATATACACTATTAAAAACCCACTTAGAGAAGTTGGCAACGCTATGCTATTTTCTTTGGGAATAAGGAAATCTAATGCAGACTCTGTCCTCAGAAGGAAACCAGACACAGGATTTTTAAGACAAGAGAGGATTTGGAGCTTAAAGATTTTTCTTTGGATTGATACACTAATGTTGACATTGTTGTGTGATAATTACTAAATTGTAAAATTTTGACTTATTTAAAGAAGCTGTGACTAAAGCCGAGTTTGTGAATATTTTGAAAACATCACTTTTTGCCTACATATTTTTCTCGATACAATTCATCTTCTGGTGAATAAATTCTTCATTGGAACTATGTAAACAAAGTCACTCATGCCGACTCTTCTAAATGAAAATTAATTGCACCTGGAGATGCCGGGGATTGAACCCGGGGCCTCATACATGCAAAGCATGCGCTCTACCACTGAGCTACATCCCCATTACACTGTTGCAGCATTACAGAACACGACACACAAATAGAACCTCGGCTCATTCGAAAAAATAGCCTTGTCTATTTTTTTTTAATAAAGTTCGTCTGAGGACTGTAGATTGCAAAATAGTTAAAAGCCTCAGATGTATATTAACAGAGGTAATAGTTGGACACATTTAACCACATCCAATGATTGTTTAGGACTCCTAGCCTACGTATGGTAACTTAGTGTCAATTGTTATATCAGATGGCTTAAATGCCCTTCCATTTATGACTTTATTGGTCAAAATATGAAGTTCTTCACTAAGTATATCATCTTCTTATCCAAAAATTATCCTCTTTTACTCGGGGAATGAGGACCTATAATCGATTTACTGACACCTCATGGACACCAGGCACCAGATTTTCTGAGACAGCAGTGAACAGGATCTTAGCAGATGTTTAATTAAGTTTGCTCACTCAACTCTAAATTGTTCAAAATCAAAACCTGAATTGCATTTTCTTTTCGGCTAAACGTTCCAAGCTGTGGAAGGTCCATGTTGGACTCTTTTCTAAAACATCAGCCTTGAAACAATTTTAATAAAGCTTCTGTAGCCAAAGAAATGAAATTCTCATGAGAAGTCACTAAAACTACGAATGTGAGGTCAAGGAAACTTCCCGAAACTCTAGAATTTAAGTAGGATACGCCATATACACTATTAAAAACCCACTTAGAGAAGTTGGCAACGCTATGCTATTTTCTTTGGGAATAAGGAAATCTAATGCAGACTCTGTCCTCAGAAGGAAACCAGACACAGTATTTTTAAGACAAGAGAGGATTTGGAGCTTAAAGATTTTTCTTTGGATTGATACACTAATGTTGACATTGTTGTGTGATAATTACTAAATTGTAAAATTTTGACTTATTTAAAGAAGCTGTGACTAAAGCCGAGTTTGTGAATATTTTGAAAACATCACTTTTTGCCTACATATTTTTCTCGATACAATTCATCTTCTGGTGAATAAATTCTTCATTGGAACTATGTAAACAAAGTCACACATGCCGACTCTTCTAAATTAAAATTAATTGCACCTGGAGATGCCGGGGATTGAACCCGGGGCCTCATACATGCAAAGCATGCGCTCTACCACTGAGCTACATCCCCATTACATTGCTGCAGCATTACAGAACACGACACACAAATAGAACCTCGGCTCATTCGAAAAAATAGCCTTGTCTATTTTTTTAAATAAAGTTCGTCTGAGGACTGTAGATTGCAAAATAGTTAAAAGCCTCAGATGTATATTAACAGAGGTAATAGTTGGACACATTTAACCACATCCAATGATTGTTTAGGACTCCTAGCCTACGTATGGTAACTTAGTGTCAATTGTTATATCAGATGGCTTAAATGCCCTTCCATTTATGACTTTATTGGTCAAAATATGAAGTTCTTCACTAAGTATATCATCTTCTTATCCAAAAATTATCCTCTTTTACTCGGGGAGTGAGGACCTATAATCGATTTACTGACACCTCATGGACACCAGGCACCAGATTTTCTGAGACAGCAGTGAACAGGATCTTAGCAGATGTTTAATTAAGTTTGCTCACTCAACTCTAAATTGTTCAAAATCAAAACCTGAATTGCATTTTCTTTTCGGCTAAACGTTCCAAGCTGTGGAAGGAGCTATGTTGGACTCTTTTCTAAAACATCAGCCTTGAAACAATTTTAATAAAGCTTCTGTAGCCAAAGAAATGAAATTCTCATGAGAAGTCACTAAAACTACGAATGTGAGGTCAAGGAAACTTCCCGAAACTCTAGAATTTAAGTAGGATACGCCATATACACTATTAAAAACCCACTTAGAGAAGTTGGCAACGCTATGCTATTTTCTTTGGGAATAAGGAAATCTAATGCAGACTCTGTCCTCAGAAGGAAACCAGACACAGGATTACTAAATTGTAAAATTTTGACTTATTTAAAGAAGCTGTGACTAAAGCCGAGTTTGTGAATATTTTGAAAACATCACTTTTTGCCTACATATTTTTCTCGATACAATTCATCTTCTGGTGAATAAATTCTTCATTGGAACTATGTAAACAAAGTCACTCATGCCGACTCTTCTAAATTAAAATTAATTGCACCTGGAGATGCCGGGGATTGAACCCGGGGCCTCATACATGCAAAGCATGCGCTCTACCACTGAGCTACATCCCCATTACATTGCTGCAGCATTACAGAACATGACACACAAATAGAACCTCGGCTCATTCGAAAAAATAGCCTTGTCTATTTTTTTTAATAAAGTTTGTCTGAGGACTGTAGATTGCAAAATAGTTAAAAGCCTCAGATGTATATTAACAGAGGTAATAGTTGGACACATTTAACCACATCCAATGATTGTTTAGGACTCCTAGCCTACGTATGGTAACTTAGTGTCAATTGTTATATCAGATGGCTTAAATGCCCTTCCATTTATGACTTTATTGGTCAAAATATGAAGTTCTTCACTAAGTATATCATCTTCTTATCCAAAAATTATCCTCTTTTACTCGGGGAGTGAGGACCTATAATCGATTTACTGACACCTCATGGACACCAGGCACCAGATTTTCTGAGACAGCAGTGAACAGGATCTTAGCAGATGTTTAATTAAGTTTGCTCACTCAACTCTAAATTGTTCAAAATCAAAACCTGAATTGCATTTTCTTTTCGGCTAAACGTTCCAAGCTGTGAAAGGAGCTATGTTGGACTCTTTTCTAAAACATCAGCCTTGAAACTATTTTAATAAAGCTTCTGTAGCCAAAGAAATGAAATTCTCATGAGAAGTCACTAAAACTACGAATGTGAGGTCAAGGAAACTTCCCGAAACTCTAGAATTTAAGTAGGATACGCCATATACACTATTAAAACCCCACTTAGAGAAGTTGGCAACGCTATGCTATTTTCTTTGGGAATAAGGAAATCTAATGCAGACTCTGTCCTCAGAAGGAAACCAGACACAGGATTTTTAAGACAAGAGAGGATTTGGAGCTTAAAGATTTTTCTTTGGATTGATACACTAATGTTGACATTGTTGTGTGATAATTACTAAATTGTAAAATTTTGACTTATTTAAAGAAGCTGTGACTAAAGCCGAGTTTGTGAATATTTTGAAAACATCACTTTTTGCCTACATATTTTTCTCGATACAATTCATCTTCTGGTGAATAAATTCTTCATTGGAACTATGTAAACAAAGTCACTCATGCCGACTCTTCTAAATTAAAATTAATTGCACCTGGAGATGCCGGGGCCTCATACATGCAAAGCATGCGCTCTACCACTGAGCTACATCCCCATTACATTGCTGCAGCATTACAGAACACGACACACAAATAGAACCTCGGCTCATTTGAAAAAATAGCCTTGTCTATTTTTTTTAATAAAGTTCGTCTGAGGACTGTAGATTGCAAAATAGTTAAAAGCCTCAGATGTATATTAACAGAGGTAATAGTTGGACACATTTAACCACATCCAATGATTGTTTAGGACTCCTAGCCTACGTATGGTAACTTAGTGTCAATTGTTATATCAGATGGCTTAAATGCCCTTCCATTTATGACTTTATTGGTCAAAATATGAAGTTCTTCACTAAGTATATCATCTTCTTATCCAAAAATTATCCTCTTTTACTCGTGGAGTGAGGACCTATAATCGATTTACTGACACCTCATGGACACCAGGCACCAGATTTTCTGAGACAGCAGTGAACAGGATCTTAGCAGATGTTTAATTAAGTTTGCTCACTCAACTCTAAATTGTTCAAAATCAAAACCTGAATTGCATTTTCTTTTCGGCTAAAGGTTCCAAGCTGTGGAAGGAGCTATGTTGGACTCTTTTCTAAAACATCAGCCTTGAAACAATTTTAATAAAGCTTCTGTAGCCAAAGAAATGAAATTCTCATGAGAAGTCACTTCAACTACGAATGTGAGGTCAAGGAAACTTCCCGAAACTCTAGAATTTAAGTAGGATACGCCATATACACTATTAAAAACCCACTTAGAGAAGTTGGCAACGCTATGCTATTTTCTTTGGGAATAAGGAAATCTAATGCAGACTCTGTCCTCAGAAGGAAACCAGACACAGGATTTTTAAGACAAGAGAGGATTTGGAGCTTAAAGATTTTTCTTTGGATTGATACACTAATGTTGACATTGTTGTGTGATAATTACTAAATTGTAAAATTTTGACTTATTTAAAGAAGCTGTGACTAAAGCCGAGTTTGTGAATATTTTGAAAACATCACTTTTTGCCTACATATTTTTCTCGATACAATTCATCTTCTGGTGAATAAATTCTTCATTGGAACTATGTAAACAAAGTCACTCATGCCGACTCTTCTAAATTAAAATTAATTGCACCTGGAGATGCCGGGGATTGAACCCGGGGCCTCATACATGCAAAGCATGCGCTCTACCACTGAGCTACATCCCCATTACATTGCTGCAGCATTACAGAACACGACACACAAATAGAACCTCGGCTCATTCGAAAAAATAGCCTTGTCTATTTTTTTTTAATAAAGTTCGTCTGAGGACTGTAGATTGCAAAATAGTTAAAAGCCTCAGATGTATATTAACAGAGGTAATAGTTGGACACATTTAACCACATCCAATGATTGTTTAGGACTCCTAGCCTACGTATGGTAACTTAGTGTCAATTGTTATATCAGATGGCTTAAATGCCCTTCCATTTATGACTTTATTGGTCAAAATATGAAGTTCTTCACTAAGTATATCATCTTCTTATCCAAAAATTATCCTCTTTTACTCGGGGAATGAGGACCTATAATCGATTTACTGACACCTCATGGACACCAGGCACCAGATTTTCTGAGACAGCAGTGAACAGGATCTTAGCAGATGTTTAATTAAGTTTGCTCACTCAACTCTAAATTGTTCAAAATCAAAACCTGAATTGCATTTTCTTTTCGGCTAAACGTTCCAAGCTGTGGAAGGTCCATGTTGGACTCTTTTCTAAAACATCAGCCTTGAAACAATTTTAATAAAGCTTCTGTAGCCAAAGAAATGAAATTCTCATGAGAAGTCACTAAAACTACGAATGTGAGGTCAAGGAAACTTCCCGAAACTCTAGAATTTAAGTAGGATACGCCATATACACTATTAAAAACCCACTTAGAGAAGTTGGCAACGCTATGCTATTTTCCTTGGGAATAAGGAAATCTAATGCAGACTCTGTCCTCAGAAGGAAACCAGACACAGGATTTTTAAGACAAGAGAGGATTTGGAGCTTAAAGATTTTTCTTTGGATTGATACACTAATGTTGACATTGTTGTGTGATAATTACTAAATTGTAAAATTTTGACTTATTTAAAGAAGCTGTGACTAAAGCCGAGTTTGTGAATATTTTGAAAACATCACTTTTTGCCTACATATTTTTCTCGATACAATTCATCTTCTGGTGAATAAATTCTTCATTGGAACTATGTAAACAAAGTCACTCATGCCGACTCTTCTAAATTAAAATTAATTGCACCTGGAGATGCCGGGGATTGAACCCGGGGCCTCATACATGCAAAGCATGCGCTCTACCACTGAACTACATCCCCATTACATTGCTGCAGCATTACAGAACACGACACACAAATAGAACCTCGGCTCATTCGAAAAAATAGCCTTGTCTATTTTTTTTAATAAAGTTCGTCTGAGGACTGTAGATTGCAAAATAGTTAAAAGCCTCAGATGTATATTAACAGAGGTAATAGTTGGACACATTTAACCACATCCAATGATTGTTTAGGACTCCTAGCCTACGTATGGTAACTTAGTGTCAATTGTTATATCAGATGGCTTAAATGCCCTTTCATTTATGACTTTATTGGTCAAAATATGAAGTTCTTCCCTAAGTATATCATCTTCTTATCCAAAAATTATCCTCTTTTACTCGGGGAGTGAGGACCTATAATCGATTTACTGACACTTCATGGACACCAGGCACCAGATTTTCTGAGACAGCAGTGAACAGGATCTTAGCAGATGTTTAATTAAGTTTGCTCACTCAACTCTAAATTGTTCAAAATCAAAACCTGAATTGCATTTTCTTTTCGGCTAAAGGTTCCAAGCTGTGGAAGGAGCTATGTTGGACTCTTTTCTAAAACATCAGCCTTGAAACAATTTTAATAAAGCTTCTGTAGCCAAAGAAATGAAATTCTCATGAGAAGTCACTAAAACTACGAATGTGAGGTCAAGGAAACTTCCCGAAACTCTAGAATTTAAGTAGGATACGCCATATACACTATTAAAAACCCACTTAGAGAAGTTGGCAACGCTATGCTATTTTCTTTGGGAATAAGGAAATCTAATGCAGACTCTGTCCTCAGAAGGAAACCAGACACAGGATTTTTAAGACAAGAGAGGATTTGGAGCTTAAAGATTTTTCTTTGGATTGATACACTAATGTTGACATTGTTGTGTGATAATTACTAAATTGTAAAATTTTGACTTATTTAAAGAAGCTGTGACTAAAGCCGAGTTTGTGAATATTTTGAAAACATCACTTTTTGCCTACATATTTTTCTCGATACAATTCATCTTCTGGTGAATAAATTCTTCATTGGAACTATGTAAACAAAGTCACTCATGCCGACTCTTCTAAATTAAAATTAATTGCACCTGGAGATGCCGGGGATTGAACCCGGGGCCTCATACATGCAAAGCATGCGCTCTACCACTGAGCTACATCCCCATATTACTGTTGCAGCATTACAGAACACGACACACAAATAGAACCTCGGCTAATTCGAAAAAATAGCCTTGTCTATTTTTTTTTTAATAAAGTTCGTCTGAGGACTGTAGATTGCAAAATAGTTAAAAGCCTCAGATGTATATTAACAGAGGTAATAGTTGGACACATTTAACCACATCCAATGATTGTTTAGGACTCCTAGCCTACGTATGGTAACTTAGTGTCAATTGTTATATCAGATGGCTTAAATGCCCTTCCATTTATGACTTTATTGGTCAAAATATGAAGTTCTTCACTAAGTATATCATCTTCTTATCCAAAAATTATCCTCTTTTACTCGGGGAATGAGGACCTATAATCGATTTACTGACACCTCATGGACACCAGGCACCAGATTTTCTGAGACAGCAGTGAACAGGATCTTAGCAGATGTTTAATTAAGTTTGCTCACTCAACTCTAAATTGTTCAAAATCAAAACCTGAATTGCATTTTCTTTTCGGCTAAACGTTCCAAGCTGTGGAAGGTCCATGTTGGACTCTTTTCTAAAACATCAGCCTTGAAACAATTTTAATAAAGCTTCTGTAGCCAAAGAAATGAAATTCTCATGAGAAGTCACTAAAACTACGAATGTGAGGTCAAGGAAACTTCCCGAAACTCTAGAATTTAAGTAGGATACGCCATATACACTATTAAAAACCCACTTAGAGAAGTTGGCAACGCTATGCTATTTTCTTTGGGAATAAGGAAATCTAATGCAGACTCTGTCCTCAGAAGGAAACCAAACACAGGATTTTTAAGACAAGAGAGGATTTGGAGCTTAAAGATTTTTCTTTGGATTGATACACTAATGTTGACATTGTTGTGTGATAATTACTAAATTGTAAAATTTTGACTTATTTAAAGAAGCTGTGACTAAAGCCGAGTTTGTGAATATTTTGAAAACATCACTTTTTGCCTACATATTTTTCTCGATACAATTCATCTTCTGGTGAATAAATTCTTCATTGGAACTATGTAAACAAAGTCACTCATGCCGACTCTTCTAAATTAAAATTAATTGCACCTGGAGATGCCGGGGATTGAACCCGGGGCCTCATACATGCAAAGCATGCGCTCTACCACTGAGCTACATCCCCATTACATTGCTGCAGCATTACAGAACACGACACACAAATAGAACCTCGGCTCATTTGAAAAAATAGCCTTGTCTATTTTTTTTAATAAAGTTCGTCTGAGGACTGTAGATTGCAAAATAGTTAAAAGCCTCAGATGTATATTAACAGAGGTAATAGTTGGACACATTTAACCACATCCAATGATTGTTTAGGACTCCTAGCCTACGTATGGTAACTTAGTGTCAATTGTTATATCAGATGGCTTAAATGCCCTTCCATTTATGACTTTATTGGTCAAAATATTAAGTTCTTCACTAAGTATATCATCTTCTTATCCAAAAATTATCCTCTTTTACTCGTGGAGTGAGGACCTATAATCGATTTACTGACACCTCATGGACACCAGGCACCAGATTTTCTGAGACAGCAGTGAACAGGATCTTAGCAGATGTTTAATTAAGTTTGCTCACTCAACTCTAAATTGTTCAAAATCAAAACCTGAATTGCATTTTCTTTTCGGCTAAACGTTCCAAGCTGTGGAAGATTCATGTTGGACTCTTTTCTAAAACATCAGCCTTGAAACAATTTTAATAAAGCTTCTGTAGCCAAAGAAATGAAATTCTCATGAGAAGTCACTAAAACTACGAATGTGAGGTCAAGGAAACTTCCCGAAACTCTAGAATTTAAGTAGGATACGCCATATACACTATTAAAAACCCACTTAGAGAAGTTGGCAACGCTATGCTATTTTCTTTGGGAATAAGGAAATCTAATGCAGACTCTGTCCTCAGAAGGAAACCAGACACAGGCTTTTTAAGACAAGAGAGGATTTGGAGCTTAAAGATTTTTCTTTGGATTGATACACTAATGTTGACATTGTTGTGTGATAATTACTAAATTGTAAAATTTTGACTTATTTAAAGAAGCTGTGACTAAAGCCGAGTTTGTGAATATTTTGAAAACATCACTTTTTGCCTACATATTTTTCTCGATACAATTCATCTTCTGGTGAATAAATTCTTCATTGGAACTATGTAAACAAAGTCACTCATGCCGACTCTTCTAAATTAAAATTAATTGCACCTGGAGATGCCGGGGATTGAACCCGGGGCCTCATACATGCAAAGCATGCGCTCTACCACTGAGCTACATCCCCATTACATTGCTGCAGCATTACAGAACACGACACACAAATAGAACCTCGGCTCATTCGAAAAAATAGCCTTGTCTATTTTTTTTTAATAAAGTTCGTCTGAGGACTGTAGATTGCAAAATAGTTAAAAGCCTCAGATGTATATTAACAGAGGTAATAGTTGGACACATTTAACCACATCCAATGATTGTTTAGGACTCCTAGCCTACGTATGGTAACTTAGTGTCAATTGTTATATCAGATGGCTTAAATGCCCTTCCATTTATGACTTTATTGGTCAAAATATGAAGTTCTTCACTAAATATATCATCTTCTTATCCAAAAATTATCCTCTTTTACTCGGGGAATGAGGACCTATAATCGATTTACTGACACCTCATGGACACCAGGCACCAGATTTTCTGAGACAGCAGTGAACAGGATCTTAGCAGATGTTTAATTAAGTTTGCTCACTCAACTCTAAATTGTTCAAAATCAAAACCTGAATTGCATTTTCTTTTCGGCTAAACGTTCCAAGCTGTGGAAGGTCCATGTTGGACTCTTTTCTAAAACATCAGCCTTGAAACAATTTTAATAAAGCTTCTGTAGCCAAAGAAATGAAATTCTCATGAGAAGTCACTAAAACTACGAATGTGAGGTCAAGGAAACTTCCCGAAACTCTAGAATTTAAGTAGGATACGCCATATACACTATTAAAAACCCACTTAGAGAAGTTGGCAACGCTATGCTATTTTCCTTGGGAATAAGGAAATCTAATGCAGACTCTGTCCTCAGAAGGAAACCAGACACAGGATTTTTAAGACAAGAGAGGATTTGGAGCTTAAAGATTTTTCTTTGGATTGATACACTAATGTTGACATTGTTGTGTGATAATTACTAAATTGTAAAATTTTGACTTATTTAAAGAAGCTGTGACTAAAGCCGAGTTTGTGAATATTTTGAAAACATCACTTTTTGCCTACATATTTTTCTCGATACAATTCATCTTCTGGTGAATAAATTCTTCATTGGAACTATGTAAACAAAGTCACTCATGCCGACTCTTCTAAATTAAAATTAATTGCACCTGGAGATGCCGGGGATTGAACCCGGGGCCTCATACATGCAAAGCATGCGCTCTACCACTGAGCTACATCCCCATTACATTGCTGCAGCATTACAGAACACGACACACAAATAGAACCTCGGCTCATTCGAAAAAATAGCCTTGTCTATTTTTTTTTAATAAAGTTCGTCTGAGGACTGTAGATTGCAAAATAGTTAAAAGCCTCAGATGTATATTAACAGAGGTAATAGTTGGACACATTTAACCACATCCAATGATTGTTTAGGACTCCTAGCCTACGTATGGTAACTTAGTGTCAATTGTTATATCAGATGGCTTAAATGCCCTTCCATTTATGACTTTATTGGTCAAAATATGAAGTTCTTCACTAAATATATCATCTTCTTATCCAAAAATTATCCTCTTTTACTCGGGGAATGAGGACCTATAATCGATTTACTGACACCTCATGGACACCAGGCACCAGATTTTCTGAGACAGCAGTGAACAGGATCTTAGCAGATGTTTAATTAAGTTTGCTCACTCAACTCTAAATTGTTCAAAATCAAAACCTGAATTGCATTTTCTTTTCGGCTAAACGTTCCAAGCTGTGGAAGGTCCATGTTGGACTCTTTTCTAAAACATCAGCCTTGAAACAATTTTAATAAAGCTTCTGTAGCCAAAGAAATGAAATTCTCATGAGAAGTCACTAAAACTACGAATGTGAGGTCAAGGAAACTTCCCGAAACTCTAGAATTTAAGTAGGATACGCCATATACACTATTAAAAACCCACTTAGAGAAGTTGGCAACGCTATGCTATTTTCCTTGGGAATAAGGAAATCTAATGCAGACTCTGTCCTCAGAAGGAAACCAGACACAGGATTTTTAAGACAAGAGAGGATTTGGAGCTTAAAGATTTTTCTTTGGATTGATACACTAATGTTGACATTGTTGTGTGATAATTACTAAATTGTAAAATTTTGACTTATTTAAAGAAGCTGTGACTAAAGCCGAGTTTGTGAATATTTTGAAAACATCACTTTTTGCCTACATATTTTTCTCGATACAATTCATCTTCTGGTGAATAAATTCTTCATTGGAACTATGTAAACAAAGTCACTCATGCCGACTCTTCTAAATTAAAATTAATTGCACCTGGAGATGCCGGGGATTGAACCCGGGGCCTCATACATGCAAAGCATGCGCTCTACCACTGAGCTACATCCCCATTACATTGCGGCAGCATTACAGAACACGACACACAAATAGAACCTCGGCTCATTCGAAAAAATAGCCTTGTCTATTTTTTTTTAATAAAGTTCGTCTGAGGACTGTAGATTGCAAAATAGTTAAAAGCCTCAGATGTATATTAACAGAGGTAATAGTTGGACACATTTAACCACATCCAATGATTGTTTAGGACTCCTAGCCTACGTATGGTAACTTAGTGTCAATTGTTATATCAGATGGCTTAAATGCCCTTCCATTTATGACTTTATTGGTCAAAATATGAAGTTCTTCACTAAGTATATCATCTTCTTATCCAAAAATTATCCTCTTTTACTCGGGGAATGAGGACCTATAATCGATTTACTGACACCTCATGGACACCAGGCACCAGATTTTCTGAGACAGCAGTGAACAGGATCTTAGCAGATGTTTAATTAAGTTTGCTCACTCAACTCTAAATTGTTCAAAATCAAAACCTGAATTGCATTTTCTTTTCGGCTAAACGTTCCAAGCTGTGGAAGGAGCTATGTTCTACTCTTTTCTAAAACATCAGCCTTGAAACAATTTTAATAAAGCTTCTGTAGCCAAAGAAATGAAATTCTCATGAGAAGTCACTAAAACTACGAATGTGAGGTCAAGGAAACTTCCCGAAACTCTAGAATTTAAGTAGGATACGCCATATACACTATTAAAACCCCACTTAGAGAAGTTGGCAACGCTATGCTATTTTCTTTGGGAATAAGGAAATCTAATGCAGACTCTGTCCTCAGAAGGAAACCAGACACAGGATTTTTAAGACAAGAGAGGATTTGGAGCTTAAAGATTTTTCTTTGGATTGATACACTAATGTTGACATTGTTGTGTGATAATTACTAAATTGTAAAATTTTGACTTATTTAAAGAAGCTGTGACTAAAGCCGAGTTTGTGAATATTTTGAAAACATCACTTTTTGCCTACATATTTTTCTCGATACAATTCATCTTCTGGTGAATAAATTCTTCATTGGAACTATGTAAACAAAGTCACTCATGCCGACTCTTCTAAATTAAAATTAATTGCACCTGGAGATGCCGGGGATTGAACCCGGGGCCTCATACATGCAAAGCATGCGCTCTACCACTGAGCTACATCCCCATTACATTGCTGCAGCATTACAGAACACGACACACAAATAGAACCTCGGCTCATTCGAAAAAATAGCCTTGTCTATTTTTTTTAATAAAGTTCGTCTGAGGACTGTAGATTGCAAAATAGTTAAAAGCCTCAGATGTATATTAACAGAGGTAATAGTTGGACACATTTAACCACATCCAATGATTGTTTAGGACTCCTAGCCTACGTATGGTAACTTAGTGTCAATTGTTATATCAGATGGCTTAAATGCCCTTCCATTTATGACTTTATTGGTCAAAATATGAAGTTCTTCACTAAGTATATCATCTTCTTATCCAAAAATTATCCTCTTTTACTCGGGGAATGAGGACCTATAATCGATTTACTGACACCTCATGGACACCAGGCACCAGATTTTCTGAGACAGCAGTGAACAGGATCTTAGCAGATGTTTAATTAAGTTTGCTCACTCAACTCTAAATTGTTCAAAATCAAAACCTGAATTGCATTTTCTTTTCGGCTAAACGTTCCAAGCTGTGGAAGGTCCATGTTGGACTCTTTTCTAAAACATCAGCCTTGAAACAATTTTAATAAAGCTTCTGTAGCCAAAGAAATGAAATTCTCATGAGAAGTCACTAAAACTACGAATGTGAGGTCAAGGAAACTTCCCGAAACTCTAGAATTTAAGTAGGATACGCCATATACACTATTAAAAACCCACTTAGAGAAGTTGGCAACGCTATGCTATTTTCCTTGGGAATAAGGAAATCTAATGCAGACTCTGTCCTCAGAAGGAAACCAGACACAGGATTTTTAAGACAAGAGAGGATTTGGAGCTTAAAGATTTTTCTTTGGATTGATACACTAATGTTGACATTGTTGTGTGATAATTACTAAATTGTAAAATTTTGACTTATTTAAAGAAGCTGTGACTAAAGCCGAGTTTGTGAATATTTTGAAAACATCACTTTTTGCCTACATATTTTTCTCGATACAATTCATCTTCTGGTGAATAAATTCTTCATTGGAACTATGTAAACAAAGTCACACATGCCGACTCTTCTAAATTAAAATTAATTGCACCTGGAGATGCCGGGGATTGAACCCGGGGCCTCATACATGCAAAGCATGCGCTCTACCACTGAGCTACATCCCCATTACATTGCTGCAGCATTACAGAACACGACACACAAATAGAACCTCGGCTCATTCGAAAAAATAGCCTTGTCTATTTTTTTTAATAAAGTTCGTCTGAGGACTGTAGATTGCAAAATAGTTAAAAGCCTCAGATGTATATTAACAGAGGTAATAGTTGGACACATTTAACCACATCCAATGATTGTTTAGGACTCCTAGCCTACGTATGGTAACTTAGTGTCAATTGTTATATCAGATGGCTTAAATGCCCTTCCATTTATGACTTTATTGGTCAAAATATGAAGTTCTTCACTAAGTATATCATCTTCTTATCCAAAAATTATCCTCTTTTACTCGGGGAATGAGGACCTATAATCGATTTACTGACACCTCATGGACACCAGGCACCAGATTTTCTGAGACAGCAGTGAACAGGATCTTAGCAGATGTTTAATTAAGTTTGCTCACTCAACTCTAAATTGTTCAAAATCAAAACCTGAATTGCATTTTCTTTTCGGCTAAACGTTCCAAGCTGTGGAAGGTCCATGTTGGACTCTTTTCTAAAACATCAGCCTTGAAACAATTTTAATAAAGCTTCTGTAGCCAAAGAAATGAAATTCTCATGAGAAGTCACTAAAACTACGAATGTGAGGTCAAGGAAACTTCCCGAAACTCTAGAATTTAAGTAGGATACGCCATATACACTATTAAAAACCCACTTAGAGAAGTTGGCAACGCTATGCTATTTTCTTTGGGAATAAGGAAATCTAATGCAGACTCTGTCCTCAGAAGGAAACCAGACACAGGATTTTTAAGACAAGAGAGGATTTGGAGCTTAAAGATTTTTCTTTGGATTGATACACTAATGTTGACATTGTTGTGTGATAATTACTAAATTGTAAAATTTTGACTTATTTAAAGAAGCTGTGACTAAAGCCGAGTTTGTGAATATTTTGAAAACATCACTTTTTGCCTACATATTTTTCTCGATACAATTCATCTTCTGGTGAATAAATTCTTCATTGGAACTATGTAAACAAAGTCACTCATGCCGACTCTTCTAAATTAAAATTAATTGCACCTGGAGATGCCGGGGATTGAACCCGGGGCCTCATACATGCAAAGCATGCGCTCTACCACTGAGCTACATCCCCATTACATTGCTGCAGCATTACAGAACACGACACACAAATAGAACCTCGGCTCATTCGAAAAAATAGCCTTGTCTATTTTTTTTTAATAAAGTTCGTCTGAGGACTGTAGATTGCAAAATAGTTAAAAGCCTCAGATGTATATTAACAGAGGTAATAGTTGGACACATTTAACCACATCCAATGATTGTTTAGGACTCCTAGCCTACGTATGGTAACTTAGTGTCAATTGTTATATCAGATGGCTTAAATGCCCTTCCATTTATGACTTTATTGGTCAAAATATGAAGTTCTTCACTAAGTATATCATCTTCTTATCCAAAAATTATCCTCTTTAACTCGAGAATGAGGACCTATAATCGATTTACTGACACCTCATGGACACCAGGCACCAGATTTTCTGAGACAGCAGTGAACAGGATCTTAGCAGATGTTTAATTAAGTTTGCTCACTCAACTCTAAATTGTTCAAAATCAAAACCTGAATTGCATTTTCTTTTCGGCTAAACGTTCCAAGCTGTGGAAGGTCCATGTTGGACTCTTTTCTAAAACATCAGCCTTGAAACAATTTTAATAAAGCTTCTGTAGCCAAAGAAATGAAATTCTCATGAGAAGTCACTAAAACTACGAATGTGAGGTCAAGGAAACTTCCCGAAACTCTAGAATTTAAGTAGGATACGCCATATACACTATTAAAAACCCACTTAGAGAAGTTGGCAACGCTATGCTATTTTCCTTGGGAATAAGGAAATCTAATGCAGACTCTGTCCTCAGAAGGAAACCAGACACAGGATTTTTAAGACAAGAGAGGATTTGGAGCTTAAAGATTTTTCTTTGGATTGATACACTAATGTTGACATTGTTGTGTGATAATTACTAAATTGTAAAATTTTGACTTATTTAAAGAAGCTGTGACTAAAGCCGAGTTTGTGAATATTTTGAAAACATCACTTTTTGCCTACATATTTTTCTCGATACAATTCATCTTCTGGTGAATAAATTCTTCATTGGAACTATGTAAACAAAGTCACTCATGCCGACTCTTCTAAATTAAAATTAATTGCACCTGGAGATGCCGGGGATTGAACCCGGGGCCTCATACATGCAAAGCATGCGCTCTACCACTGAGCTACATCCCCATTACATTGCTGCAGCATTACAGAACACGACACACAAATAGAACCTCGGCTCATTCGAAAAAATAGCCTTGTCTATTTTTTTTTAATAAAGTTCGTCTGAGGACTGTAGATTGCAAAATAGTTAAAAGCCTCAGATGTATATTAACAGAGGTAATAGTTGGACACATTTAACCACATCCAATGATTGTTTAGGACTCCTAGCTTACGTATGGTAACTTAGTGTCAATTGTTATATCAGATGGCTTAAATGCCCTTCCATTTATGACTTTATTGGTCAAAATATGAAGTTCTTCACTAAGTATATCATCTTCTTATCCAAAAATTATCCTCTTTTACTCGGGGAATGAGGACCTATAATCGATTTACTGACACCTCATGGACACCAGGCACCAGATTTTCTGAGACAGCAGTGAACAGGATCTTAGCAGATGTTTAATTAAGTTTGCTCACTCAACTCTAAATTGTTCAAAATCAAAACCTGAATTGCATTTTCTTTTCGGCTAAACGTTCCAAGCTGTGGAAGGAGCTATGTTCTACTCTTTTCTAAAACATCAGCCTTGAAACAATTTTAATAAAGCTTCTGTAGCCAAAGAAATGAAATTCTCATGAGAAGTCACTAAAACTACGAATGTGAGGTCAAGGAAACTTCCCGAAACTCTAGAATTTAAGTAGGATACGCCATATACACTATTAAAACCCCACTTAGAGAAGTTGGCAACGCTATGCTATTTTCTTTGGGAATAAGGAAATCTAATGCAGACTCTGTCCTCAGAAGGAAACCAGACACAGGATTTTTAAGACAAGAGAGGATTTGGAGCTTAAAGATTTTTCTTTGGATTGATACACTAATGTTGACATTGTTGTGTGATAATTACTAAATTGTAAAATTTTGACTTATTTAAAGAAGCTGTGACTAAAGCCGAGTTTGTGAATATTTTGAAAACATCACTTTTTGCCTACATATTTTTCTCGATACAATTCATCTTCTGGTGAATAAATTCTTCATTGGAACTATGTAAACAAAGTCACTCATGCCGACTCTTCTAAATTAAAATTAATTGCACCTGGAGATGCCGGGGATTGAACCCGGGGCCTCATACATGCCAAGCATGCGCTCTACCACTGAGCTACATCCCCATTACATTGCTGCAGCATTACAGAACACGACACACAAATAGAACCTCGGCTCATTCGAAAAAATAGCCTTGTCTATTTTTTTTAATAAAGTTCGTCTGAGGACTGTAGATTGCAAAATAGTTAAAAGCCTCAGATGTATATTAACAGAGGTAATAGTTGGACACATTTAACCACATCCAATGATTGTTTAGGACTCCTAGCCTACGTATGGTAACTTAGTGTCAATTGTTATATCAGATGGCTTAAATGCCCTTCCATTTATGACTTTATTGGTCAAAATATGAAGTTCTTCACTAAGTATATCATCTTCTTATCCAAAAATTATCCTCTTTTACTCGGGGAATGAGGACCTATAATCGATTTACTGACACCTCATGGACACCAGGCACCAGATTTTCTGAGACAGCAGTGAACAGGATCTTAGCAGATGTTTAATTAAGTTTGCTCACTCAACTCTAAATTGTTCAAAATCAAAACCTGAATTGCATTTTCTTTTCGGCTAAACGTTCCAAGCTGTGGAAGGAGCTATGTTCTACTCTTTTCTAAAACATCAGCCTTGAAACAATTTTAATAAAGCTTCTGTAGCCAAAGAAATGAAATTCTCATGAGAAGTCACTAAAACTACGAATGTGAGGTCAAGGAAACTTCCCGAAACTCTAGAATTTAAGTAGGATACGCCATATACACTATTAAAACCCCACTTAGAGAAGTTGGCAACGCTATGCTATTTTCTTTGGGAATAAGGAAATCTAATGCAGACTCTGTCCTCAGAAGGAAACCAGACACAGGATTTTTAAGACAAGAGAGGATTTGGAGCTTAAAGATTTTTCTTTGGATTGATACACTAATGTTGACATTGTTGTGTGATAATTACTAAATTGTAAAATTTTGACTTATTTAAAGAAGCTGTGACTAAAGCCGAGTTTGTGAATATTTTGAAAACATCACTTTTTGCCTACATATTTTTCTCGATACAATTCATCTTCTGGTGAATAAATTCTTCATTGGAACTATGTAAACAAAGTCACTCATGCCGACTCTTCTAAATTAAAATTAATTGCACCTGGAGATGCCGGGGATTGAACCCGGGGCCTCATACATGCAAAGCATGCGCTCTACCACTGAGCTACATCCCCATTACATTGCTGCAGCATTACAGAACACGACACACAAATAGAACCTCGGCTCATTCGAAAATATAGCCTTGTCTATTTTTTTTAATAAAGTTCGTCTGAGGACTGTAGATTGCAAAATAGTTAAAAGCCTCAGATGTATATTAACAGAGGTAATAGTTGGACACATTTAACCACATCCAATGATTGTTTAGGACTCCTAGCCTACGTATGGTAACTTAGTGTCAATTGTTATATCAGATGGCTTAAATGCCCTTCCATTTATGACTTTATTGGTCAAAATATGAAGTTCTTCACTAAGTATATCATCTTCTTATCCAAAAATTATCCTCTTTTACTCGGGGAATGAGGACCTATAATCGATTTACTGACACCTCATGGACACCAGGCACCAGATTTTCTGAGACAGCAGTGAACAGGATCTTAGCAGATGTTTAATTAAGTTTGCTCACTCAACTCTAAATTGTTCAAAATCAAAACCTGAATTGCATTTTCTTTTCGGCTAAACGTTCCAAGCTGTGGAAGGAGCTATGTTCTACTCTTTTCTAAAACATCAGCCTTGAAACAATTTTAATAAAGCTTCTGTAGCCAAAGAAATGAAATTCTCATGAGAAGTCACTAAAACTACGAATGTGAGGTCAAGGAAACTTCCCGAAACTCTAGAATTTAAGTAGGATACGCCATATACACTATTAAAACCCCACTTAGAGAAGTTGGCAACGCTATGCTATTTTCTTTGGGAATAAGGAAATCTAATGCAGACTCTGTCCTCAGAAGGAAACCAGACACAGGATTTTTAAGACAAGAGAGGATTTGGAGCTTAAAGATTTTTCTTTGGATTGATACACTAATGTTGACATTGTTGTGTGATAATTACTAAATTGTAAAATTTTGACTTATTTAAAGAAGCTGTGACTAAAGCCGAGTTTGTGAATATTTTGAAAACATCACTTTTTGCCTACATATTTTTCTCGATACAATTCATCTTCTGGTGAATAAATTCTTCATTGGAACTATGTAAACAAAGTCACTCATGCCGACTCTTCTAAATTAAAATTAATTGCACCTGGAGATGCCGGGGATTGAACCCGGGGCCTCATACATGCCAAGCATGCGCTCTACCACTGAGCTACATCCCCATTACATTGCTGCAGCATTACAGAACACGACACACAAATAGAACCTCGGCTCATTCGAAAAAATAGCCTTGTCTATTTTTTTTAATAAAGTTCGTCTGAGGACTGTAGATTGCAAAATAGTTAAAAGCCTCAGATGTATATTAACAGAGGTAATAGTTGGACACATTTAACCACATCCAATGATTGTTTAGGACTCCTAGCCTACGTATGGTAACTTAGTGTCAATTGTTATATCAGATGGCTTAAATGCCCTTCCATTTATGACTTTATTGGTCAAAATATGAAGTTCTTCACTAAGTATATCATCTTCTTATCCAAAAATTATCCTCTTTTACTCGGGGAATGAGGACCTATAATCGATTTACTGACACCTCATGGACACCAGGCACCAGATTTTCTGAGACAGCAGTGAACAGGATCTTAGCAGATGTTTAATTAAGTTTGCTCACTCAACTCTAAATTGTTCAAAATCAAAACCTGAATTGCATTTTCTTTTCGGCTAAACGTTCCAAGCTGTGGAAGGAGCTATGTTCTACTCTTTTCTAAAACATCAGCCTTGAAACAATTTTAATAAAGCTTCTGTAGCCAAAGAAATGAAATTCTCATGAGAAGTCACTAAAACTACGAATGTGAGGTCAAGGAAACTTCCCGAAACTCTAGAATTTAAGTAGGATACGCCATATACACTATTAAAACCCCACTTAGAGAAGTTGGCAACGCTATGCTATTTTCTTTGGGAATAAGGAAATCTAATGCAGACTCTGTCCTCAGAAGGAAACCAGACACAGGATTTTTAAGACAAGAGAGGATTTGGAGCTTAAAGATTTTTCTTTGGATTGATACACTAATGTTGACATTGTTGTGTGATAATTACTAAATTGTAAAATTTTGACTTATTTAAAGAAGCTGTGACTAAAGCCGAGTTTGTGAATATTTTGAAAACATCACTTTTTGCCTACATATTTTTCTCGATACAATTCATCTTCTGGTGAATAAATTCTTCATTGGAACTATGTAAACAAAGTCACTCATGCCGACTCTTCTAAATTAAAATTAATTGCACCTGGAGATGCCGGGGATTGAACCCGGGGCCTCATACATGCAAAGCATGCGCTCTACCACTGAGCTACATCCCCATTACATTGCTGCAGCATTACAGAACACGACACACAAATAGAACCTCGGCTCATTCGAAAATATAGCCTTGTCTATTTTTTTTAATAAAGTTCGTCTGAGGACTGTAGATTGCAAAATAGTTAAAAGCCTCAGATGTATATTAACAGAGGTAATAGTTGGACACATTTAACCACATCCAATGATTGTTTAGGACTCCTAGCCTACGTATGGTAACTTAGTGTCAATTGTTATATCAGATGGCTTAAATGCCCTTCCATTTATGACTTTATTGGTCAAAATATGAAGTTCTTCACTAAGTATATCATCTTCTTATCCAAAAATTATCCTCTTTTACTCGGGGAATGAGGACCTATAATCGATTTACTGACACCTCATGGACACCAGGCACCAGATTTTCTGAGACAGCAGTGAACAGGATCTTAGCAGATGTTTAATTAAGTTTGCTCACTCAACTCTAAATTGTTCAAAATCAAAACCTGAATTGCATTTTCTTTTCGGCTAAACGTTCCAAGCTGTGGAAGGTCCATGTTGGACTCTTTTCTAAAACATCAGCCTTGAAACAATTTTAATAAAGCTTCTGTAGCCAAAGAAATGAAATTCTCATGAGAAGTCACTAAAACTACGAATGTGAGGTCAAGGAAACTTCCCGAAACTCTAGAATTTAAGTAGGATACGCCATATACACTATTAAAAACCCACTTAGAGAAGTTGGCAACGCTATGCTATTTTCTTTGGGAATAAGGAAATCTAATGCAGACTCTGTCCTCAGAAGGAAACCAAACACAGGATTTTTAAGACAAGAGAGGATTTGGAGCTTAAAGATTTTTCTTTGGATTGATACACTAATGTTGACATTGTTGTGTGATAATTACTAAATTGTAAAATTTTGACTTATTTAAAGAAGCTGTGACTAAAGCCGAGTTTGTGAATATTTTGAAAACATCACTTTTTGCCTACATATTTTTCTCGATACAATTCATCTTCTGGTGAATAAATTCTTCATTGGAACTATGTAAACAAAGTCACTCATGCCGACTCTTCTAAATTAAAATTAATTGCACCTGGAGATGCCGGGGATTGAACCCGGGGCCTCATACATGCAAAGCATGCGCTCTACCACTGAGCTACATCCCCATTACATTGCTGCAGCATTACAGAACACGACACACAAATAGAACCTCGGCTCATTCGAAAAAATAGCCTTGTCTATTTTTTTTAATAAAGTTCGTCTGAGGACTGTAGATTGCAAAATAGTTAAAAGCCTCAGATGTATATTAACAGAGGTAATAGTTGGACACATTTAACCACATCCAATGATTGTTTAGGACTCCTAGCCTACGTATGGTAACTTAGTGTCAATTGTTATATAAGATGGCTTAAATGCCCTTCCATTTATGACTTTATTGGTCAAAATATGAAGTTCTTCACTAAGTATATCATCTTCTTATCCAAAAATTATCCTCTTTAACTCGAGAATGAGGACCTATAATCGATTTACTGACACCTCATGGACACCAGGCACCAGATTTTCTGAGACAGCAGTGAACAGGATCTTAGCAGATGTTTAATTAAGTTTGCTCACTCAACTCTAAATTGTTCAAAATCAAAACCTGAATTGCATTTTCTTTTCGGCTAAACGTTCCAAGCTGTGGAAGGTCCATGTTGGACTCTTTTCTAAAACATCAGCCTTGAAACAATTTTAATAAAGCTTCTGTAGCCAAAGAAATGAAATTCTCATGAGAAGTCACTAAAACTACGAATGTGAGGTCAAGGAAACTTCCCGAAACTCTAGAATTTAAGTAGGATACGCCATATACACTATTAAAAACCCACTTAGAGAAGTTGGCAACGCTATGCTATTTTCTTTGGGAATAAGGAAATCTAATGCAGACTCTGTCCTCAGAAGGAAACCAGACACAGGATTTTTAAGACAAGAGAGGATTTGGAGCTTAAAGATTTTTCTTTGGATTGATACACTAATGTTGACATTGTTGTGTGATAATTACTAAATTGTAAAATTTTGACTTATTTAAAGAAGCTGTGACTAAAGCCGAGTTTGTGAATATTTTGAAAACATCACTTTTTGCCTACATATTTTTCTTGATACAATTCATCTTCTGGTGAATAAATTCTTCATTGGAACTATG
Organism: Pelobates fuscus; assembly: GCF_036172605.1. Lineage (NCBI taxonomy): Eukaryota > Metazoa > Chordata > Amphibia > Anura > Pelobatidae > Pelobates > Pelobates fuscus. The sequence continues at coordinate 79,387,371 of NC_086328.1, forward strand.
TAAACAAAGTCACTCATGCCGACTCTTCTAAATTAAAATTAATTGCACCTGGAGATGCCGGGGATTGAACCCGGGGCCTCATACATGCAAAGCATGCGCTCTACCACTGAGCTACATCCCCATTACATTGCTGCAGCATTACAGAACACGACACACAAATAGAACCTCGGCTCATTCGAAAAAATAGCCTTGTCTATTTTTTTTTAATAAAGTTCGTCTGAGGACTGTAGATTGCAAAATAGTTAAAAGCCTCAGATGTATATTAACAGAGGTAATAGTTGGACACATTTAACCACATCCAATGATTGTTTAGGACTCCTAGCCTACGTATGGTAACTTAGTGTCAATTGTTATATCAGATGGCTTAAATGCCCTTCCATTTATGACTTTATTGGTCAAAATATGAAGTTCTTCACTAAGTATATCATCTTCTTATCCAAAAATTATCCTCTTTTACTCGGGGAATGAGGACCTATAATCGATTTACTGACACCTCATGGACACCAGGCACCAGATTTTCTGAGACAGCAGTGAACAGGATCTTAGCAGATGTTTAATTAAGTTTGCTCACTCAACTCTAAATTGTTCAAAATCAAAACCTGAATTGCATTTTCTTTTCGGCTAAACGTTCCAAGCTGTGGAAGGAGCTATGTTCTACTCTTTTCTAAAACATCAGCCTTGAAACAATTTTAATAAAGCTTCTGTAGCCAAAGAAATGAAATTCTCATGAGAAGTCACTAAAACTACGAATGTGAGGTCAAGGAAACTTCCCGAAACTCTAGAATTTAAGTAGGATACGCCATATACACTATTAAAACCCCACTTAGAGAAGTTGGCAACGCTATGCTATTTTCTTTGGGAATAAGGAAATCTAATGCAGACTCTGTCCTCAGAAGGAAACCAAACACAGGATTTTTAAGACAAGAGAGGATTTGGAGCTTAAAGATTTTTCTTTGGATTGATACACTAATGTTGACATTGTTGTGTGATAATTACTAAATTGTAAAATTTTGACTTATTTAAAGAAGCTGTGACTAAAGCCGAGTTTGTGAATATTTTGAAAACATCACTTTTTGCCTACATATTTTTCTCGATACAATTCATCTTCTGGTGAATAAATTCTTCATTGGAACTATGTAAACAAAGTCACTCATGCCGACTCTTCTAAATTAAAATTAATTGCACCTGGAGATGCCGGGGATTGAACCCGGGGCCTCATACATGCAAAGCATGCGCTCTACCACTGAGCTACATCCCCATTACATTGCTGCAGCATTACAGAACACGACACACAAATAGAACCTCGGCTCATTTGAAAAAATAGCCTTGTCTATTTTTTTTAATAAAGTTCGTCTGAGGACTGTAGATTGCAAAATAGTTAAAAGCCTCAGATGTATATTAACAGAGGTAATAGTTGGACACATTTAACCACATCCAATGATTGTTTAGGACTCCTAGCCTACGTATGGTAACTTAGTGTCAATTGTTATATCAGATGGCTTAAATGCCCTTCCATTTATGACTTTATTGGTCAAAATATGAAGTTCTTCACTAAGTATATCATCTTCTTATCCAAAAATTATCCTCTTTTACTCGTGGAGTGAGGACCTATAATCGATTTACTGACACCTCATGGACACCAGGCACCAGATTTTCTGAGACAGCAGTGAACAGGATCTTAGCAGATGTTTAATTAAGTTTGCTCACTCAACTCTAAATTGTTCAAAATCAAAACCTGAATTGCATTTTCTTTTCGGCTAAACGTTCCAAGCTGTGGAAGGTCCATGTTGGACTCTTTTCTAAAACATCAGCCTTGAAACAATTTTAATAAAGCTTCTGTAGCCAAAGAAATGAAATTCTCATGAGAAGTCACTAAAACTACGAATGTGAGGTCAAGGAAACTTCCCGAAACTCTAGAATTTAAGTAGGATACGCCATATACACTATTAAAAACCCACTTAGAGAAGTTGGCAACGCTATGCTATTTTCTTTGGGAATAAGGAAATCTAATGCAGACTCTGTCCTCAGAAGGAAACCAGACACAGGATTTTTAAGACAAGAGAGGATTTGGAGCTTAAAGATTTTTCTTTGGATTGATACACTAATGTTGACATTGTTGTGTGATAATTACTAAATTGTAAAATTTTGACTTATTTAAAGAAGCTGTGACTAAAGCCGAGTTTGTGAATATTTTGAAAACATCACTTTTTGCCTACATATTTTTCTCGATACAATTCATCTTCTGGTGAATAAATTCTTCATTGGAACTATGTAAACAAAGTCACTCATGCCGACTCTTCTAAATTAAAATTAATTGCACCTGGAGATGCCGGGGATTGAACCCGGGGCCTCATACATGCAAAGCATGCGCTCTACCACTGAGCTACATCCCCATTACATTGCTGCAGCATTACAGAACACGACACACAAATAGAACCTCGGCTCATTCGAAAAAATAGTCTTGTCTATTTTTTTTTAATAAAGTTCGTCTGAGGACTGTAGATTGCAAAATAGTTAAAAGCCTCAGATGTATATTAACAGAGGTAATAGTTGGACACATTTAACCACATCCAATGATTGTTTAGGACTCCTAGCCTACGTATGGTAACTTAGTGTCAATTGTTATATCAGATGGCTTAAATGCCCTTCCATTTATGACTTTATTGGTCAAAATATGAAGTTCTTCACTAAATATATCATCTTCTTATCCAAAAATTATCCTCTTTTACTCGGGGAATGAGGACCTATAATCGATTTACTGACACCTCATGGACACCAGGCACCAGATTTTCTGAGACAGCAGTGAACAGGATCTTAGCAGATGTTTAATTAAGTTTGCTCACTCAACTCTAAATTGTTCAAAATCAAAACCTGAATTGCATTTTCTTTTCGGCTAAACGTTCCAAGCTGTGGAAGGTCCATGTTGGACTCTTTTCTAAAACATCAGCCTTGAAACAATTTTAATAAAGCTTCTGTAGCCAAAGAAATGAAATTCTCATGAGAAGTCACTAAAACTACGAATGTGAGGTCAAGGAAACTTCCCGAAACTCTAGAATTTAAGTAGGATACGCCATATACACTATTAAAAACCCACTTAGAGAAGTTGGCAACGCTATGCTATTTTCCTTGGGAATAAGGAAATCTAATGCAGACTCTGTCCTCAGAAGGAAACCAGACACAGGATTTTTAAGACAAGAGAGGATTTGGAGCTTAAAGATTTTTCTTTGGATTGATACACTAATGTTGACATTGTTGTGTGATAATTACTAAATTGTAAAATTTTGACTTATTTAAAGAAGCTGTGACTAAAGCCGAGTTTGTGAATATTTTGAAAACATCACTTTTTGCCTACATATTTTTCTCGATACAATTCATCTTCTGGTGAATAAATTCTTCATTGGAACTATGTAAACAAAGTCACTCATGCCGACTCTTCTAAATTAAAATTAATTGCACCTGGAGATGCCGGGGATTGAACCCGGGGCCTCATACATGCAAAGCATGCGCTCTACCACTGAGCTACATCCCCATTACATTGCTGCAGCATTACAGAACACGACACACAAATAGAACCTCGGCTCATTCGAAAAAATAGCCTTGTCTATTTTTTTTTAATAAAGTTCGTCTGAGGACTGTAGATTGCAAAATAGTTAAAAGCCTCAGATGTATATTAACAGAGGTAATAGTTGGACACATTTAACCACATCCAATGATTGTTTAGGACTCCTAGCCTACGTATGGTAACTTAGTGTCAATTGTTATATCAGATGGCTTAAATGCCCTTCCATTTATGACTTTATTGGTCAAAATATGAAGTTCTTCACGAAGTATATCATCTTCTTATCCAAAAATTATCCTCTTTTACTCGGGGAATGAGGACCTATAATCGATTTACTGACACCTCATGGACACCAGGCACCAGATTTTCTGAGACAGCAGTGAACAGGATCTTAGCAGATGTTTAATTAAGTTTGCTCACTCAACTCTAAATTGTTCAAAATCAAAACCTGAATTGCATTTTCTTTTCGGCTAAACGTTCCAAGCTGTGGAAGGAGCTATGTTCTACTCTTTTCTAAAACATCAGCCTTGAAACAATTTTAATAAAGCTTCTGTAGCCAAAGAAATGAAATTCTCATGAGAAGTCACTAAAACTACGAATGTGAGGTCAAGGAAACTTCCCGAAACTCTAGAATTTAAGTAGGATACGCCATATACACTATTAAAACCCCACTTAGAGAAGTTGGCAACGCTATGCTATTTTCTTTGGGAATAAGGAAATCTAATGCAGACTCTGTCCTCAGAAGTAAACCAGACACAGGATTTTTAAGACAAGAGAGGATTTGGAGCTTAAAGATTTTTCTTTGGATTGATACACTAATGTTGACATTGTTGTGTGATAATTACTAAATTGTAAAATTTTGACTTATTTAAAGAAGCTGTGACTAAAGCCGAGTTTGTGAATATTTTGAAAACATCACTTTTTGCCTACATATTTTTCTCGATACAATTCATCTTCTGGTGAATAAATTCTTCATTGGAACTATGTAAACAAAGTAACTCATGCCGACTCTTCTAAATTAAAATTAATTGCACCTGGAGATGCCAGGGATTGAACCCGGGGCCTCATACATGCAAAGCATGCGCTCTACCACTGAGCTACATCCTCATTACATTGCTGCAGCATTACAGAACACGACACACAAATAGAACCTCGGCTCATTCGAAAAAATAGCCTTGTCTATTTTTTTTAATAAAGTTCGTCTGAGGACTGTAGATTGCAAAATAGTTAAAAGCCTCAGATGTATATTAACAGAGGTAATAGTTGGACACATTTAACCACATCCAATGATTGTTTAGGACTCCTAGCCTACGTATGGTAACTTAGTGTCAATTGTTATATCAGATGGCTTAAATGCCCTTCCATTTATGACTTTATTGGTCAAAATATGAAGTTCTTCACTAAGTATATCATCTTCTTATCCAAAAATTATCCTCTTTTACTCGGGGAATGAGGACCTATAATCGATTTACTGACACCTCATGGACACCAGGCACCAGATTTTCTGAGACAGCAGTGAACAGGATCTTAGCAGATGTTTAATTAAGTTTGCTCACTCAACTCTAAATTGTTCAAAATCAAAACCTGAATTGCATTTTCTTTTCGGCTAAACGTTCCAAGCTGTGGAAGGTCCATGTTGGACTCTTTTCTAAAACATCAGCCTTGAAACAATTTTAATAAAGCTTCTGTAGCCAAAGAAATGAAATTCTCATGAGAAGTCACTAAAACTACGAATGTGAGGTCAAGGAAACTTCCCGAAACTCTAGAATTTAAGTAGGATACGCCATATACACTATTAAAAACCCACTTAGAGAAGTTGGCAACGCTATGCTATTTTCTTTGGGAATAAGAAAATCTAATGCAGACTCTGTCCTCAGAAGGAAACCAAACACAGGATTTTTAAGACAAGAGAGGATTTGGAGCTTAAAGATTTTTCTTTGGATTGATACACTAATGTTGACATTGTTGTGTGATAATTACTAAATTGTAAAATTTTGACTTATTTAAAGAAGCTGTGACTAAAGCCGAGTTTGTGAATATTTTGAAAACATCACTTTTTGCCTACATATTTTTCTCGATACAATTCATCTTCTGGTGAATAAATTCTTCATTGGAACTATGTAAACAAAGTCACTCATGCCGACTCTTCTAAATTAAAATTAATTGCACCTGGAGATGCCGGGGATTGAACCCGGGGCCTCATACATGCAAAGCATGCGCTCTACCACTGAGCTACATCCCCATTACATTGCTGCAGCATTACAGAACACGACACACAAATAGAACCTCGGCTCATTTGAAAAAATAGCCTTGTCTATTTTTTTTAATAAAGTTCGTCTGAGAACTGTAGATTGCAAAATAGTTAAAAGCCTCAGATGTATATTAACAGAGGTAATAGTTGGACACATTTAACCACATCCAATGATTGTTTAGGACTCCTAGCCTACGTATGGTAACTTAGTGTCAATTGTTATATCAGATGGCTTAAATGCCCTTCCATTTATGACTTTATTGGTCAAAATATGAAGTTCTTCACTAAGTATATCATCTTCTTATCCAAAAATTATCCTCTTTTACTCGTGGAGTGAGGACCTATAATCGATTTACTGACACCTCATGGACACCAGGCACCAGATTTTCTGAGACAGCAGTGAACAGGATCTTAGCAGATGTTTAATTAAGTTTGCTCACTCAACTCTAAATTGTTCAAAATCAAAACCTGAATTGCATTTTCTTTTCGGCTAAACGTTCCAAGCTGTGGAAGGTCCATGTTGGACTCTTTTCTAAAACATCAGCCTTGAAACAATTTTAATAAAGCTTCTGTAGCCAAAGAAATGAAATTCTCATGAGAAGTCACTAAAACTACGAATGTGAGGTCAAGGAAACTTCCCGAAACTCTAGAATTTAAGTAGGATACGCCATATACACTATTAAAAACCCACTTAGAGAAGTTGGCAACGCTATGCTATTTTCCTTGGGAATAAGGAAATCTAATGCAGACTCTGTCCTCAGAAGGAAACCAGACACAGGATTTTTAAGACAAGAGAGGATTTGGAGCTTAAAGATTTTTCTTTGGATTGATACACTAATGTTGACATTGTTGTGTGATAATTACTAAATTGTAAAATTTTGACTTATTTAAAGAAGCTGTGACTAAAGCCGAGTTTGTGAATATTTTGAAAACATCACTTTTTGCCTACATATTTTTCTCGATACAATTCATCTTCTGGTGAATAAATTCTTCATTGGAACTATGTAAACAAAGTCACTCATGCCGACTCTTCTAAATTAAAATTAATTGCACCTGGAGATGCAGGGGATTGAACCCGGGGCCTCATACATGCAAAGCATGCGCTCTACCACTGAGCTACATCCCCATTACATTGCTGCAGCATTACAGAACACGACACACAAATAGAACCTCGGCTCATTCGAAAAAATAGCCTTGTCTATTTTTTTTAATAAAGTTCGTCTGAGGACTGTAGATTGCAAAATAGTTAAAAGCCTCAGATGTATATTAACAGAGGTAATAGTTGGACACATTTAACCACATCCAATGATTGTTTAGGACTCCTAGCCTACGTATGGTAACTTAGTGTCAATTGTTATATCAGATGGCTTAAATGCCCTTTCATTTATGACTTTATTGGTCAAAATATGAAGTTCTTCACTAAGTATATCATCTTCTTATCCAAAAATTATCCTCTTTTACTCGGGGAGTGAGGACCTATAATCGATTTACTGACACTTCATGGACACCAGGCACCAGATTTTCTGAGACAGCAGTGAACAGGATCTTAGCAGATGTTTAATTAAGTTTGCTCACTCAACTCTAAATTGTTCAAAATCAAAACCTGAATTGCATTTTCTTTTCGGCTAAACGTTCCAAGCTGTGGAAGGTCCATGTTGGACTCTTTTCTAAAACATCAGCCTTGAAACAATTTTAACAAAGCTTCTGTAGCCAAAGAAATGAAATTCTCATGAGAAGTCACTAAAACTACGAATGTGAGGTCAAGGAAACTTCCCGAAACTCTAGAATTTAAGTAGGATACGCCATATACACTATTAAAAACCCACTTAGAGAAGTTGGCAACGCTATGCTATTTTCCTTGGGAATAAGGAAATCTAATGCAGACTCTGTCCTCAGAAGGAAACCAGACACAGGATTTTTAAGACAAGAGAGGATTTGGAGCTTAAAGATTTTTTTTTTTTGGATTGATACACTAATGTTGACATTGTTGTGTGATAATTACTAAATTGTAAAATTTTGACTTATTTAAAGAAGCTGTGACTAAAGCCGAGTTTGTGAATATTTTGAAAACATCACTTTTTGCCTACATATTTTTCTCGATACAATTCATCTTCTGGTGAATAAATTCTTCATTGGAACTATGTAAACAAAGTCACTCATGCCGACTCTTCTAAATTAAAATTAATTGCACCTGGAGATGCCGGGGATTGAACCCGGGGCCTCATACATGCAAAGCATGCGCTCTACCACTGAGCTACATCCCCATTACATTGCTGCAGCATTACAGAACACGACACACAAATAGAACCTCGGCTCATTCGAAAAAATAGCCTTGTCTATTTTTTTTTTAATAAAGTTCGTCTGAGGACTGTAGATTGCAAAATAGTTAAAAGCCTCAGATGTATATTAACAGAGGTAATAGTTGGACACATTTAACCACATCCAATGATTGTTTAGGACTCCTAGCCTACGTATGGTAACTTAGTGTCAATTGTTATATCAGATGGCTTAAATGCCCTTCCATTTATGACTTTATTGGTCAAAATATGAAGTTCTTCACTAAGTATATCATCTTCTTATCCAAAAATTATCCTCTTTTACTCGGGGAATGAGGACCTATAATCGATTTACTGACACCTCATGGACAACAGGCACCAGATTTTCTGAGACAGCAGTGAACAGGATCTTAGCAGATGTTTAATTAAGTTTGCTCACTCAACTCTAAATTGTTCAAAATCAAAACCTGAATTGCATTTTCTTTTCGGCTAAACGTTCCAAGCTGTGGAAGGTCCATGTTGGACTCTTTTCTAAAACATCAGCCTTGAAACAATTTTAATAAAGCTTCTGTAGCCAAAGAAATGAAATTCTCATGAGAAGTCACTAAAACTACGAATGTGAGGTCAAGGAAACTTCCCGAAACTCTAGAATTTAAGTAGGATACGCCATATACACTATTAAAACCCCACTTAGAGAAGTTGGCAACGCTATGCTATTTTCTTTGGGAATAAGGAAATCTAATGCAGACTCTGTCCTCAGAAGGAAACCAGACACAGGATTTTTAAGACAAGAGAGGATTTGGAGCTTAAAGATTTTTCTTTGGATTGATACACTAATGTTGACATTGTTGTGTGATAATTACTAAATTGTAAAATTTTGACTTATTTAAAGAAGCTGTGACTAAAGCCGAGTTTGTGAATATTTTGAAAACATCACTTTTTGCCTACATATTTTTCTCGATACAATTCATCTTCTGGTGAATAAATTCTTCATTGGAACTATGTAAACAAAGTCACTCATGCCGACTCTTCTAAATTAAAATTAATTGCACCTGGAGATGCCGGGGATTGAACCCGGGGCCTCATACATGCAAAGCATGCGCTCTACCACTGAGCTACATCCCCATTACATTGCTGCAGCATTACAGAACACGACACACAAATAGAACCTCGGCTCATTCGAAAAAATAGCCTTGTCTATTTTTTTTAATAAAGTTCGTCTGAGGACTGTAGATTGCAAAATAGTTAAAAGCCTCAGATGTATATTAACAGAGGTAATAGTTGGACACATTTAACCACATCCAATGATTGTTTAGGACTCCTAGCCTACGTATGGTAACTTAGTGTCAATTGTTATATCAGATGGCTTAAATGCCCTTCCATTTATGACTTTATTGGTCAAAATATGAAGTTCTTCACTAAGTATATCATCTTCTTATCCAAAAATTATCCTCTTTTACTCGGGGAATGAGGACCTATAATCGATTTACTGACACCTCATGGACACCAGGCACCAGATTTTCTGAGACAGCAGTGAACAGGATCTTAGCAGATGTTTAATTAAGTTTGCTCACTCAACTCTAAATTGTTCAAAATCAAAACCTGAATTGCATTTTCTTTTCGGCTAAACGTTCCAAGCTGTGGAAGGTCCATGTTGGACTCTTTTCTAAAACATCAGCCTTGAAACAATTTTAATAAAGCTTCTGTAGCCAAAGAAATGAAATTCTCATGAGAAGTCACTAAAACTACGAATGTGAGGTCAAGGAAACTTCCCGAAACTCTAGAATTTAAGTAGGATACGCCATATACACTATTAAAAACCCACTTAGAGAAGTTGGCAACGCTATGCTATTTTCTTTGGGAATAAGGAAATCTAATGCAGACTCTGTCCTCAGAAGGAAACCAAACACAGGATTTTTAAGACAAGAGAGGATTTGGAGCTTAAAGATTTTTCTTTGGATTGATACACTAATGTTGACATTGTTGTGTGATAATTACTAAATTGTAAAATTTTGACTTATTTAAAGAAGCTGTGACTAAAGCCGAGTTTGTGAATATTTTGAAAACATCACTTTTTGCCTACATATTTTTCTCGATACAATTCATCTTCTGGTGAATAAATTCTTCATTGGAACTATGTAAACAAAGTCACTCATGCCGACTCTTCTAAATTAAAATTAATTGCACCTGGAGATGCCGGGGATTGAACCCGGGGCCTCATACATGCAAAGCATGCGCTCTACCACTGAGCTACATCCCCATTACATTGCTGCAGCATTACAGAACACGACACACAAATAGAACCTCGGCTCATTCGAAAAAATAGCCTTGTCTATTTTTTTTAATAAAGTTCGTCTGAGGACTGTAGATTGCAAAATAGTTAAAAGCCTCAGATGTATATTAACAGAGGTAATAGTTGGACACATTTAACCACATCCAATGATTGTTTAGGACTCCTAGCCTACGTATGGTAACTTAGTGTCAATTGTTATATCAGATGGCTTAAATGCCCTTCCATTTATGACTTTATTGGTCAAAATATGAAGTTCTTCACTAAGTATATCATCTTCTTATCCAAAAATTATCCTCTTTTACTCGGGGAATGAGGACCTATAATCGATTTACTGACACCTCATGGACACCAGGCACCAGATTTTCTGAGACAGCAGTGAACAGGATCTTAGCAGATGTTTAATTAAGTTTGCTCACTCAACTCTAAATTGTTCAAAATCAAAACCTGAATTGCATTTTCTTTTCGGCTAAACGTTCCAAGCTGTGGAAGGTCCATGTTGGACTCTTTTCTAAAACATCAGCCTTGAAACAATTTTAATAAAGCTTCTGTAGCCAAAGAAATGAAATTCTCATGAGAAGTCACTAAAACTACGAATGTGAGGTCAAGGAAACTTCCCGAAACTCTAGAATTTAAGTAGGATACGCCATATACACTATTAAAAACCCACTTAGAGAAGTTGGCAACGCTATGCTATTTTCTTTGGGAATAAGGAAATCTAATGCAGACTCTGTCCTCAGAAGGAAACCAAACACAGGATTTTTAAGACAAGAGAGGATTTGGAGCTTAAAGATTTTTCTTTGGATTGATACACTAATGTTGACATTGTTGTGTGATAATTACTAAATTGTAAAATTTTGACTTATTTAAAGAAGCTGTGACTAAAGCCGAGTTTGTGAATATTTTGAAAACATCACTTTTTGCCTACATATTTTTCTCGATACAATTCATCTTCTGGTGAATAAATTCTTCATTGGAACTATGTAAACAAAGTCACTCATGCCGACTCTTCTAAATTAAAATTAATTGCACCTGGAGATGCCGGGGATTGAACCCGGGGCCTCATACATGCAAAGCATGCGCTCTACCACTGAGCTACATCCCCATTACATTGCTGCAGCATTACAGAACACGACACACAAATAGAACCTCGGCTCATTCGAAAAAATAGCCTTGTCTATTTTTTTTAATAAAGTTCGTCTGAGGACTGTAGATTGCAAAATAGTTAAAAGCCTCAGATGTATATTAACAGAGGTAATAGTTGGACACATTTAACCACATCCAATGATTGTTTAGGACTCCTAGCCTACGTATGGTAACTTAGTGTCAATTGTTATATCAGATGGCTTAAATGCCCTTCCATTTATGACTTTATTGGTCAAAATATGAAGTTCTTCACTAAGTATATCATCTTCTTATCCAAAAATTATCCTCTTTTACTCGGGGAATGAGGACCTATAATCGATTTACTGACACCTCATGGACACCAGGCACCAGATTTTCTGAGACAGCAGTGAACAGGATCTTAGCAGATGTTTAATTAAGTTTGCTCACTCAACTCTAAATTGTTCAAAATCAAAACCTGAATTGCATTTTCTTTTCGGCTAAACGTTCCAAGCTGTGGAAGGTCCATGTTGGACTCTTTTCTAAAACATCAGCCTTGAAACAATTTTAATAAAGCTTCTGTAGCCAAAGAAATGAAATTCTCATGAGAAGTCACTAAAACTACGAATGTGAGGTCAAGGAAACTTCCCGAAACTCTAGAATTTAAGTAGGATACGCCATATACACTATTAAAAACCCACTTAGAGAAGTTGGCAACGCTATGCTATTTTCTTTGGGAATAAGGAAATCTAATGCAGACTCTGTCCTCAGAAGGAAACCAAACACAGGATTTTTAAGACAAGAGAGGATTTGGAGCTTAAAGATTTTTCTTTGGATTGATACACTAATGTTGACATTGTTGTGTGATAATTACTAAATTGTAAAATTTTGACTTATTTAAAGAAGCTGTGACTAAAGCCGAGTTTGTGAATATTTTGAAAACATCACTTTTTGCCTACATATTTTTCTCGATACAATTCATCTTCTGGTGAATAAATTCTTCATTGGAACTATGTAAACAAAGTCACTCATGCCGACTCTTCTAAATTAAAATTAATTGCACCTGGAGATGCCGGGGATTGAACCCGGGGCCTCATACATGCAAAGCATGCGCTCTACCACTGAGCTACATCCCCATTACATTGCTGCAGCATTACAGAACACGACACACAAATAGAACCTCGGCTCATTCGAAAAAATAGCCTTGTCTATTTTTTTTAATAAAGTTCGTCTGAGGACTGTAGATTGCAAAATAGTTAAAAGCCTCAGATGTATATTAACAGAGGTAATAGTTGGACACATTTAACCACATCCAATGATTGTTTAGGACTCCTAGCCTACGTATGGTAACTTAGTGTCAATTGTTATATCAGATGGCTTAAATGCCCTTCCATTTATGACTTTATTGGTCAAAATATGAAGTTCTTCACTAAGTATATCATCTTCTTATCCAAAAATTATCCTCTTTTACTCGGGGAATGAGGACCTATAATCGATTTACTGACACCTCATGGACACCAGGCACCAGATTTTCTGAGACAGCAGTGAACAGGATCTTAGCAGATGTTTAATTAAGTTTGCTCACTCAACTCTAAATTGTTCAAAATCAAAACCTGAATTGCATTTTCTTTTCGGCTAAACGTTCCAAGCTGTGGAAGGTCCATGTTGGACTCTTTTCTAAAACATCAGCCTTGAAACAATTTTAATAAAGCTTCTGTAGCCAAAGAAATGAAATTCTCATGAGAAGTCACTAAAACTACGAATGTGAGGTCAAGGAAACTTCCCGAAACTCTAGAATTTAAGTAGGATACGCCATATACACTATTAAAAACCCACTTAGAGAAGTTGGCAACGCTATGCTATTTTCCTTGGGAATAAGGAAATCTAATGCAGACTCTGTCCTCAGAAGGAAACCAGACACAGGATTTTTAAGACAAGAGAGGATTTGGAGCTTAAAGATTTTTCTTTGGATTGATACACTAATGTTGACATTGTTGTGTGATAATTACTAAATTGTAAAATTTTGACTTATTTAAAGAAGCTGTGACTAAAGCCGAGTTTGTGAATATTTTGAAAACATCACTTTTTGCCTACATATTTTTCTCGATACAATTCATCTTCTGGTGAATAAATTCTTCATTGGAACTATGTAAACAAAGTCACTCATGCCGACTCTTCTAAATTAAAATTAATTGCACCTGGAGATGCCAGGGATTGAACCCGGGGCCTCATACATGCAAAGCATGCGCTCTACCACTGAGCTACATCCCCATTACATTGCTGCAGCATTACAGAACACGACACACAAATAGAACCTCGGCTCATTCGAAAAAATAGCCTTGTCTATTTTTTTTTAATAAAGTTCGTCTGAGGACTGTAGATTGCAAAATAGTTAAAAGCCTCAGATGTATATTAACAGAGGTAATAGTTGGACACATTTAACCACATCCAATGATTGTTTAGGACTCCTAGCCTACGTATGGTAACTTAGTGTCAATTGTTATATCAGATGGCTTAAATGCCCTTCCATTTATGACTTTATTGGTCAAAATATGAAGTTCTTCACGAAGTATATCATCTTCTTATCCAAAAATTATCCTCTTTTACTCGGGGAATGAGGACCTATAATCGATTTACTGACACCTCATGGACACCAGGCACCAGATTTTCTGAGACAGCAGTGAACAGGATCTTAGCAGATGTTTAATTAAGTTTGCTCACTCAACTCTAAATTGTTCAAAATCAAAACCTGAATTGCATTTTCTTTTCGGCTAAACGTTCCAAGCTGTGGAAGGAGCTATGTTCTACTCTTTTCTAAAACATCAGCCTTGAAACAATTTTAATAAAGCTTCTGTAGCCAAAGAAATGAAATTCTCATGAGAAGTCACTAAAACTACGAATGTGAGGTCAAGGAAACTTCCCGAAACTCTAGAATTTAAGTAGGATACGCCATATACACTATTAAAACCCCACTTAGAGAAGTTGGCAACGCTATGCTATTTTCTTTGGGAATAAGGAAATCTAATGCAGACTCTGTCCTCAGAAGGAAACCAGACACAGGATTTTTAAGACAAGAGAGGATTTGGAGCTTAAAGATTTTTCTTTGGATTGATACACTAATGTTGACATTGTTGTGTGATAATTACTAAATTGTAAAATTTTGACTTATTTAAAGAAGCTGTGACTAAAGCCGAGTTTGTGAATATTTTGAAAACATCACTTTTTGCCTACATATTTTTCTCGATACAATTCATCTTCTGGTGAATAAATTCTTCATTGGAACTATGTAAACAAAGTAACTCATGCCGACTCTTCTAAATTAAAATTAATTGCACCTGGAGATGCCGGGGATTGAACCCGGGGCCTCATACATGCAAAGCATGCGCTCTACCACTGAGCTACATCCCCATTACATTGCTGCAGCATTACAGAACACGACACACAAATAGAACCTCGGCTCATTCGAAAAAATAGCCTTGTCTATTTTTTTTAATAAAGTTCGTCTGAGGACTGTAGATTGCAAAATAGTTAAAAGCCTCAGATGTATATTAACAGAGGTAATAGTTGGACACATTTAACCACATCCAATGATTGTTTAGGACTCCTAGCCTACGTATGGTAACTTAGTGTCAATTGTTATATCAGATGGCTTAAATGCCCTTCCATTTATGACTTTATTGGTCAAAATATGAAGTTCTTCACTAAGTATATCATCTTCTTATCCAAAAATTATCCTCTTTTACTCGGGGAATGAGGACCAATAATCGATTTACTGACACCTCATGGACACCAGGCACCAGATTTTCTGAGACAGCAGTGAACAGGATCTTAGCAGATGTTTAATTAAGTTTGCTCACTCAACTCTAAATTGTTCAAAATCAAAACCTGAATTGCATTTTCTTTTCGGCTAAACGTTCCAAGCTGTGGAAGGTCCATGTTGGACTCTTTTCTAAAACATCAGCCTTGAAACAATTTTAATAAAGCTTCTGTAGCCAAAGAAATGAAATTCTCATGAGAAGTCACTAAAACTACGAATGTGAGGTCAAGGAAACTTCCCGAAACTCTAGAATTTAAGTAGGATACGCCATATACACTATTAAAAACCCACTTAGAGAAGTTGGCAACGCTATGCTATTTTCTTTGGGAATAAGAAAATCTAATGCAGACTCTGTCCTCAGAAGGAAACCAAACACAGGATTTTTAAGACAAGAGAGGATTTGGAGCTTAAAGATTTTTCTTTGGATTGATACACTAATGTTGACATTGTTGTGTGATAATTACTAAATTGTAAAATTTTGACTTATTTAAAGAAGCTGTGACTAAAGCCGAGTTTGTGAATATTTTGAAAACATCACTTTTTGCCTACATATTTTTCTCGATACAATTCATCTTCTGGTGAATAAATTCTTCATTGGAACTATGTAAACAAAGTCACTCATGCCGACTCTTCTAAATTAAAATTAATTGCACCTTGAGATGCCGGGGATTGAACCCGGGGCCTCATACATGCAAAGCATGCGCTCTACCACTGAGCTACATCCCCATTACATTGCTGCAGCATTACAGAACACGACACACAAATAGAACCTCGGCTCATTTGAAAAAATAGCCTTGTCTATTTTTTTTAATAAAGTTCGTCTGAGAACTGTAGATTGCAAAATAGTTAAAAGCCTCAGATGTATATTAACAGAGGTAATAGTTGGATACATTTAACCACATCCAATGATTGTTTAGGACTCCTAGCCTACGTATGGTAACTTAGTGTCAATTGTTATATCAGATGGCTTAAATGCCCTTCCATTTATGACTTTATTGGTCAAAATATGAAGTTCTTCACTAAGTATATCATCTTCTTATCCAAAAATTATCCTCTTTTACTCGTGGAGTGAGGACCTATAATCGATTTACTGACACCTCATGGACACCAGGCACCAGATTTTCTGAGACAGCAGTGAACAGGATCTTAGCAGATGTTTAATTAAGTTTGCTCACTCAACTCTAAATTGTTCAAAATCAAAACCTGAATTGCATTTTCTTTTCGGCTAAACGTTCCAAGCTGTGGAAGGTCCATGTTGGACTCTTTTCTAAAACATCAGCCTTGAAACAATTTTAATAAAGCTTCTGTAGCCAAAGAAATGAAATTCTCATGAGAAGTCACTAAAACTACGAATGTGAGGTCAAGGAAACTTCCCGAAACTCTAGAATTTAAGTAGGATACGCCATATACACTATTAAAAACCCACTTAGAGAAGTTGGCAACGCTATGCTATTTTCCTTGGGAATAAGGAAATCTAATGCAGACTCTGTCCTCAGAAGGAAACCAGACACAGGATTTTTAAGACAAGAGAGGATTTGGAGCTTAAAGATTTTTCTTTGGATTGATACACTAATGTTGACATTGTTGTGTGATAATTACTAAATTGTAAAATTTTGACTTATTTAAAGAAGCTGTGACTAAAGCCGAGTTTGTGAATATTTTGAAAACATCACTTTTTGCCTACATATTTTTCTCGATACAATTCATCTTCTGGTGAATAAATTCTTCATTGGAACTATGTAAACAAAGTCACTCATGCCGACTCTTCTAAATTAAAATTAATTGCACCTGGAGATGCAGGGGATTGAACCCGGGGCCTCATACATGCAAAGCATGCGCTCTACCACTGAGCTACATCCCCATTACATTGCTGCAGCATTACAGAACACGACACACAAATAGAACCTCGGCTCATTCGAAAAAATAGCCTTGTCTATTTTTTTTAATAAAGTTCGTCTGAGGACTGTAGATTGCAAAATAGTTAAAAGCCTCAGATGTATATTAACAGAGGTAATAGTTGGACACATTTAACCACATCCAATGATTGTTTAGGACTCCTAGCCTACGTATGGTAACTTAGTGTCAATTGTTATATCAGATGGCTTAAATGCCCTTTCATTTATGACTTTATTGGTCAAAATATGAAGTTCTTCACTAAGTATATCATCTTCTTATCCAAAAATTATCCTCTTTTACTCGGGGAGTGAGGACCTATAATCGATTTACTGACACTTCATGGACACCAGGCACCAGATTTTCTGAGACAGCAGTGAACAGGATCTTAGCAGATGTTTAATTAAGTTTGCTCACTCAACTCTAAATTGTTCAAAATCAAAACCTGAATTGCATTTTCTTTTCGGCTAAACGTTCCAAGCTGTGGAAGGTCCATGTTGGACTCTTTTCTAAAACATCAGCCTTGAAACAATTTTAATAAAGCTTCTGTAGCCAAAGAAATGAAATTCTCATGAGAAGTCACTAAAACTACGAATGTGAGGTCAAGGAAACTTCCCGAAACTCTAGAATTTAAGTAGGATACGCCATATACACTATTAAAAACCCACTTAGAGAAGTTGGCAACGCTATGCTATTTTCCTTGGGAATAAGGAAATCTAATGCAGACTCTGTCCTCAGAAGGAAACCAGACACAGGATTTTTAAGACAAGAGAGGATTTGGAGCTTAAAGATTTTTTTTTTTTGGATTGATACACTAATGTTGACATTGTTGTGTGATAATTACTAAATTGTAAAATTTTGACTTATTTAAAGAAGCTGTGACTAAAGCCGAGTTTGTGAATATTTTGAAAACATCACTTTTTGCCTACATATTTTTCTCGATACAATTCATCTTCTGGTGAATAAATTCTTCATTGGAACTATGTAAACAAAGTCACTCATGCCGACTCTTCTAAATTAAAATTAATTGCACCTGGAGATGCCGGGGATTGAACCCGGGGCCTCATACATGCAAAGCATGCGCTCTACCACTGAGCTACATCCCCATTACATTGCTGCAGCATTACAGAACACGACACACAAATAGAACCTCGGCTCATTCGAAAAAATAGCCTTGTCTATTTTTTTTTTAATAAAGTTCGTCTGAGGACTGTAGATTGCAAAATAGTTAAAAGCCTCAGATGTATATTAACAGAGGTAATAGTTGGACACATTTAACCACATCCAATGATTGTTTAGGACTCCTAGCCTACGTATGGTAACTTAGTGTCAATTGTTATATCAGATGGCTTAAATGCCCTTCCATTTATGACTTTATTGGTCAAAATATGAAGTTCTTCACTAAGTATATCATCTTCTTATCCAAAAATTATCCTCTTTTACTCGGGGAATGAGGACCTATAATCGATTTACTGACACCTCATGGACACCAGGCACCAGATTTTCTGAGACAGCAGTGAACAGGATCTTAGCAGATGTTTAATTAAGTTTGCTCACTCAACTCTAAATTGTTCAAAATCAAAACCTGAATTGCATTTTCTTTTCGGCTAAACGTTCCAAGCTGTGGAAGGTCCATGTTGGACTCTTTTCTAAAACATCAGCCTTGAAACAATTTTAATAAAGCTTCTGTAGCCAAAGAAATGAAATTCTCATGAGAAGTCACTAAAACTACGAATGTGAGGTCAAGGAAACTTCCCGAAACTCTAGAATTTAAGTAGGATACGCCATATACACTATTAAAACCCCACTTAGAGAAGTTGGCAACGCTATGCTATTTTCTTTGGGAATAAGGAAATCTAATGCAGACTCTGTCCTCAGAAGGAAACCAGACACAGGATTTTTAAGACAAGAGAGGATTTGGAGCTTAAAGATTTTTCTTTGGATTGATACACTAATGTTGACATTGTTGTGTGATAATTACTAAATTGTAAAATTTTGACTTATTTAAAGAAGCTGTGACTAAAGCCGAGTTTGTGAATATTTTGAAAACATCACTTTTTGCCTACATATTTTTCTCGATACAATTCATCTTCTGGTGAATAAATTCTTCATTGGAACTATGTAAACAAAGTAACTCATGCCGACTCTTCTAAATTAAAATTAATTGCACCTGGAGATGCCGGGGATTGAACCCGGGGCCTCATACATGCAAAGCATGCGCTCTACCACTGAGCTACATCCCCATTACATTGCTGCAGCATTACAGAACACGACACACAAATAGAACCTCGGCTCATTCGAAAAAATAGCCTTGTCTATTTTTTTTAATAAAGTTCGTCTGAGGACTGTAGATTGCAAAATAGTTAAAAGCCTCAGATGTATATTAACAGAGGTAATAGTTGGACACATTTAACCACATCCAATGATTGTTTAGGACTCCTAGCCTACGTATGGTAACTTAGTGTCAATTGTTATATCAGATGGCTTAAATGCCCTTCCATTTATGACTTTATTGGTCAAAATATGAAGTTCTTCACTAAGTATATCATCTTCTTATCCAAAAATGATCCTCTTTTACTCGGGGAATGAGGACCTATAATCGATTTACTGACACCTCATGGACACCAGGCACCAGATTTTCTGAGACAGCAGTGAACAGGATCTTAGCAGATGTTTAATTAAGTTTGCTCACTCAACTCTAAATTGTTCAAAATCAAAACCTGAATTGCATTTTCTTTTCGGCTAAACGTTCCAAGCTGTGGAAGGTCCATGTTGGACTCTTTTCTAAAACATCAGCCTTGAAACAATTTTAATAAAGCTTCTGTAGCCAAAGAAATGAAATTCTCATGAGAAGTCACTAAAACTACGAATGTGAGGTCAAGGAAACTTCCCGAAACTCTAGAATTTAAGTAGGATACGCCATATACACTATTAAAAACCCACTTAGAGAAGTTGGCAACGCTATGCTATTTTCTTTGGGAATAAGAAAATCTAATGCAGACTCTGTCCTCAGAAGGAAACCAAACACAGGATTTTTAAGACAAGAGAGGATTTGGAGCTTAAAGATTTTTCTTTGGATTGATACACTAATGTTGACATTGTTGTGTGATAATTACTAAATTGTAAAATTTTGACTTATTTAAAGAAGCTGTGACTAAAGCCGAGTTTGTGAATATTTTGAAAACATCACTTTTTGCCTACATATTTTTCTCGATACAATTCATCTTCTGGTGAATAAATTCTTCATTGGAACTATGTAAACAAAGTCACTCATGCCGACTCTTCTAAATTAAAATTAATTGCACCTGGAGATGCCGGGGATTGAACCCGGGGCCTCATACATGCAAAGCATGCGCTCTACCACTGAGCTACATCCCCATTACATTGCTGCAGCATTACAGAACACTACACACAAATAGAACCTCGGCTCATTTGAAAAAATAGCCTTGTCTATTTTTTTTAGTAAAGTTCGTCTGAGAACTGTAGATTGCAAAATAGTTAAAAGCCTCAGATGTATATTAACAGAGGTAATAGTTGGACACATTTAACCACATCCAATGATTGTTTAGGACTCCTAGCCTACGTATGGTAACTTAGTGTCAATTGTTATATCAGATGGCTTAAATGCCCTTCCATTTATGACTTTATTGGTCAAAATATGAAGTTCTTCACTAAGTATATCATCTTCTTATCCAAAAATTATCCTCTTTTACTCGGGGAATGAGGACCTATAATCGATTTACTGACACCTCATGGACACCAGGCACCAGATTTTCTGAGACAGCAGTGAACAGGATCTTAGCAGATGTTTAATTAAGTTTGCTCACTCAACTCTAAATTGTTCAAAATCAAAACCTGAATTGCATTTTCTTTTCGGCTAAACGTTCCAAGCTGTGGAAGGTCCATGTTGGACTCTTTTCTAAAACATCAGCCTTGAAACAATTTTAATAAAGCTTCTGTAGCCAAAGAAATGAAATTCTCATGAGAAGTCACTAAAACTACGAATGTGAGGTCAAGGAAACTTCCCGAAACTCTAGAATTTAAGTAGGATACGCCATATACACTATTAAAACCCCACTTAGAGAAGTTGGCAACGCTATGCTATTTTCTTTGGGAATAAGGAAATCTAATGCAGACTCTGTCCTCAGAAGGAAACCAGACACAGGATTTTTAAGACAAGAGAGGATTTGGAGCTTAAAGATTTTTCTTTGGATTGATACACTAATGTTGACATTGTTGTGTGATAATTACTAAATTGTAAAATTTTGACTTATTTAAAGAAGCTGTGACTAAAGCCGAGTTTGTGAATATTTTGAAAACATCACTTTTTGCCTACATATTTTTCTCGATACAATTCATCTTCTGGTGAATAAATTCTTCATTGGAACTATGTAAACAAAGTAACTCATGCCGACTCTTCTAAATTAAAATTAATTGCACCTGGAGATGCCGGGGATTGAACCCGGGGCCTCATACATGCAAAGCATGCGCTCTACCACTGAGCTACATCCCCATTACATTGCTGCAGCATTACAGAACACGACACACAAATAGAACCTCGGCTCATTCGAAAAAATAGCCTTGTCTATTTTTTTTAATAAAGTTCGTCTGAGGACTGTAGATTGCAAAATAGTTAAAAGCCTCAGATGTATATTAACAGAGGTAATAGTTGGACACATTTAACCACATCCAATGATTGTTTAGGACTCCTAGCCTACGTATGGTAACTTAGTGTCAATTGTTATATCAGATGGCTTAAATGCCCTTCCATTTATGACTTTATTGGTCAAAATATGAAGTTCTTCACTAAGTATATCATCTTCTTATCCAAAAATTATCCTCTTTTACTCGGGGAATGAGGACCTATAATCGATTTACTGACACCTCATGGACACCAGGCACCAGATTTTCTGAGACAGCAGTGAACAGGATCTTAGCAGATGTTTAATTAAGTTTGCTCACTCAACTCTAAATTGTTCAAAATCAAAACCTGAATTGCATTTTCTTTTCGGCTAAACGTTCCAAGCTGTGGAAGGTCCATGTTGGACTCTTTTCTAAAACATCAGCCTTGAAACAATTTTAATAAAGCTTCTGTAGCCAAAGAAATGAAATTCTCATGAGAAGTCACTAAAACTACGAATGTGAGGTCAAGGAAACTTCCCGAAACTCTAGAATTTAAGTAGGATACGCCATATACACTATTAAAAACCCACTTAGAGAAGTTGGCAACGCTATGCTATTTTCTTTGGGAATAAGAAAATCTAATGCAGACTCTGTCCTCAGAAGGAAACCAAACACAGGATTTTTAAGACAAGAGAGGATTTGGAGCTTAAAGATTTTTCTTTGGATTGATACACTAATGTTGACATTGTTGTGTGATAATTACTAAATTGTAAAATTTTGACTTATTTAAAGAAGCTGTGACTAAAGCCGAGTTTGTGAATATTTTGAAAACATCACTTTTTGCCTACATATTTTTCTCGATACAATTCATCTTCTGGTGAATAAATTCTTCATTGGAACTATGTAAACAAAGTCACTCATGCCGACTCTTCTAAATTAAAATTAATTGCACCTGGAGATGCCGGGGATTGAACCCGGGGCCTCATACATGCAAAGCATGCGCTCTACCACTGAGCTACATCCCCATTACATTGCTGCAGCATTACAGAACACGACACACAAATAGAACCTCGGCTCATTTGAAAAAATAGCCTTGTCTATTTTTTTTAATAAAGTTCGTCTGAGAACTGTAGATTGCAAAATAGTTAAAAGCCTCAGATGTATATTAACAGAGGTAATAGTTGGACACATTTAACCACATCCAATGATTGTTTAGGACTCCTAGCCTACGTATGGTAACTTAGTGTCAATTGTTATATCAGATGGCTTAAATGCCCTTCCATTTATGACTTTATTGGTCAAAATATGAAGTTCTTCACTAAGTATATCATCTTCTTATCCAAAAATTATCCTCTTTTACTCGTGGAGTGAGGACCTATAATCGATTTACTGACACCTCATGGACACCAGGCACCAGATTTTCTGAGACAGCAGTGAACAGGATCTTAGCAGATGTTTAATTAAGTTTGCTCACTCAACTCTAAATTGTTCAAAATCAAAACCTGAATTGCATTTTCTTTTCGGCTAAAGGTTCCAAGCTGTGGAAGGAGCTATGTTGGACTCTTTTCTAAAACATCAGCCTTGAAACAATTTTAATAAAGCTTCTGTAGCCAAAGAAATGAAATTCTCATGAGAAGTCACTAAAACTACGAATGTGAGGTCAAGGAAACTTCCCGAAACTCTAAAATTTAAGTAGGATACGCCATATACACTATTAAAAACCCACTTAGAGAAGTTGGCAACGCTATGCTATTTTCCTTGGGAATAAGGAAATCTAATGCAGACTCTGTCCTCAGAAGGAAACCAGACACAGGATTTTTAAGACAAGAGAGGATTTGGAGCTTAAAGATTTTTCTTTGGATTGATACACTAATGTTGACATTGTTGTGTGATAATTACTAAATTGTAAAATTTTGACTTATTTAAAGAAGCTGTGACTAAAGCCGAGTTTGTGAATATTTTGAAAACATCACTTTTTGCCTACATATTTTTCTCGATACAATTCATCTTCTGGTGAATAAATTCTTCATTGGAACTATGTAAACAAAGTCACTCATGCCGACTCTTCTAAATTAAAATTAATTGCACCTGGAGATGCAGGGGATTGAACCCGGGGCCTCATACATGCAAAGCATGCGCTTTACCACTGAGCTACATCCCCATTACATTGCTGCAGCATTACAGAACACGACACACAAATAGAACCTCGGCTCATTCGAAAAAATAGCCTTGTCTATTTTTTTTAATAAAGTTCGTCTGAGGACTGTAGATTGCAAAATAGTTAAAAGCCTCAGATGTATATTAACAGAGGTAATAGTTGGACACATTTAACCACATCCAATGATTGTTTAGGACTCCTAGCCTACGTATGGTAACTTAGTGTCAATTGTTATATCAGATGGCTTAAATGCCCTTTCATTTATGACTTTATTGGTCAAAATATGAAGTTCTTCACTAAGTATATCATCTTCTTATCCAAAAATTATCCTCTTTTACTCGGGGAGTGAGGACCTATAATCGATTTACTGACACTTCATGGACACCAGGCACCAGATTTTCTGAGACAGCAGTGAACAGGATCTTAGCAGATGTTTAATTAAGTTTGCTCACTCAACTCTAATTTGTTCAAAATCAAAACCTGAATTGCATTTTCTTTTCGGCTAAACGTTCCAAGCTGTGGAAGGTCCATGTTGGACTCTTTTCTAAAACATCAGCCTTGAAACAATTTTAATAAAGCTTCTGTAGCCAAAGAAATGAAATTCTCATGAGAAGTCACTAAAACTACGAATGTGAGGTCAAGGAAACTTCCCGAAACTCTAGAATTTAAGTAGGATACGCCATATACACTATTAAAAACCCACTTAGAGAAGTTGGCAACGCTATGCTATTTTCCTTGGGAATAAGGAAATCTAATGCAGACTCTGTCCTCAGAAGGAAACCAGACACAGGATTTTTAAGACAAGAGAGGATTTGGAGCTTAAAGATTTTTTTTTTTTGGATTGATACACTAATGTTGACATTGTTGTGTGATAATTACTAAATTGTAAAATTTTGACTTATTTAAAGAAGCTGTGACTAAAGCCGAGTTTGTGAATATTTTGAAAACATCACTTTTTGCCTACATATTTTTCTCGATACAATTCATCTTCTGGTGAATAAATTCTTCATTGGAACTATGTAAACAAAGTCACTCATGCCGACTCTTCTAAATTAAAATTAATTGCACCTGGAGATGCCGGGGATTGAACCCGGGGCCTCATACATGCAAAGCATGCGCTCTACCACTGAGCTACATCCCCATTACATTGCTGCAGCATTACAGAACACGACACACAAATAGAACCTCGGCTCATTCGAAAAAATAGCCTTGTCTATTTTTTTTTAATAAAGTTCGTCTGAGGACTGTAGATTGCAAAATAGTTAAAAGCCTCAGATGTATATTAACAGAGGTAATAGTTGGACACATTTAACCACATCCAATGATTGTTTAGGACTCCTAGCCTACGTATGGTAACTTAGTGTCAATTGTTATATCAGATGGCTTAAATGCCCTTCCATTTATGACTTTATTGGTCAAAATATGAAGTTCTTCACTAAGTATATCATCTTCTTATCCAAAAATTATCCTCTTTTACTCGGGGAATGAGGACCTATAATCGATTTACTGACACCTCATGGACACCAGGCACCAGATTTTCTGAGACAGCAGTGAACAGGATCTTAGCAGATGTTTAATTAAGTTTGCTCACTCAACTCTAAATTGTTCAAAATCAAAACCTGAATTGCATTTTCTTTTCGGCTAAATGTTCCAAGCTGTGGAAGGTCCATGTTGGACTCTTTTCTAAAACATCAGCCTTGAAACAATTTTAATAAAGCTTCTGTAGCCAAAGAAATGAAATTCTCATGAGAAGTCACTAAAACTACGAATGTGAGGTCAAGGAAACTTCCCGAAACTCTAGAATTTAAGTAGGATACGCCATATACACTATTAAAAACCCACTTAGAGAAGTTGGCAACGCTATGCTATTTTCTTTGGGAATAAGGAAATCTAATGCAGACTCTGTCCTCAGAAGGAAACCAGACACAGGATTTTTAAGACAAGAGAGGATTTGGAGCTTAAAGATTTTTCTTTGGATTGATACACTAATGTTGACATTGTTGTGTGATAATTACTAAATTGTAAAATTTTGACTTATTTAAAGAAGCTGTGACTAAAGCCGAGTTTGTGAATATTTTGAAAACATCACTTTTTGCCTACATATTTTTCTCGATACAATTCATCTTCTGGTGAATAAATTCTTCATTGGAACTATGTAAACAAAGTAACTCATGCCGACTCTTCTAAATTAAAATTAATTGCACCTGGAGATGCCGGGGATTGAACCCCGGGCCTCATACATGCAAAGCATGCGCTCTACCACTGAGCTACATCCCCATTACATTGCTGCAGCATTACAGAACACGACACACAAATAGAACCTCGGCTCATTCGAAAAAATAGCCTTGTCTATTTTTTTTAATAAAGTTCGTCTGAGGACTGTAGATTGCAAAATAGTTAAAAGCCTCAGATGTATATTAACAGAGGTAATAGTTGGACACATTTAACCACATCCAATGATTGTTTAGGACTCCTAGCCTACGTATGGTAACTTAGTGTCAATTGTTATATCAGATGGCTTAAATGCCCTTCCATTTATGACTTTATTGGTCAAAATATGAAGTTCTTCACTAAGTATATCATCTTCTTATCCAAAAATTATCCTCTTTTACTCGGGGAATGAGGACCTATAATCGATTTACTGACACCTCATGGACACCAGGCACCAGATTTTCTGAGACAGCAGTGAACAGGATCTTAGCAGATGTTTAATTAAGTTTGCTCACTCAACTCTAAATTGTTCAAAATCAAAACCTGAATTGCATTTTCTTTTCGGCTAAACGTTCCAAGCTGTGGAAGGTCCATGTTGGACTCTTTTCTAAAACATCAGCCTTGAAACAATTTTAATAAAGCTTCTGTAGCCAAAGAAATGAAATTCTCATGAGAAGTCACTAAAACTACGAATGTGAGGTCAAGGAAACTTCCCGAAACTCTAGAATTTAAGTAGGATACGCCATATACACTATTAAAAACCCACTTAGAGAAGTTGGCAACGCTATGCTATTTTCTTTGGGAATAAGAAAATCTAATGCAGACTCTGTCCTCAGAAGGAAACCAAACACAGGATTTTTAAGACAAGAGAGGATTTGGAGCTTAAAGATTTTTCTTTGGATTGATACACTAATGTTGACATTGTTGTGTGATAATTACTAAATTGTAAAATTTTGACTTATTTAAAGAAGCTGTGACTAAAGCCGAGTTTGTGAATATTTTGAAAACATCACTTTTTGCCTACATATTTTTCTCGATACAATTCATCTTCTGGTGAATAAATTCTTCATTGGAACTATGTAAACAAAGTCACTCATGCCGACTCTTCTAAATTAAAATTAATTGCACCTGGAGATGCAGGGGATTGAACCCGGGGCCTCATACATGCAAAGCATGCGCTCTACCACTGAGCTACATCCCCATTACATTGCTGCAGCATTACAGAACACGACACACAAATAGAACCTCGGCTCATTCGAAAAAATAGCCTTGTCTATTTTTTTTAATAAAGTTCGTCTGAGGACTGTAGATTGCAAAATAGTTAAAAGCCTCAGATGTATATTAACAGAGGTAATAGTTGGACACATTTAACCACATCCAATGATTGTTTAGGACTCCTAGCCTACGTATGGTAACTTAGTGTCAATTGTTATATCAGATGGCTTAAATGCCCTTTCATTTATGACTTTATTGGTCAAAATATGAAGTTCTTCACTAAGTATATCATCTTCTTATCCAAAAATTATCCTCTTTTACTCGGGGAGTGAGGACCTATAATCGATTTACTGACACTTCATGGACACCAGGCACCAGATTTTCTGAGACAGCAGTGAACAGGATCTTAGCAGATGTTTAATTAAGTTTGCTCACTCAACTCTAAATTGTTCAAAATCAAAACCTGAATTGCATTTTCTTTTCGGCTAAACGTTCCAAGCTGTGGAAGGTCCATGTTGGACTCTTTTCTAAAACATCAGCCTTGAAACAATTTTAATAAAGCTTCTGTAGCCAAAGAAATTAAATTCTCATGAGAAGTCACTAAAACTACGAATGTGAGGTCAAGGAAACTTCCCGAAACTCTAGAATTTAAGTAGGATACGCCATATACACTATTAAAAACCCACTTAGAGAAGTTGGCAACGCTATGCTATTTTCCTTGGGAATAAGGAAATCTAATGCAGACTCTGTCCTCAGAAGGAAACCAGACACAGGATTTTTAAGACAAGAGAGGATTTGGAGCTTAAAGATTTTTTTTTTTTGGATTGATACACTAATGTTGACATTGTTGTGTGATAATTACTAAATTGTAAAATTTTGACTTATTTAAAGAAGCTGTGACTAAAGCCGAGTTTGTGAATATTTTGAAAACATCACTTTTTGCCTACATATTTTTCTCGATACAATTCATCTTCTGGTGAATAAATTCTTCATTGGAACTATGTAAACAAAGTCACTCATGCCGACTCTTCTAAATTAAAATTAATTGCACCTGGAGATGCCGGGGATTGAACCTGGGGCCTCATACATGCAAAGCATGCGCTCTACCACTGAGCTACATCCCCATTACATTGCTGCAGCATTACAGAACACGACACACAAATAGAACCTCGGCTCATTCGAAAAAATAGCCTTGTCTATTTTTTTTTAATAAAGTTCGTCTGAGGACTGTAGATTGCGAAATAGTTAAAAGCCTCAGATGTATATTAACAGAGGTAATAGTTGGACACATTTAACCACATCCAATGATTGTTTAGGACTCCTAGCCTACGTATGGTAACTTAGTGTCAATTGTTATATCAGATGGCTTAAATGCCCTTCCATTTATGACTTTATTGGTCAAAATATGAAGTTCTTCACTAAGTATATCATCTTCTTATCCAAAAATTATCCTCTTTTACTCGGGGAATGAGGACCTATAATCGATTTACTGACACCTCATGGACACCAGGCACCAGATTTTCTGAGACAGCAGTGAACAGGATCTTAGCAGATGTTTAATTAAGTTTGCTCACTCAACTCTAAATTGTTCAAAATCAAAACCTGAATTGCATTTTCTTTTCGGCTAAACGTTCCAAGCTGTGGAAGGTCCATGTTGGACTCTTTTCTAAAACATCAGCCTTGAAACAATTTTAATAAAGCTTCTGTAGCCAAAGAAATGAAATTCTCATGAGAAGTCACTAAAACTACGAATGTGAGGTCAAGGAAACTTCCCGAAACTCTAGAATTTAAGTAGGATACGCCATATACACTATTAAAAACCCACTTAGAGAAGCTATGCTATTTTCTTTGGGAATAAGGAAATCTAATGCAGACTCTGTCCTCAGAAGGAAACCAGACACAGGATTTTTAAGACAAGAGAGGATTTGGAGCTTAAAGATTTTTCTTTGGATTGATACACTAATGTTGACATTGTTGTGTGATAATTACTAAATTGTAAAATTTTGACTTATTTAAAGAAGCTGTGACTAAAGCCGAGTTTGTGAATATTTTGAAAACATCACTTTTTGCCTACATATTTTTCTCGATACAATTCATCTTTTGGTGAATAAATTCTTCATTGGAACTATGTAAACAAAGTCACTCATGCCGACTCTTCTAAATTAAAATTAATTGCACCTGGAGATGCCGAGGATTAAACCCGGGGCCTCATACATGCAAAGCATGCGCTCTACCACTGAGCTACATCCCCATTACATTGCTGCAGCATTACAGAACACGACACACAAATAGAACCTCGGCTCATTCGAAAAAATAGCCTTGTCTATTTTTTTTTAATAAAGTTCGTCTGAGGACTGTAGATTGCAAAATAGTTAAAAGCCTCAGATGTATATTAACAGAGGTAATAGTTGGACACATTTAACCACATCCAATGATTGTTTAGGACTCCTAGCCTACGTATGGTAACTTAGTGTCAATTGTTATATCAGATGGCTTAAATGCCCTTCCATTTATGACTTTATTGGTCAAAATATGAAGTTCTTCACTAAGTATATCATCTTCTTATCCAAAAATTATCCTCTTTTACTCGGGGAATGAGGACCTCTAATCGATTTACTGACACCTCATGGACACCAGGCACCAGATTTTCTGAGACAGCAGTGAACAGGATCTTAGCAGATGTTTAATTAAGTTTGCTCACTCAACTCTAAATTGTTCAAAATCAAAACCTGAATTGCATTTTCTTTTCGGCTAAACGTTCCAAGCTGTGGAAGGTCCATGTTGGACTCTTTTCTAAAACATCAGCCTTGAAACAATTTTAATAAAGCTTCTGTAGCCAAAGAAATGAAATTCTCATGAGAAGTCACTAAAACTACGAATGTGAGGTCAAGGAAACTTCCCGAAACTCTAGAATTTAAGTAGGATACGCCATATACACTATTAAAAACCCACTTAGAGAAGTTGGCAACGCTATGCTATTTTCTTTGGGAATAAGGAAATCTAATGCAGACTCTGTCCTCAGAAGGAAACCAGACACAGGATTTTTAAGACAAGAGAGGATTTGGAGCTTAAAGATTTTTCTTTGGATTGATACACTAATGTTGACATTGTTGTGTGATAATTACTAAATTGTAAAATTTTGACTTATTTAAAGAAGCTGTGACTAAAGCCGAGTTTGTGAATATTTTGAAAACATCACTTTTTGCCTACATATTTTTCTCGATACAATTCATCTTCTGGTGAATAAATTCTTCATTGGAACTATGTAAACAAAGTAACTCATGCCGACTCTTCTAAATTAAAATTAATTGCACCTGGAGATGCCGGGGATTGAACCCGGGGCCTCATACATGCAAAGCATGCGCTCTACCACTGAGCTACATCCCCATTACATTGCTGCAGCATTACAGAACACGACACACAAATAGAACCTCGGCTCATTCGAAAAAATAGCCTTGTCTATTTTTTTTAATAAAGTTCGTCTGAGGACTGTAGATTGCAAAATAGTTAAAAGCCTCAGATGTATATTAACAGAGGTAATAGTTGGACACATTTAACCACATCCAATGATTGTTTAGGACTCCTAGCCTACGTATGGTAACTTAGTGTCAATTGTTATATCAGATGGCTTAAATGCCCTTCCATTTATGACTTTATTGGTCAAAATATGAAGTTCTTCACTAAGTATATCATCTTCTTATCCAAAAATTATCCTCTTTTACTCGGGGAATGAGGACCTATAATCGATTTACTGACACCTCATGGACACCAGGCACCAGATTTTCTGAGACAGCAGTGAACAGGATCTTAGCAGATGTTTAATTAAGTTTGCTCACTCAACTCTAAATTGTTCAAAATCAAAACCTGAATTGCATTTTCTTTTCGGCTAAACGTTCCAAGCTGTGGAAGGTCCATGTTGGACTCTTTTCTAAAACATCAGCCTTGAAACAATTTTAATAAAGCTTCTGTAGCCAAAGAAATGAAATTCTCATGAGAAGTCACTAAAACTACGAATGTGAGGTCAAGGAAACTTCCCGAAACTCTAGAATTTAAGTAGGATACGCCATATACACTATTAAAAACCCACTTAGAGAAGTTGGCAACGCTATGCTATTTTCTTTGGGAATAAGAAAATCTAATGCAGACTCTGTCCTCAGAAGGAAACCAAACACAGGATTTTTAAGACAAGAGAGGATTTGGAGCTTAAAGATTTTTCTTTGGATTGATACACTAATGTTGACATTGTTGTGTGATAATTACTAAATTGTAAAATTTTGACTTATTTAAAGAAGCTGTGACTAAAGCCGAGTTTGTGAATATTTTGAAAACATCACTTTTTGCCTACATATTTTTCTCGATACAATTCATCTTCTGGTGAATAAATTCTTCATTGGAACTATGTAAACAAAGTCACTCATGCCGACTCTTCTAAATTAAAATTAATTGCACCTGGAGATGCAGGGGATTGAACCCGGGGCCTCATACATGCAAAGCATGCGCTCTACCACTGAGCTACATCCCCATTACATTGCTGCAGCATTACAGAACACGACACACAAATAGAACCTCGGCTCATTCGAAAAAATAGCCTTGTCTATTTTTTTTAATAAAGTTCGTCTGAGGACTGTAGATTGCAAAATAGTTAAAAGCCTCAGATGTATATTAACAGAGGTAATAGTTGGACACATTTAACCACATCCAATGATTGTTTAGGACTCCTAGCCTACGTATGGTAACTTAGTGTCAATTGTTATATCAGATGGCTTAAATGCCCTTTCATTTATGACTTTATTGGTCAAAATATGAAGTTCTTCACTAAGTATATCATCTTCTTATCCAAAAATTATCCTCTTTTACTCGGGGAGTGAGGACCTATAATCGATTTACTGACACTTCATGGACACCAGGCACCAGATTTTCTGAGACAGCAGTGAACAGGATCTTAGCAGATGTTTAATTAAGTTTGCTCACTCAACTCTAAATTGTTCAAAATCAAAACCTGAATTGCATTTTCTTTTCGGCTAAACGTTCCAAGCTGTGGAAGGTCCATGTTGGACTCTTTTCTAAAACATCAGCCTTGAAACAATTTTAATAAAGCTTCTGTAGCCAAAGAAATGAAATTCTCATGAGAAGTCACTAAAACTACGAATGTGAGGTCAAGGAAACTTCCCGAAACTCTAGAATTTAAGTAGGATACGCCATATACACTATTAAAAACCCACTTAGAGAAGTTGGCAACGCTATGCTATTTTCCTTGGGAATAAGGAAATCTAATGCAGACTCTGTCCTCAGAAGGAAACCAGACACAGGATTTTTAAGACAAGAGAGGATTTGGAGCTTAAAGATTTTTTTTTTTTGGATTGATACACTAATGTTGACATTGTTGTGTGATAATTACTAAATTGTAAAATTTTGACTTATTTAAAGAAGCTGTGACTAAAGCCGAGTTTGTGAATATTTTGAAAACATCACTTTTTGCCTACATATTTTTCTCGATACAATTCATCTTCTGGTGAATAAATTCTTCATTGGAACTATGTAAACAAAGTCACTCATGCCGACTCTTCTAAATTAAAATTAATTGCACCTGGAGATGCCGGGGATTGAACCTGGGGCCTCATACATGCAAAGCATGCGCTCTACCACTGAGCTACATCCCCATTACATTGCTGCAGCATTACAGAACACGACACACAAATAGAACCTCGGCTCATTCGAAAAAATAGCCTTGTCTATTTTTTTTTAATAAAGTTCGTCTGAGGACTGTAGATTGCGAAATAGTTAAAAGCCTCAGATGTATATTAACAGAGGTAATAGTTGGACACATTTAACCACATCCAATGATTGTTTAGGACTCCTAGCCTACGTATGGTAACTTAGTGTCAATTGTTATATCAGATGGCTTAAATGCCCTTCCATTTATGACTTTATTGGTCAAAATATGAAGTTCTTCACTAAGTATATCATCTTCTTATCCAAAAATTATCCTCTTTTACTCGGGGAATGAGGACCTATAATCGATTTACTGACACCTCATGGACACCAGGCACCAGATTTTCTGAGACAGCAGTGAACAGGATCTTAGCAGATGTTTAATTAAGTTTGCTCACTCAACTCTAAATTGTTCAAAATCAAAACCTGAATTGCATTTTCTTTTCGGCTAAACGTTCCAAGCTGTGGAAGGTCCATGTTGGACTCTTTTCTAAAACATCAGCCTTGAAACTATTTTAATAAAGCTTCTGTAGCCAAAGAAATGAAATTCTCATGAGAAGTCACTAAAACTACGAATGTGAGGTCAAGGAAACTTCCCGAAACTCTAGAATTTAAGTAGGATACGCCATATACACTATTAAAAACCCACTTAGAGAAGCTATGCTATTTTCTTTGGGAATAAGGAAATCTAATGCAGACTCTGTCCTCAGAAGGAAACCAGACACAGGATTTTTAAGACAAGAGAGGATTTGGAGCTTAAAGATTTTTCTTTGGATTGATACACTAATGTTGACATTGTTGTGTGATAATTACTAAATTGTAAAATTTTGACTTATTTAAAGAAGCTGTGACTAAAGCCGAGTTTGTGAATATTTTGAAAACATCACTTTTTGCCTACATATTTTTCTCGATACAATTCATCTTTTGGTGAATAAATTCTTCATTGGAACTATGTAAACAAAGTCACTCATGCCGACTCTTCTAAATTAAAATTAATTGCACCTGGAGATGCCGAGGATTAAACCCGGGGCCTCATACATGCAAAGCATGTGCTCTACCACTGAGCTACATCCCCATTACATTGCTGCAGCATTACAGAACACGACACACAAATAGAACCTCGGCTCATTCGAAAAAATAGCCTTGTCTATTTTTTTTTAATAAAGTTCGTCTGAGGACTGTAGATTGCAAAATAGTTAAAAGCCTCAGATGTATATTAACAGAGGTAATAGTTGGACACATTTAACCACATCCAATGATTGTTTAGGACTCCTAGCCTACGTATGGTAACTTAGTGTCAATTGTTATATCAGATGGCTTAAATGCCCTTCCATTTATGACTTTATTGGTCAAAATATGAAGTTCTTCACTAAGTATATCATCTTCTTATCCAAAAATTATCCTCTTTTACTCGGGGAATGAGGACCTATAATCGATTTACTGACACCTCATGGACACCAGGCACCAGATTTTCTGAGACAGCAGTGAACAGGATCTTAGCAGATGTTTAATTAAGTTTGCTCACTCAACTCTAAATTGTTCAAAATCAAAACCTGAATTGCATTTTCTTTTCGGCTAAACGTTCCAAGCTGTGGAAGGTCCATGTTGGACTCTTTTCTAAAACATCAGCCTTGAAACAATTTTAATAAAGCTTCTGTAGCCAAAGAAATGAAATTCTCATGAGAAGTCACTAAAACTACGAATGTGAGGTCGAGGAAACTTCCCGAAACTCTAGAATTTAAGTAGGATACGCCATATACACTATTAAAAACCCACTTAGAGAAGTTGGCAACGCTATGCTATTTTCTTTGGGAATAAGGAAATCTAATGCAGACTCTGTCCTCAGAAGGAAACCAGACACAGGATTTTTAAGACAAGAGAGGATTTGGAGCTTAAAGATTTTTCTTTGGATTGATACACTAATGTTGACATTGTTGTGTGATAATTACTAAATTGTAAAATTTTGACTTATTTAAAGAAGCTGTGACTAAAGCCGAGTTTGTGAATATTTTGAAAACATCACTTTTTGCCTACATATTTTTCTCGATACAATTCATCTTTTGGTGAATAAATTCTTCATTGGAACTATGTAAACAAAGTCACTCATGCCGACTCTTCTAAATTAAAATTAATTGCACCTGGAGATGCCGGGGATTGAACCCGGGGCCTCATACATGCAAAGCATGCGCTCTACCACTGAGCTACATCCCCATTACATTGCTGCAGCATTACAGAACACGACACACAAATAGAACCTCGGCTCATTCGAAAAAATAGTCTATTTTTTTTTAATAAAGTTCGTCTGAGGACTGTAGATTGCAAAATAGTTAAAAGCCTCAGATGTATATTAACAGAGGTAATAGTTGGACACATTTAACCACATCCAATGATTGTTTAGGACTCCTATCCTACGTATGGTAACTTAGTGTCAATTGTTATATCAGATGGCTTAAATGCCCTTCCATTTATGACTTTATTGGTCAAAATATGAAGTTCTTCACTAAGTATATCATCTTCTTATCCAAAAATTATCCTCTTTTACTCGGGGAATGAGGACCTATAATCGATTTACTGACACCTCATGGACACCAGGCACCAGATTTTCTGAGACAGCAGTGAACAGGATCTTAGCAGATGTTTAATTAAGTTTGCTCACTCAACTCTAAATTGTTCAAAATCAAAACCTGAATTGCATTTTCTTTTCGGCTAAACGTTCCAAGCTGTGGAAGGAGCTATGTTGGACTCTTTTCTAAAACATCAGCCTTGAAACAATTTTAATAAAGCTTCTGTAGCCAAAGAAATGAAATTCTCATGAGAAGTCACTAAAACTACGAATGTGAGGTCAAGGAAACTTCCCGAAACTCTAGAATTTAAGTAGGATACGCCATATACACTATTAAAAACCCACTTAGAGAAGTTGGCAACGCTATGCTATTTTCCTTGGGAATAAGGAAATCTAATGCAGACTCTGTCCTCAGAAGGAAACCAGACACAGGATTTTTAAGACAAGAGAGGATTTGGAGCTTAAAGATTTTTCTTTGGATTGATACACTAATGTTGACATTGTTGTGTGATAATTACTAAATTGTAAAATTTTGACTTATTTAAAGAAGCTGTGACTAAAGCCGAGTTTGTGAATATTTTGAAAACATCACTTTTTGCCTACATATTTTTCTCGATACAATTCATCTTCTGGTGAATAAATTCTTCATTGGAACTATGTAAACAAAGTCACACATGCCGACTCTTCTAAATTAAAATTAATTGCACATGGAGATGCCGGGGATTGAACCCGGGGCCTCATACATGCAAAGCATGCGCTCTACCACTGAGCTACATCCCCATTACATTGCTGCAGCATTACAGAACACGACACACAAATAGAACCTCGGCTCATTCGAAAAAATAGCCTTGTCTATTTTTTTTTAATAAAGTTCGTCTGAGGACTGTAGATTGCAAAATAGTTAAAAGCCTCAGATGTATATTAACAGAGGTAATAGTTGGACACATTTAACCACATCCAATGATTGTTTAGGACTCCTAGCCTACGTATGGTAACTTAGTGTCAATTGTTATATCAGATGGCTTAAATGCCCTTCCATTTATGACTTTATTGGTCAAAATATGAAGTTCTTCACTAAGTATATCATCTTCTTATCCAAAAATTATCCTCTTTTACTCGGGGAATGAGGACCTATAATCGATTTACTGACACCTCATGGACACCAGGCACCAGATTTTCTGAGACAGCAGTGAACAGGATCTTAGCAGATGTTTAATTAAGTTTGCTCACTCAACTCTAAATTGTTCAAAATCAAAACCTGAATTGCATTTTCTTTTCGGCTAAACGTTCCAAGCTGTGGAAGGAGCTATGTTCTACTCTTTTCTAAAACATCAGCCTTGAAACAATTTTAATAAAGCTTCTGTAGCCAAAGAAATGAAATTCTCATGAGAAGTCACTAAAACTACGAATGTGAGGTCAAGGAAACTTCCCGAAACTCTAGAATTTAAGTAGGATACGCCATATACACTATTAAAACCCCACTTAGAGAAGTTGGCAACGCTATGCTATTTTCTTTGGGAATAAGGAAATCTAATGCAGACTCTGTCCTCAGAAGGAAACCAGACACAGGATTTTTAAGACAAGAGAGGATTTGGAGCTTAAAGATTTTTCTTTGGATTGATACACTAATGTTGACATTGTTGTGTGATAATTACTAAATTGTAAAATTTTGACTTTATTGGTCAAAATATGAAGTTCTTCACTAAGTATATCATCTTCTTATCCAAAAATTATCCTCTTTTACTCGGGGAATGAGGACCTATAATCGATTTACTGACACCTCATGGACACCAGGCACCAGATTTTCTGAGACTGCAGTGAACAGGATCTTAGCAGATGTTTAATTAAGTTTGCTCACTCAACTCTAAATTGTTCAAAATCAAAACCTGAATTGCATTTTCTTTTCGGCTAAACGTTCCAAGCTGTGGAAGGAGCTATGTTCTACTCTTTTCTAAAACATCAGCCTTGAAACAATTTTAATAAAGCTTCTGTAGCCAAAGAAATGAAATTCTCATGAGAAGTCACTAAAACTACGAATGTGAGGTCAAGGAAACTTCCCGAAACTCTAGAATTTAAGTAGGATACGCCATATACACTATTAAAACCCCACTTAGAGAAGTTGGCAACGCTATGCTATTTTCTTTGGGAATAAGGAAATCTAATGCAGACTCTGTCCTCAGAAGGAAACCAGACACAGGATTTTTAAGACAAGAGAGGATTTGGAGCTTAAAGATTTTTCTTTGGATTGATACACTAATGTTGACATTGTTGTGTGATAATTACTAAATTGTAAAATTTTGACTTTATTGGTCAAAATATGAAGTTCTTCACTAAGTATATCATCTTCTTATCCAAAAATTATCCTCTTTTACTCGGGGAATGAGGACCTATAATCGATTTACTGACACCTCATGGACACCAGGCACCAGATTTTCTGAGACAGCAGTGAACAGGATCTTAGCAGATGTTTAATTAAGTTTGCTCACTCAACTCTAAATTGTTCAAAATCAAAACCTGAATTGCATTTTCTTTTCCGCTAAACGTTCCAAGCTGTGGAAGGAGCTATGCTGGACTCTTTTCTAAAACATCAGCCTTGAAACAATTTTAATAAAGCTTCTGTAGCCAAAGAAATGAAATTCTCATGAGAAGTCACTAAAACTACGAATGTGAGGTCAAGGAAACTTCCCGAAACTCTAGAATTTAAGTAGGATACGCCATATACACTATTAAAAACCCACTTAGAGAAGTTGGCAACGCTATGCTATTTTCTTTGGGAATAAGGAAATCTAATGCAGACTCTGTCCTCAGAAGGAAACCAGACACAGGATTTTTAAGACAAGAGAGGATTTGGAGCTTAAAGATTTTTCTTTGGATTGATACACTAATGTTGACATTGTTGTGTGATAATTACTAAATTGTAAAATTTTGACTTATTTAAAGAAGCTGTGACTAAAGCCGAGTTTGTGAATATTTTGAAAACATCACTTTTTGCCTACATATTTTTCTCGATACAATTCATCTTCTGGTGAATAAATTCTTCATTGGAACTATGTAAACAAAGTCACTCATGCCGACTCTTCTAAATTAAAATTAATTGCACCTGGAGATGCCGGGGATTGAACCCGGGGCCTCATACATGCAAAGCATGCGCTCTACCACTGAGCTACATCCCCATTACACTGTTGCAGCATTACAGAACACGACACACAAATAGAACCTCGGCTCATTCGAAAAAATAGCCTTGTCTATTTTTTTTTAATAAAGTTCGTCTGAGGACTGTAGATTGCAAAATAGTTAAAAGCCTCAGATGTATATTAACAGAGGTAATAGTTGGACACATTTAACCACATCCAATGATTGTTTAGGACTCCTAGCCTACGTATGGTAACTTAGTGTCAATTGTTATATCAGATGGCTTAAATGCCCTTCCATTTATGACTTTATTGGTCAAAATATGAAGTTCTTCACTAAGTATATCATCTTCTTATCCAAAAATTATCCTCTTTTACTCGGGGAATGAGGACCTATAATCGATTTACTGACACCTCATGGACACCAGGCACCAGATTTTCTGAGACAGCAGTGAACAGGATCTTAGCAGATGTTTAATTAAGTTTGCTCACTCAATTCTAAATTGTTCAAAATCAAAACCTGAATTGCATTTTCTTTTCGGCTAAACGTTCCAAGCTGTGGAAGGAGCTATGTTGGACTCTTTTCTAAAACATCAGCCTTGAAACAATTTTAATAAAGCTTCTGTAGCCAAAGAAATGAAATTCTCATGAGAAGTCACTAAAACTACAAATGTGAGGTCAAGGAAACTTCCCGAAACTCTAGAATTTAAGTAGGATACGCCATATACACTATTAAAAACCCACTTAGAGAAGTTGGCAACGCTATGCTATTTTCTTTGGGAATAAGGAAATCTAATGCAGACTCTGTCCTCAGAAGGAAACCAGACACAGGATTTTTAAGACAAGAGAGGATTTGGAGCTTAAAGATTTTTCTTTGGATTGATACACTAATGTTGACATTGTTGTGTGATAATTACTAAATTGTAAAATTTTGACTTATTTAAAGAAGCTGTGACTAAAGCCGAGTTTGTGAATATTTTGAAAACATCACTTTTTGCCTACATATTTTTCTCGATACAATTCATCTTCTGGTGAATAAATTCTTCATTGGAACTATGTAAACAAAGTCACTCATGCCGACTCTTCTAAATTAAAATTAATTGCACCTGGAGATGCCGGGGATTGAACCCGGGGCCTCATATATGCAAAGCATGCGCTCTACCACTGAGCTACATCCCCATTACACTGTTGCAGCATTACAGAACACGACACACAAATAGAACCTCGGCTCATTCGAAAAAATAGCCTTGTCTATTTTTTTTAATAAAGTTCGTCTGAGGACTGTAGATTGCAAAATAGTTAAAAGCCTCAGATGTATATTAACAGAGGTAATAGTTGGACACATTTAACCACATCCAATGATTGTTTAGGACTCCTAGCCTACGTATGGTAACTTAGTGTCAATTGTTATATCAGATGGCTTAAATGCCCTTCCATTTATGACTTTATTGGTCAAAATATGAAGTTCTTCACTAAGTATATCATCTTCTTATCCAAAAATTATCCTCTTTTACTCGGGGAGTGAGGACCTATAATCGATTTACTGACACCTCATGGACACCAGGCACCAGATTTTCTGAGACAGCAGTGAACAGGATCTTAGCAGATGTTTAATTAAGTTTGCTCACTCAACTCTAAATTGTTCAAAATCAAAACCTGAATTGCATTTTCTTTTCGGCTAAACGTTCCAAGCTGTGGAAGGAGCTATGTTGGACTCTTTTCTAAAACATCAGCCTTGAAACAATTTTAATAAAGCTTCTGTAGCCAAAGAAATGAAATTCTCATGAGAAGTCACTAAAACTACGAATGTGAGGTCAAGGAAACTTCCCGAAACTCTAGAATTTAAGTAGGATACGCCATATACACTATTAAAAACCCACTTAGAGAAGTTGGCAACGCTATGCTATTTTCTTTTGGAATAAGGAAATCTAATGCAGACTCTGTCCTCAGAAGGAAACCAGACACAGGATTTTTAAGACAAGAGAGGATTTGGAGCTTAAAGATTTTTCTTTGGATTGATACACTAATGTTGACATTGTTGTGTGATAATTACTAAATTGTAAAATTTTGACTTATTTAAAGAAGCTGTGACTAAAGCCGAGTTTGTGAATATTTTGAAAACATCACTTTTTGCCTACATATTTTTCTCGATACAATTCATCTTCTGGTGAATAAATTCTTCATTGGAACTATGTAAACAAAGTCACTCATGCCGACTCTTCTAAATTAAAATTAATTTCACCTGGAGATGCCGGGGATTGAACCCGGGGCCTCATACATGCAAAGCATGCGCTCTACCACTGAGCTACATCCCCATTACATTGC
This sequence comes from Pelobates fuscus, assembly GCF_036172605.1. Taxonomy (NCBI): domain Eukaryota; kingdom Metazoa; phylum Chordata; class Amphibia; order Anura; family Pelobatidae; genus Pelobates; species Pelobates fuscus. The sequence goes on from NC_086328.1 coordinate 79,428,499, forward strand.
TGCAGCATTACAGAACACGACACACAAATAGAACCTCGGCTCATTCGAAAAAATAGCCTTGTCTATTTTTTTTTAATAAAGTTCGTCTGAGGACTGTAGATTGCAAAATAGTTAAAAGCCTCAGATGTATATTAACAGAGGTAATAGTTGGACACATTTAACCACATCCAATGATTGTTTAGGACTCCTAGCCTACGTATGGTAACTTAGTGTCAATTGTTATATCAGATGGCTTAAATGCCCTTCCATTTATGACTTTATTGGTCAAAATATGAAGTTCTTCACTAAGTATATCATCTTCTTATCCAAAAATTATCCTCTTTTACTAGGGGAATGAGGACCTATAATCGATTTACTGACACCTCATGGACACCAGGCACCAGATTTTCTGAGACAGCAGTGAACAGGATCTTAGCAGATGTTTAATTAAGTTTGCTCACTCAACTCTAAATTGTTCAAAATCAAAACCTGAATTGCATTTTCTTTTCGGCTAAACGTTCCAAGCTGTGGAAGGTCCATGTTGGACTCTTTTCTAAAACATCAGCCTTGAAACAATTTTAATAAAGCTTCTGTAGCCAAAGAAATGAAATTCTCATGAGAAGTCACTAAAACTACGAATGTGAGGTCAAGGAAACTTCCCGAAACTCTAGAATTTAAGTAGGATACGCCATATACACTATTAAAAACCCACTTAGAGAAGTTGGCAACGCTATGCTATTTTCTTTGGGAATAAGGAAATCTAATGCAGACTCTGTCCTCAGAAGGAAACCAGACACAGGATTTTTAAGACAAGAGAGGATTTGGAGCTTAAAGATTTTTCTTTGGATTGATACACTAATGTTGACATTGTTGTGTGATAATTACTAAATTGTAAAATTTTGACTTATTTAAAGAAGCTGTGACTAAAGCCGAGTTTGTGAATATTTTGAAAACATCACTTTTTGCCTACATATTTTTCTCGATACAATTCATCTTCTGGTGAATAAATTCTTCATTGGAACTATGTAAACAAAGTCACTCATGCCGACTCTTCTAAATTAAAATTAATTGCACCTGGAGATGCTGGGGATTGAACCCGGGGCCTCATACATGCAAAGCATGCGCTCTACCACTGAGCTACATCCCCATTACATTGCTGCAGCATTACAGAACACGACACACAAATAGAACCTCGGCTCATTCGAAAAAAATAGCCTTGTCTATTTTTTTTAATAAAGTTCGTCTGAGGACTGTAGATTGCAAAATAGTTAAAAGCCTCAGATGTATATTAACAGAGGTAATAGTTGGACACATTTAACCACATCCAATGATTGTTTAGGACTCCTAGCCTACGTATGGTAACTTAGTGTCAATTGTTATATCAGATGGCTTAAATGCCCTTCCATTTATGACTTTATTGGTCAAAATATGAAGTTCTTCACTAAGTATATCATCTTCTTATCCAAAAATTATCCTCTTTTACTAGGGGAATGAGGACCTATAATCGATTTACTGACACCTCATGGACACCAGGCACCAGATTTTCTGAGACAGCAGTGAACAGGATCTTAGCAGATGTTTAATTAAGTTTGCTCACTCAACTCTAAATTGTTCAAAATCAAAACCTGAATTGCATTTTCTTTTCGGCTAAACGTTCCAAGCTGTGGAAGGTCCATGTTGGACTCTTTTCTAAAACATCAGCCTTGAAACAATTTTAATAAAGCTTCTGTAGCCAAAGAAATGAAATTCTCATGAGAAGTCACTAAAACTACGAATGTGAGGTCAAGGAAACTTCCCGAAACTCTAGAATTTAAGTAGGATACGCCATATACACTATTAAAAACCCACTTAGAGAAGCTATGCTATTTTCTTTGGGAATAAGGAAATCTAATGCAGACTCTGTCCTCAGAAGGAAACCAGACACAGGATTTTTAAGACAAGAGAGGATTTGGAGCTTAAAGATTTTTCTTTGGATTGATACACTAATGTTGACATTGTTGTGTGATAATTACTAAATTGTAAAATTTTGACTTATTTAAAGAAGCTGTGACTAAAGCCGAGTTTGTGAATATTTTGAAAACATCACTTTTTGCCTACATATTTTTCTCGATACAATTCATCTTTTGGTGAATAAATTCTTCATTGGAACTATGTAAACAAAGTCACTCATGCCGACTCTTCTAAATTAAAATTAATTGCACCTGGAGATGCCGAGGATTAAACCCGGGGCCTCATACATGCAAAGCATGCGCTCTACCACTGAGCTACATCCCCATTACATTGCTGCAGCATTACAGAACACGACACACAAATAGAACCTCGGCTCATTCGAAAAAATAGCCTTGTCTATTTTTTTTTAATAAAGTTCGTCTGAGGACTGTAGATTGCAAAATAGTTAAAAGCCTCAGATGTATATTAACAGAGGTAATAGTTGGACACATTTAACCACATCCAATGATTGTTTAGGACTCCTAGCCTACGTATGGTAACTTAGTGTCAATTGTTATATCAGATGGCTTAAATGCCCTTCCATTTATGACTTTATTGGTCAAAATATGAAGTTCTTCACTAAGTATATCATCTTCTTATCCAAAAATTATCCTCTTTTACTAGGGGAATGAGGACCTATAATCGATTTACTGACACCTCATGGACACCAGGCACCAGATTTTCTGAGACAGCAGTGAACAGGATCTTAGCAGATGTTTAATTAAGTTTGCTCACTCAACTCTAAATTGTTCAAAATCAAAACCTGAATTGCATTTTCTTTTCGGCTAAACGTTCCAAGCTGTGGAAGGTCCATGTTGGACTCTTTTCTAAAACATCAGCCTTGAAACAATTTTAATAAAGCTTCTGTAGCCAAAGAAATGAAATTCTCATGAGAAGTCACTAAAACTACGAATGTGAGGTCAAGGAAACTTCCCGAAACTCTAGAATTTAAGTAGGATACGCCATATACACTATTAAAAACCCACTTAGAGAAGCTATGCTATTTTCTTTGGGAATAAGGAAATCTAATGCAGACTCTGTCCTCAGAAGGAAACCAGACACAGGATTTTTAAGACAAGAGAGGATTTGGAGCTTAAAGATTTTTCTTTGGATTGATACACTAATGTTGACATTGTTGTGTGATAATTACTAAATTGTAAAATTTTGACTTATTTAAAGAAGCTGTGACTAAAGCCGAGTTTGTGAATATTTTGAAAACATCACTTTTTGCCTACATATTTTTCTCGATACAATTCATCTTTTGGTGAATAAATTCTTCATTGGAACTATGTAAACAAAGTCACTCATGCCGACTCTTCTAAATTAAAATTAATTGCACCTGGAGATGCCGAGGATTAAACCCGGGGCCTCATACATGCAAAGCATGCGCTCTACCACTGAGCTACATCCCCATTACATTGCTGCAGCATTACAGAACACGACACACAAATAGAACCTCGGCTCATTCGAAAAAATAGCCTTGTCTATTTTTTTTTAATAAAGTTCGTCTGAGGACTGTAGATTGCAAAATAGTTAAAAGCCTCAGATGTATATTAACAGAGGTAATAGTTGGACACATTTAACCACATCCAATGATTGTTTAGGACTCCTAGCCTACGTATGGTAACTTAGTGTCAATTGTTATATCAGATGGCTTAAATGCCCTTCCATTTATGACTTTATTGGTCAAAATATGAAGTTCTTCACTAAGTATATCATCTTCTTATCCAAAAATTATCCTCTTTTACTCGGGGAATGAGGACCTATAATCGATTTACTGACACCTCATGGACACCAGGCACCAGATTTTCTGAGACAGCAGTGAACAGGATCTTAGCAGATGTTTAATTAAGTTTGCTCACTCAACTCTAAATTGTTCAAAATCAAAACCTGAATTGCATTTTCTTTTCGGCTAAACGTTCCAAGCTGTGGAAGGTCCATGTTGGACTCTTTTCTAAAACATCAGCCTTGAAACAATTTTAATAAAGCTTCTGTAGCCAAAGAAATGAAATTCTCATGAGAAGTCACTAAAACTACGAATGTGAGGTCGAGGAAACTTCCCGAAACTCTAGAATTTAAGTAGGATACGCCATATACACTATTAAAAACCCACTTAGAGAAGTTGGCAACGCTATGCTATTTTCTTTGGGAATAAGGAAATCTAATGCAGACTCTGTCCTCAGAAGGAAACCAGACACAGGATTTTTAAGACAAGAGAGGATTTGGAGCTTAAAGATTTTTCTTTGGATTGATACACTAATGTTGACATTGTTGTGTGATAATTACTAAATTGTAAAATTTTGACTTATTTAAAGAAGCTGTGACTAAAGCCGAGTTTGTGAATATTTTGAAAACATCACTTTTTGCCTACATATTTTTCTCGATACAATTCATCTTTTGGTGAATAAATTCTTCATTGGAACTATGTAAACAAAGTCACTCATGCCGACTCTTCTAAATTAAAATTAATTGCACCTGGAGATGCCGGGGATTGAACCCGGGGCCTCATACATGCAAAGCATGCGCTCTACCACTGAGCTACATCCCCATTACATTGCTACAGCATTACAGAACACGACACACAAATAGAACCTCGGCTCATTCGAAAAAATAGCCTTGTCTATTTTTTTTTAATAAAGTTCGTCTGAGGACTGTAGATTGCAAAATAGTTAAAAGCCTCAGATGTATATTAACAGAGGTAATAGTTGGACACATTTAACCACATCCAATGATTGTTTAGGACTCCTATCCTACGTATGGTAACTTAGTGTCAATTGTTATATCAGATGGCTTAAATGCCCTTCCATTTATGACTTTATTGGTCAAAATATGAAGTTCTTCACTAAGTATATCATCTTCTTATCCAAAAATTATCCTCTTTTACTCGGGGAATGAGGACCTATAATCGATTTACTGACACCTCATGGACACCAGGCACCAGATTTTCTGAGACAGCAGTGAACAGGATCTTAGCAGATGTTTAATTAAGTTTGCTCACTCAACTCTAAATTGTTCAAAATCAAAACCTGAATTGCATTTTCTTTTCGGCTAAACGTTCCAAGCTGTGGAAGGAGCTATGTTGGACTCTTTTCTAAAACATCAGCCTTGAAACAATTTTAATAAAGCTTCTGTAGCCAAAGAAATGAAATTCTCATGAGAAGTCACTAAAACTACGAATGTGAGGTCAAGGAAACTTCCCGAAACTCTAGAATTTAAGTAGGATACGCCATATACACTATTAAAAACCCACTTAGAGAAGTTGGCAACGCTATGCTATTTTCCTTGGGAATAAGGAAATCTAATGCAGACTCTGTCCTCAGAAGGAAACCAGACACAGGATTTTTAAGACAAGAGAGGATTTGGAGCTTAAAGATTTTTCTTTGGATTGATACACTAATGTTGACATTGTTGTGTGATAATTACTAAATTGTAAAATTTTGACTTATTTAAAGAAGCTGTGACTAAAGCCGAGTTTGTGAATATTTTGAAAACATCACTTTTTGCCTACATATTTTTCTCGATACAATTCATCTTCTGGTGAATAAATTCTTCATTGGAACTATGTAAACAAAGTCACACATGCCGACTCTTCTAAATTAAAATTAATTGCACCTGGAGATGCCGGGGATTGAACCCGGGGCCTCATACATGCAAAGCATGCGCTCTACCACTGAGCTACATCCCCATTACATTGCTGCAGCATTACAGAACACGACACACAAATAGAACCTCGGCTCATTCGAAAAAATAGCCTTGTCTATTTTTTTTTAATAAAGTTCGTCTGAGGACTGTAGATTGCAAAATAGTTAAAAGCCTCAGATGTATATTAACAGAGGTAATAGTTGGACACATTTAACCACATCCAATGATTGTTTAGGACTCCTAGCCTACGTATGGTAACTTAGTGTCAATTGTTATATCAGATGGCTTAAATGCCCTTCCATTTATGACTTTATTGGTCAAAATATGAAGTTCTTCACTAAGTATATCATCTTCTTATCCAAAAATTATCCTCTTTTACTCGGGGAATGAGGACCTATAATCGATTTACTGACACCTCATGGACACCAGGCACCAGATTTTCTGAGACAGCAGTGAACAGGATCTTAGCAGATGTTTAATTAAGTTTGCTCACTCAACTCTAAATTGTTCAAAATCAAAACCTGAATTGCATTTTCTTTTCGGCTAAACGTTCCAAGCTGTGGAAGGAGCTATGTTCTACTCTTTTCTAAAACATCAGCCTTGAAACAATTTTAATAAAGCTTCTGTAGCCAAAGAAATGAAATTCTCATGAGAAGTCACTAAAACTACGAATGTGAGGTCAAGGAAACTTCCCGAAACTCTAGAATTTAAGTAGGATACGCCATATACACTATTAAAACCCCACTTAGAGAAGTTGGCAACGCTATGCTATTTTCTTTGGGAATAAGGAAATCTAATGCAGACTCTGTCCTCAGAAGGAAACCAGACACAGGATTTTTAAGACAAGAGAGGATTTGGAGCTTAAAGATTTTTCTTTGGATTGATACACTAATGTTGACATTGTTGTGTGATAATTACTAAATTGTAAAATTTTGACTTTATTGGTCAAAATATGAAGTTCTTCACTAAGTATATCATCTTCTTATCCAAAAATTATCCTCTTTTACTCGGGGAATGAGGACCTATAATCGATTTACTGACACCTCATGGACACCAGGCACCAGATTTTCTGAGACTGCAGTGAACAGGATCTTAGCAGATGTTTAATTAAGTTTGCTCACTCAACTCTAAATTGTTCAAAATCAAAACCTGAATTGCATTTTCTTTTCGGCTAAACGTTCCAAGCTGTGGAAGGAGCTATGTTCTACTCTTTTCTAAAACATCAGCCTTGAAACAATTTTAATAAAGCTTCTGTAGCCAAAGAAATGAAATTCTCATGAGAAGTCACTAAAACTACGAATGTGAGGTCAAGGAAACTTCCCGAAACTCTAGAATTTAAGTAGGATACGCCATATACACTATTAAAACCCCACTTAGAGAAGTTGGCAACGCTATGCTATTTTCTTTGGGAATAAGGAAATCTAATGCAGACTCTGTCCTCAGAAGGAAACCAGACACAGGATTTTTAAGACAAGAGAGGATTTGGAGCTTAAAGATTTTTCTTTGGATTGATACACTAATGTTGACATTGTTGTGTGATAATTACTAAATTGTAAAATTTTGACTTTATTGGTCAAAATATGAAGTTCTTCACTAAGTATATCATCTTCTTATCCAAAAATTATCCTCTTTTACTCGGGGAATGAGGACCTATAATCGATTTACTGACACCTCATGGACACCAGGCACCAGATTTTCTGAGACAGCAGTGAACAGGATCTTAGCAGATGTTTAATTAAGTTTGCTCACTCAACTCTAAATTGTTCAAAATCAAAACCTGAATTGCATTTTCTTTTCCGCTAAACGTTCCAAGCTGTGGAAGGAGCTATGCTGGACTCTTTTCTAAAACATCAGCCTTGAAACAATTTTAATAAAGCTTCTGTAGCCAAAGAAATGAAATTCTCATGAGAAGTCACTAAAACTACGAATGTGAGGTCAAGGAAACTTCCCGAAACTCTAGAATTTAAGTAGGATACGCCATATACACTATTAAAAACCCACTTAGAGAAGTTGGCAACGCTATGCTATTTTCTTTGTGAATAAGGAAATCTAATGCGGACTCTGTCCTCAGAAGGAAACCAGACACAGGATTTTTAAGACAAGAGAGGATTTGGAGCTTAAAGATTTTTCTTTGGATTGATACACTAATGTTGACATTGTTGTGTGATAATTACTAAATTGTAAAATTTTGACTTATTTAAAGAAGCTGTGACTAAAGCCGAGTTTGTGAATATTTTGAAAACATCACTTTTTGCCTACATATTTTTCTCGATACAATTCATCTTCTGGTGAATAAATTCTTCATTGGAACTATGTAAACAAAGTCACTCATGCCGACTCTTCTAAATTAAAATTAATTGCACCTGGAGATGCCGGGGATTGAACCCGGGGCCTCATACATGCAAAGCATGCGCTCTACCACTGAGCTACATCCCCATTACATTGCTGCAGCATTACAGAACACGACACACAAATAGAACCTCGGCTCATTCGAAAAAATAGCCTTGTCTATTTTTTTTTAATAAAGTTCGTCTGAGGACTGTAGATTGCAAAATAGTTAAAAGCCTCAGATGTATATTAACAGAGGTAATAGTTGGACACATTTAACCACATCCAATGATTGTTTAGGACTCCTATCCTACGTATGGTAACTTAGTGTCAATTGTTATATCAGATGGCTTAAATGCCCTTCCATTTATGACTTTATTGGTCAAAATATGAAGTTCTTCACTAAGTATATCATCTTCTTATCCAAAAATTATCCTCTTTTACTCGGGGAATGAGGACCTATAATCGATTTACTGACACCTCATGGACACCAGGCACCAGATTTTCTGAGACAGCAGTGAACAGGATCTTAGCAGATGTTTAATTAAGTTTGCTCACTCAACTCTAAATTGTTCAAAATCAAAACCTGAATTGCATTTTCTTTTCGGCTAAACGTTCCAAGCTGTGGAAGGAGCTATGTTGGACTCTTTTCTAAAACATCAGCCTTGAAACAATTTTAATAAAGCTTCTGTAGCCAAAGAAATGAAATTCTCATGAGAAGTCACTAAAACTACGAATGTGAGGTCAAGGAAACTTCCCGAAACTCTAGAATTTAAGTAGGATACGCCATATACACTATTAAAAACCCACTTAGAGAAGTTGGCAACGCTATGCTATTTTCCTTGGGAATAAGGAAATCTAATGCAGACTCTGTCCTCAGAAGGAAACCAGACACAGGATTTTTAAGACAAGAGAGGATTTGGAGCTTAAAGATTTTTCTTTGGATTGATACACTAATGTTGACATTGTTGTGTGATAATTACTAAATTGTAAAATTTTGACTTATTTAAAGAAGCTGTGACTAAAGCCGAGTTTGTGAATATTTTGAAAACATCACTTTTTGCCTACATATTTTTCTCGATACAATTCATCTTCTGGTGAATAAATTCTTCATTGGAACTATGTAAACAAAGTCACACATGCCGACTCTTCTAAATTAAAATTAATTGCACCTGGAGATGCCGGGGATTGAACCCGGGGCCTCATACATGCAAAGCATGCGCTCTACCACTGAGCTACATCCCCATTACATTGCTGCAGCATTACAGAACACGACACACAAATAGAACCTCGGCTCATTCGAAAAAATAGCCTTGTCTATTTTTTTTTAATAAAGTTCGTCTGAGGACTGTAGATTGCAAAATAGTTAAAAGCCTCAGATGTATATTAACAGAGGTAATAGTTGGACACATTTAACCACATCCAATGATTGTTTAGGACTCCTAGCCTACGTATGGTAACTTAGTGTCAATTGTTATATCAGATGGCTTAAATGCCCTTCCATTTATGACTTTATTGGTCAAAATATGAAGTTCTTCACTAAGTATATCATCTTCTTATCCAAAAATTATCCTCTTTTACTCGGGGAATGAGGACCTATAATCGATTTACTGACACCTCATGGACACCAGGCACCAGATTTTCTGAGACAGCAGTGAACAGGATCTTAGCAGATGTTTAATTAAGTTTGCTCACTCAACTCTAAATTGTTCAAAATCAAAACCTGAATTGCATTTTCTTTTCGGCTAAACGTTCCAAGCTGTGGAAGGAGCTATGTTCTACTCTTTTCTAAAACATCAGCCTTGAAACAATTTTAATAAAGCTTCTGTAGCCAAAGAAATGAAATTCTCATGAGAAGTCACTAAAACTACGAATGTGAGGTCAAGGAAACTTCCCGAAACTCTAGAATTTAAGTAGGATACGCCATATACACTATTAAAACCCCACTTAGAGAAGTTGGCAACGCTATGCTATTTTCTTTGGGAATAAGGAAATCTAATGCAGACTCTGTCCTCAGAAGGAAACCAGACACAGGATTTTTAAGACAAGAGAGGATTTGGAGCTTAAAGATTTTTCTTTGGATTGATACACTAATGTTGACATTGTTGTGTGATAATTACTAAATTGTAAAATTTTGACTTTATTGGTCAAAATATGAAGTTCTTCACTAAGTATATCATCTTCTTATCCAAAAATTATCCTCTTTTACTCGGGGAATGAGGACCTATAATCGATTTACTGACACCTCATGGACACCAGGCACCAGATTTTCTGAGACTGCAGTGAACAGGATCTTAGCAGATGTTTAATTAAGTTTGCTCACTCAACTCTAAATTGTTCAAAATCAAAACCTGAATTGCATTTTCTTTTCGGCTAAACGTTCCAAGCTGTGGAAGGAGCTATGTTCTACTCTTTTCTAAAACATCAGCCTTGAAACAATTTTAATAAAGCTTCTGTAGCCAAAGAAATGAAATTCTCATGAGAAGTCACTAAAACTACGAATGTGAGGTCAAGGAAACTTCCCGAAACTCTAGAATTTAAGTAGGATACGCCATATACACTATTAAAACCCCACTTAGAGAAGTTGGCAACGCTATGCTATTTTCTTTGGGAATAAGGAAATCTAATGCAGACTCTGTCCTCAGAAGGAAACCAGACACAGGATTTTTAAGACAAGAGAGGATTTGGAGCTTAAAGATTTTTCTTTGGATTGATACACTAATGTTGACATTGTTGTGTGATAATTACTAAATTGTAAAATTTTGACTTATTTAAAGAAGCTGTGACTAAAGCCGAGTTTGTGAATATTTTGAAAACATCACTTTTTGCCTACATATTTTTCTCGATACAATTCATCTTCTGGTGAATAAATTCTTCATTGGAACTATGTAAACAAAGTCACTCATGCCGACTCTTCTAAATTAAAATTAATTGCACCTGGAGATGCCGGGGATTGAACCCGGGGCCTCATACATGCAAAGCATGCGCTCTACCACTGAGCTACATCCCCATTACATTGCTGCAGCATTACAGAACACGACACACAAATAGAACCTCGGCTCATTCGAAAAAAATAGCCTTGTCTATTTTTTTTAATAAAGTTCGTCTGAGGACTGTAGATTGCAAAATAGTTAAAAGCCTCAGATGTATATTAACAGAGGTAATAGTTGGACACATTTAACCACATCCAATGATTGTTTAGGACTCCTAGCCTACGTATGGTAACTTAGTGTCAATTGTTATATCAGATGGCTTAAATGCCCTTCCATTTATGACTTTATTGGTCAAAATATGAAGTTCTTCACTAAGTATATCATCTTCTTATCCAAAAATGATCCTCTTTTACTAGGGGAATGAGGACCTATAATCGATTTACTGACACCTCATGGACACCAGGCACCAGATTTTCTGAGACAGCAGTGAACAGGATCTTAGCAGATGTTTAATTAAGTTTGCTCACTCAACTCTAAATTGTTCAAAATCAAAACCTGAATTGCATTTTCTTTTCGGCTAAACGTTCCAAGCTGTGGAAGGAGCTATGTTGGACTCTTTTCTAAAACATCAGCCTTGAAACAATTTTAATAAAGCTTCTGTAGCCAAAGAAATGAAATTCTCATGAGAAGTCACTAAAACTACGAATGTGAGGTCAAGGAAACTTCCCGAAACTCTAGAATTTAAGTAGGATACGCCATATACACTATTAAAAACCCACTTAGAGAAGTTGGCAACGCTATGCTATTTTCTTTTGGAATAAGGAAATCTAATGCAGACTCTGTCCTCAGAAGGAAACCAGACACAGGATTTTTAAGACAAGAGAGGATTTGGAGCTTAAAGATTTTTCTTTGGATTGATACACTAATGTTGACATTGTTGTGTGATAATTACTAAATTGTAAAATTTTGACTTATTTAAAGAAGCTGTGACTAAAGCCGAATTTGTGAATATTTTGAAAACATCACTTTTTGCCTACATATTTTTCTCGATACAATTCATCTTCTGGTGAATAAATTCTTCATTGGAACTATGTAAACAAAGTCACTCATGCCGACTCTTCTAAATTAAAATTAATTGCACCTGGAGATGCCGGGGATTGAACCCGGGGCCTCATACATGCAAAGCATGCGCTCTACCACTGAGCTACATCCCCATTACATTGCTGCAGCATTACAGAACACGACACACAAATAGAACCTCGGCTCATTCGAAAAAATAGCCTTGTCTATTTTTTTTAATAAAGTTCGTCTGAGGACTGTAGATTGCAAAATAGTTAAAAGCCTCAGATGTATATTAACAGAGGTAATAGTTGGACACATTTAACCACATCCAATGATTGTTTAGGACTCCTAGCCTACGTATGGTAACTTAGTGTCAATTGTTATATCAGATGGCTTAAATGCCCTTCCATTTATGACTTTATTGGTCAAAATATGAAGTTCTTCACTAAGTATATCATCTTCTTATCCAAAAATTATCCTCTTTTACTCGGGGAATGAGGACCTATAATCGATTTACTGACACCTCATGGACACCAGGCACCAGATTTTCTGAGACAGCAGTGAACAGGATCTTAGCAGATGTTTAATTAAGTTTGCTCACTCAACTCTAAATTGTTCAAAATCAAAACCTGAATTGCATTTTCTTTTCGGCTAAACGTTCCAAGCTGTGGAAGGAGCTATGTTGGACTCTTTTCTAAAACATCAGCCTTGAAACAATTTTAATAAAGCTTCTGTAGCCAAAGAAATGAAATTCTCATGAGAAGTCACTAAAACTACGAATGTGAGGTCAAGGAAACTTCCCGAAACTCTAGAATTTAAGTAGGATACGCCATATACACTATTAAAAACCCACTTAGAGAAGTTGGCAACGCTATGCTATTTTCTTTGGGAATAAGGAAATCTAATGCAGACTCTGTCCTCAGAAGGAAACCAGACACAGGATTTTTAAGACAAGAGAGGATTTGGAGCTTAAAGATTTTTCTTTGGATTGATACACTAATGTTGACATTGTTGTGTGATAATTACTAAATTGTAAAATTTTGACTTATTTAAAGAAGCTGTGACTAAAGCCGAGTTTGTGAATATTTTGAAAACATCACTTTTTGCCTACATATTTTTCTCGATACAATTCATCTTCTGGTGAATAAATTCTTCATTGGAACTATGTAAACAAAGTCACTCATGCCGACTCTTCTAAATTAAAATTAATTGCACCTGGAGATGCCGGGGATTGAACCCGGGGCCTCATACATGCAAAGCATGCGCTCTACCACTGAGCTACATCCCCATTACATTGCTGCAGCATTACAGAACACGACACACAAATAGAACCTCGGCTCATTCGAAAAAAATAGCCTTGTCTATTTTTTTTAATAAAGTTCGTCTGAGGACTGTAGATTGCAAAATAGTTAAAAGCCTCAGATGTATATTAACAGAGGTAATAGTTGGACACATTTAACCACATCCAATGATTGTTTAGGACTCCTAGCCTACGTATGGTAACTTAGTGTCAATTGTTATATCAGATGGCTTAAATGCCCTTCCATTTATGACTTTATTGGTCAAAATATGAAGTTCTTCACTAAGTATATCATCTTCTTATCCAAAAATTATCCTCTTTTACTAGGGGAATGAGGACCTATAATCGATTTACTGACACCTCATGGACACCAGGCACCAGATTTTCTGAGACAGCAGTGAACAGGATCTTAGCAGATGTTTAATTAAGTTTGCTCACTCAACTCTAAATTGTTCAAAATCAAAACCTGAATTGCATTTTCTTTTCGGCTAAACGTTCCAAGCTGTGGAAGGAGCTATGTTGGACTCTTTTCTAAAACATCAGCCTTGAAACAATTTTAATAAAGCTTCTGTAGCCAAAGAAATGAAATTCTCATGAGAAGTCACTAAAACTACGAATGTGAGGTCAAGGAAACTTCCCGAAACTCTAGAATTTAAGTAGGATACGCCATATACACTATTAAAAACCCACTTAGAGAAGTTGGCAACGCTATGCTATTTTCTTTGGGAATAAGGAAATCTAATGCAGACTCTGTCCTCAGAAGGAAACCAGACACAGGATTTTTAAGACAAGAGAGGATTTGGAGCTTAAAGATTTTTCTTTGGATTGATACACTAATGTTGACATTGTTGTGTGATAATTACTAAATTGTAAAATTTTGACTTATTTAAAGAAGCTGTGACTAAAGCCGAGTTTGTGAATATTTTGAAAACATCACTTTTTGCCTACATATTTTTCTCGATACAATTCATCTTCTGGTGAATAAATTCTTCATTTGAACTATGTAAACAAAGTCACTCATGCCAACTCTTCTAAATTAAAATTAATTGCACCTGGAGATGCCGGGGATTGAACCCGGGGCCTCATACATGCAAAGCATGCGCTCTACCACTGAGCTACATCCCCATTACACTGTTGCAGAATTACAGAACACGACACACAAATAGAACCTCGGCTCATTCGAAAAAATAGCCTTGTCTATTTTTTTTTAATAAAGTTCGTCTGAGGACTGTAGATTGCAAAATAGTTAAAAGCCTCAGATGTATATTAACAGAGGTAATAGTTGGACACATTTAACCACATCCAATGATTGTTTAGGACTCCTAGCCTACGTATGGTAACTTAGTGTCAATTGTTATATCAGATGGCTTAAATGCCCTTCCATTTATGACTTTATTGGTCAAAATATGAAGTTCTTCACTAAGTATATCATCTTCTTATCCAAAAATTATCCTCTTTTACTCGGGGAATGAGGACCTATAATCGATTTACTGACACCTCATGGACACCAGGCACCAGATTTTCTGAGACAGCAGTGAACAGGATCTTAGCAGATGTTTAATTAAGTTTGCTCACTCAACTCTAAATTGTTCAAAATCAAAACCTGAATTGCATTTTCTTTTCGGCTAAACGTTCCAAGCTGTGGAAGGTCCATGTTGGACTCTTTTCTAAAACATCAGCCTTGAAACAATTTTAATAAAGCTTCTGTAGCCAAAGAAATGAAATTCTCATGAGAAGTCACTAAAACTACGAATGTGAGGTCAAGGAAACTTCCCGAAACTCTAGAATTTAAGTAGGATACGCCATATACACTATTAAAAACCCACTTAGAGAAGTTGACAACGCTATGCTATTTTCTTTGGGAATAAGGAAATCTAATGCAGACTCTGTCCTCAGAAGGAAACCAAACACAGGATTTTTAAGACAAGAGAGGATTTGGAGCTTAAAGATTTTTCTTTGGATTGATACACTAATGTTGACATTGTTGTGTGATAATTACTAAATTGTAAAATTTTGACTTATTTAAAGAAGCTGTGACTAAAGCCGAGTTTGTGAATATTTTGAAAACATCACTTTTTGCCTACATATTTTTCTCGATACAATTCATCTTCTGGTGAATAAATTCTTCATTGGAACTATGTAAACAAAGTCACTCATGCCGACTCTTCTAAATTAAAATTAATTGCACCTGGAGATGCCGGGGATTGAACCCGGGGCCTCATACATGCAAAGCATGCGCTCTACCACTGAGCTACATCCCCATTACATTGCTGCAGCATTACAGAACACGACACACAAATAGAACCTCGGCTCATTCGAAAAAATAGCCTTGTCTATTTTTTTTAATAAAGTTCGTCTGAGGACTGTAGATTGCAAAATAGTTAAAAGCCTCAGATGTATATTAACAGAGGTAATAGTTGGACACATTTAACCACATCCAATGATTGTTTAGGACTCCTAGCCTACGTATGGTAACTTAGTGTCAATTGTTATATCAGATGGCTTAAATGCCCTTCCATTTATGACTTTATTGGTCAAAATATGAAGTTCTTCACTAAGTATATCATCTTCTTATCCAAAAATTATCCTCTTTTACTCGGGGAATGAGGACCTATAATCGATTTACTGACACCTCATGGACACCAGGCACCAGATTTTCTGAGACAGCAGTGAACAGGATCTTAGCAGATGTTTAATTAAGTTTGCTCACTCAACTCTAAATTGTTCAAAATCAAAACCTGAATTGCATTTTCTTTTCGGCTAAACGTTCCAAGCTGTGGAAGGTCCATGTTGGACTCTTTTCTAAAACATCAGCCTTGAAACAATTTTAATAAAGCTTCTGTAGCCAAAGAAATGAAATTCTCATGAGAAGTCACTAAAACTACGAATGTGAGGTCAAGGAAACTTCCCGAAACTCTAGAATTTAAGTAGGATACGCCATATACACTATTAAAAACCCACTTAGAGAAGTTGACAACGCTATGCTATTTTCTTTGGGAATAAGGAAATCTAATGCAGACTCTGTCCTCAGAAGGAAACCAAACACAGGATTTTTAAGACAAGAGAGGATTTGGAGCTTAAAGATTTTTCTTTGGATTGATACACTAATGTTGACATTGTTGTGTGATAATTACTAAATTGTAAAATTTTGACTTATTTAAAGAAGCTGTTACTAAAGCCGAGTTTGTGAATATTTTGAAAACATCACTTTTTGCCTACATATTTTTCTCGATACAATTCATCTTATGGTGAATAAATTCTTCATTGGAACTATGTAAACAAAGTCACTCATGCCGACTCTTCTAAATTAAAATTAATTGCACCTGGAGATGCCGGGGATTGAACCCGGGGCCTCATACATGCAAAGCATGCGCTCTACCACTGAGCTACATCCCCATTACATTGCTGCAGCATTACAGAACACGACACACAAATAGAACCTCGGCTCATTCGAAAAAATAGCCTTGTCTATTTTTTTTAATAAAGTTCGTCTGAGGACTGTAGATTGCAAAATAGTTAAAAGCCTCAGATGTATATTAACAGAGGTAATAGTTGGACACATTTAACCACATCCAATGATTGTTTAGGACTCCTAGCCTACGTATGGTAACTTAGTGTCAATTGTTATATCAGATGGCTTAAATGCCCTTCCATTTATGACTTTATTGGTCAAAATATGAAGTTCTTCACTAAGTATATCATCTTCTTATCCAAAAATTATCCTCTTTTACTCGGGGAATGAGGACCTATAATCGATTTACTGACACCTCATGGACTCCAGGCACCAGATTTTCTGAGACAGCAGTGAACAGGATCTTAGCAGATGTTTAATTAAGTTTGCTCACTCAACTCTAAATTGTTCAAAATCAAAACCTGAATTGCATTTTCTTTTCGGCTAAACGTTCCAAGCTGTGGAAGGAGCTATGTTCTACTCTTTTCTAAAACATCAGCCTTGAAACAATTTTAATAAAGCTTCTGTAGCAAAAGAAATGAAATTCTCATGAGAAGTCACTAAAACTACGAATGTGAGGTCAAGGAAACTTCCCGAAACTCTAGAATTTAAGTAGGATACGCCATATACACTATTAAAAACCCACTTAGAGAAGTTGGCAACGCTATGCTATTTTCTTTGGGAATAAGGAAATCTAATGCAGACTCTGTCCTCAGAAGGAAACCAGACACAGGATTTTTAAGACAAGAGAGGATTTGGAGCTTAAAGATTTTTCTTTGGATTGATACACTAATGTTGACATTGTTGTGTGATAATTACTAAATTGTAAAATTTTGACTTATTTAAAGAAGCTGTGACTAAAGCCGAGTTTGTGAATATTTTGAAAACATCACTTTTTGCCTACATATTTTTCTCGATACAATTCATCTTCTGGTGAATAAATTCTTCATTGGAACTATGTAAACAAAGTCACTCATGCCGACTCTTCTAAATTAAAATTAATTGCACCTGGAGATGCCGGGGATTGAACCTTGGGCCTCATACATTCATACAATTCATCTTCTGGTGAATAAATTCTTCATTGGAACTATGTAAACAAAGTCACTCATGCCGACTCTTCTAAATTAAAATTAATTGCACCTGGAGATGCCGGGGATTGAACCTTGGGCCTCATACATGCAAAGCATGCGCTCTACCACTGAGCTACATCCCCATTACATTGCTGCAGCATTACAGAACACGACACACAAATAGAACCTCGGCTCATTCGAAAAAATAGCCTTGTCTATTTTTTTTTTAATAAAGTTCGTCTGAGGACTGTAGATTGCAAAATAGTTAAAAGCCTCAGATGTATATTAACAGAGGTAATAGTTGGACACATTTAACCACATCCAATGATTGTTTAGGACTCCTAGCCTACGTATGGTAACTTAGTGTCAATTGTTATATCAGATGGCTTAAATGCCCTTCCATTTATGACTTTATTGGTCAAAATATGAAGTTCTTCACTAAGTATATCATCTTCTTATCCAAAAATTATCCTCTTTTACTCGGGGAATGAGGACCTATAATCGATTTACTGACACCTCATGGACACCAGGCACCAGATTTTCTGAGACAGAAGTGAGCAGGATCTTAGCAGATGTTTAATTAAGTTTGCTCACTCAACTCTAAATTGTTCAAAATCAAAACCTGAATTGCATTTTCTTTTCGGCTAAACGTTCCAAGCTGTGGAAGGAGCTATGTTGGACTCTTTTCTAAAACATCAGCCTTGAAACAATTTTAATAAAGCTTCTGTAGCCAAAGAAATGAAATTCTCATGAGAAGTCACTAAAACTACGAATGTGAGGTCAAGGAAACTTCCCGAAACTCTAGAATTTAAGTAGGATACGCCATATACACTATTAAAAACCCACTTAGAGAAGTTGGCAACGCTATGCTATTTTCCTTGGGAATAAGGAAATCTAATGCAGACTCTGTCCTCAGAAGGAAACCAGACACAGGATTTTTAAGACAAGAGAGGATTTGGAGCTTAAAGATTTTTCTTTGGATTGATACACTAATGTTGACATTGTTGTGTGATAATTACTAAATTGTAAAATTTTGACTTATTTAAAGAAGCTGTGACTAAAGCCGAGTTTGTGAATATTTTGAAAACATCACTTTTTGCCTACATATTTTTCTCGATACAATTCATCTTCTGGTGAATAAATTCTTCATTGGAACTATGTAAACAAAGTCACTCATGCCGACTCTTCTAAATTAAAATTAATTGCACCTGGAGATGCCAGGGATTGAACCCGGGGCCTCATACATGCAAAGCATGCGCTCTACCACTGAGCTACATCCCCATTACACTGTTGCAGCATTACAGAACACGACACACAAATAGAACCTCGGCTCATTCGAAAAAATAGCCTTGTCTATTTTTTTTAATAAAGTTCGTCTGAGGACTGTAAATTGCAAAATAGTTAAAAGCCTCAGATGTATATTAACAGAGGTAATAGTTGGACACATTTAACCACATCCAATGATTGTTTAGGACTCCTAGCCTACGTATGGTAACTTAGTGTCAATTGTTATATCAGATGGCTTAAATGCCCTTCCATTTATGACTTTATTGGTCAAAATATGAAGTTCTTCACTAAGTATATCATCTTCTTATCCAAAAATTATCCTCTTTTACTCGGGGAATGAGGACCTATAATCGATTTACTGACACCTCATGGACACCAGGCACCAGATTTTCTGAGACAGCAGTGAACAGGATCTTAGCAGATGTTTAATTAAGTTTGCTCACTCAACTCTAAATTGTTCAAAATCAAAACCTGAATTGCATTTTCTTTTCGGCTAAACGTTCCAAGCTGTGGAAGGTCCATGTTGGACTCTTTTCTAAAACATCAGCCTTGAAACAATTTTAATAAAGCTTCTGTAGCCAAAGAAATGAAATTCTCATGAGAAGTCACTAAAACTACGAATGTGAGGTCAAGGAAACTTCCCGAAACTCTAGAATTTAAGTAGGATACGCCATATACACTATTAAAAACCCACTTAGAGAAGTTGACAACGCTATGCTATTTTCTTTGGGAATAAGGAAATCTAATGCAGACTCTGTCCTCAGAAGGAAACCAAACACAGGATTTTTAAGACAAGAGAGGATTTGGAGCTTGAAGATTTTTCTTTGGATTGATACACTAATGTTGACATTGTTGTGTGATAATTACTAAATTGTAAAATTTTGACTTATTTAAAGAAGCTGTGACTAAAGCCGAGTTTGTGAATATTTTGAAAACATCACTTTTTGCCTACATATTTTTCTCGATACAATTCATCTTCTGGTGAATAAATTCTTCATTGGAACTATGTAAACAAAGTCACTCATGCCGACTCTTCTAAATTAAAATTAATTGCACCTGGAGATGCCGGGGATTGAACCCGGGGCCTCATACATGCAAAGCATGCGCTCTACCACTGAGCTACATCCCCATTACATTGCTGCAGCATTACAGAACACGACACACAAATAGAACCTCGGCTCATTCGAAAAAATAGCCTTGTCTATTTTTTTTAATAAAGTTCGTCTGAGGACTGTAGATTGCAAAATAGTTAAAAGCCTCAGATGTATATTAACAGAGGTAATAGTTGGACACATTTAACCACATCCAATGATTGTTTAGGACTCCTAGCCTACGTATGGTAACTTAGTGTCAATTGTTATATCAGATGGCTTAAATGCCCTTCCATTTATGACTTTATTGGTCAAAATATGAAGTTCTTCACTAAGTATATCATCTTCTTATCCAAAAATTATCCTCTTTTACTCGGGGAATGAGGACCTATAATCGATTTACTGACACCTCATGGACTCCAGGCACCAGATTTTCTGAGACAGCAGTGAACAGGATCTTAGCAGATGTTTAATTAAGTTTGCTCACTCAACTCTAAATTGTTCAAAATCAAAACCTGAATTGCATTTTCTTTTCGGCTAAACGTTCCAAGCTGTGGAAGGAGCTATGTTCTACTCTTTTCTAAAACATCAGCCTTGAAACAATTTTAATAAAGCTTCTGTAGCAAAAGAAATGAAATTCTCATGAGAAGTCACTAAAACTACGAATGTGAGGTCAAGGAAACTTCCCGAAACTCTAGAATTTAAGTAGGATACGCCATATACACTATTAAAAACCCACTTAGAGAAGTTGGCAACGCTATGCTATTTTCTTTGGGAATAAGGAAATCTAATGCAGACTCTGTCCTCAGAAGGAAACCAGACACAGGATTTTTAAGACAAGAGAGGATTTGGAGCTTAAAGATTTTTCTTTGGATTGATACACTAATGTTGACATTGTTGTGTGATAATTACTAAATTGTAAAATTTTGACTTATTTAAAGAAGCTGTGACTAAAGCCGAGTTTGTGAATATTTTGAAAACATCACTTTTTGCCTACATATTTTTCTCGATACAATTCATCTTCTGGTGAATAAATTCTTCATTGGAACTATGTAAACAAAGTCACTCATGCCGACTCTTCTAAATTAAAATTAATTGCACCTGGAGATGCCGGGGATTGAACCTTGGGCCTCATACATTCATACAATTCATCTTCTGGTGAATAAATTCTTCATTGGAACTATGTAAACAAAGTCACTCATGCCGACTCTTCTAAATTAAAATTAATTGCACCTGGAGATGCCGGGGATTGAACCTTGGGCCTCATACATGCAAAGCATGCGCTCTACCACTGAGCTACATCCCCATTACATTGCTGCAGCATTACAGAACACGACACACAAATAGAACCTCGGCTCATTCGAAAAAATAGCCTTGTCTATTTTTTTTTAATAAAGTTCGTCTGAGGACTGTAGATTGCAAAATAGTTAAAAGCCTCAGATGTATATTAACA
Source organism: Pelobates fuscus (assembly GCF_036172605.1). NCBI lineage: Eukaryota > Metazoa > Chordata > Amphibia > Anura > Pelobatidae > Pelobates > Pelobates fuscus. The sequence goes on from NC_086328.1 coordinate 79,450,084, forward strand.
GAGGTAATAGTTGGACACATTTAACCACATCCAATGATTGTTTAGGACTCCTAGCCTACGTATGGTAACTTAGTGTCAATTGTTATATCAGATGGCTTAAATGCCCTTCCATTTATGACTTTATTGGTCAAAATATGAAGTTCTTCACTAAGTATATCATCTTCTTATCCAAAAATTATCCTCTTTTACTCGGGGAGTGAGGACCTATAATCGATTTACTGACACCTCATGGACACCAGGCACCAGATTTTCTGAGACAGCAGTGAACAGGATCTTAGCAGATGTTTAATTAAGTTTGCTCACTCAACTCTAAATTGTTCAAAATCAAAACCTGAATTGCATTTTCTTTTCGGCTAAACGTTCCAAGCTGTGGAAGGAGCTATGTTGGACTCTTTTCTAAAACATCAGCCTTGAAACAATTTTAATAAAGCTTCTGTAGCCAAAGAAATGAAATTCTCATGAGAAGTCACTAAAACTACGAATGTGAGGTCAAGGAAACTTCCCGAAACTCTAGAATTTAAGTAGGATACGCCATATACACTATTAAAACCCCACTTAGAGAAGTTGGCAACGCTATGCTATTTTCTTTGGGAATAAGGAAATCTAATGCAGACTCTGTCCTCAGAAGGAAACCAGACACAGGATTTTTAAGACAAGAGAGGATTTGGAGCTTAAAGATTTTTCTTTGGATTGATACACTAATGTTGACATTGTTGTGTGATAATTACTAAATTGTAAAATTTTGACTTTATTGGTCAAAATATGAAGTTCTTCACTAAGTATATCATCTTCTTATCCAAAAATTATCCTCTTTTACTCGGGGAATGAGGACCTATAATCGATTTACTGACACCTCATGGACACCAGGCACCAGATTTTCTGAGACAGAAGTGAGCAGGATCTTAGCAGATGTTTAATTAAGTTTGCTCACTCAACTCTAAATTGTTCAAAATCAAAACCTGAATTGCATTTTCTTTTCGGCTAAACGTTCCAAGCTGTGGAAGGAGCTATGTTGGACTCTTTTCTAAAACATCAGCCTTGAAACAATTTTAATAAAGCTTCTGTAGCCAAAGAAATGAAATTCTCATGAGAAGTCACTAAAACTACGAATGTGAGGTCAAGGAAACTTCCCGAAACTCTAGAATTTAAGTAGGATACGCCATATACACTATTAAAAACCCACTTAGAGAAGTTGGCAACGCTATGCTATTTTCTTTGGGAATAAGGAAATCTAATGCAGACTCTGTCCTCAGAAGGAAACCAGACACAGGATTTTTAAGACAAGAGAGGATTTGGAGCTTAAAGATTTTTCTTTGGATTGATACACTAATGTTGACATTGTTGTGTGATAATTACTAAATTGTAAAATTTTGACTTATTTAAAGAAGCTGTGACTAAAGCCGAGTTTGTGAATATTTTGAAAACATCACTTTTTGCCTACATATTTTTCTCGATACAATTCATCTTCTGGTGAATAAATTCTTCATTGGAACTATGTAAACAAAGTCACTCATGCCGACTCTTCTAAATTAAAATTAATTGCACCTGGAGATGCCAGGGATTGAACCCGGGGCCTCATACATGCAAAGCATGCGCTCTACCACTGAGCTACATCCCCATTACACTGTTGCAGCATTACAGAACACGACACACAAATAGAACCTCGGCTCATTCGAAAAAATAGCCTTGTCTATTTTTTTTAATAAAGTTCGTCTGAGGACTGTAAATTGCAAAATAGTTAAAAGCCTCAGATGTATATTAACAGAGGTAATAGTTGGACACATTTAACCACATCCAATGATTGTTTAGGACTCCTAGCCTACGTATGGTAACTTAGTGTCAATTGTTATATCAGATGGCTTAAATGCCCTTCCATTTATGACTTTATTGGTCAAAATATGAAGTTCTTCACTAAGTATATCATCTTCTTATCCAAAAATTATCCTCTTTTACTCGGGGAATGAGGACCTATAATCGATTTACTGACACCTCATGGACACCAGGCACCAGATTTTCTGAGACAGCAGTGAACAGGATCTTAGCAGATGTTTAATTAAGTTTGCTCACTCAACTCTAAATTGTTCAAAATCAAAACCTGAATTGCATTTTCTTTTCGGCTAAACGTTCCAAGCTGTGGAAGGAGCTATGTTGGACTCTTTTCTAAAACATCAGCCTTGAAACAATTTTAATAAAGCTTCTGTAGCCAAAGAAATGAAATTCTCATGAGAAGTCACTAAAACTACGAATGTGAGGTCAAGGAAACTTCCCGAAACTCTAGAATTTAAGTAGGATACGCCATATACACTATTAAAAACCCACTTAGAGAAGTTGGCAACGCTATGCTATTTTCTTTGGGAATAAGGAAATCTAATGCAGACTCTGTCCTCAGAAGGAAACCAGACACAGGATTTTTAAGACAAGAGAGGATTTGGAGCTTAAAGATTTTTCTTTGGATTGATACACTAATGTTGACATTGTTGTGTGATAATTACTAAATTGTAAAATTTTGACTTATTTAAAGAAGCTGTGACTAAAGCCGAGTTTGTGAATATTTTGAAAACATCACTTTTTGCCTACATATTTTTCTCGATACAATTCATCTTCTGGTGAATAAATTCTTCATTGGAACTATGTAAACAAAGTCACTCATGCCGACTCTTCTAAATTAAAATTAATTGCACCTGGAGATGCCAGGGATTGAACCCGGGGCCTCATACATGCAAAGCATGCGCTCTACCACTGAGCTACATCCCCATTACACTGTTGCAGCATTACAGAACACGACACACAAATAGAACCTCGGCTCATTCGAAAAAATAGCCTTGTCTATTTTTTTTAATAAAGTTCGTCTGAGGACTGTAAATTGCAAAATAGTTAAAAGCCTCAGATGTATATTAACAGAGGTAATAGTTGGACACATTTAACCACATCCAATGATTGTTTAGGACTCCTAGCCTACGTATGGTAACTTAGTGTCAATTGTTATATCAGATGGCTTAAATGCCCTTCCATTTATGACTTTATTGGTCAAAATATGAAGTTCTTCACTAAGTATATCATCTTCTTATCCAAAAATTATCCTCTTTTACTCGGGGAATGAGGACCTATAATCGATTTACTGACACCTCATGGACACCAGGCACCAGATTTTCTGAGACAGCAGTGAACAGGATCTTAGCAGATGTTTAATTAAGTTTGCTCACTCAACTCTAAATTGTTCAAAATCAAAACCTGAATTGCATTTTCTTTTCGGCTAAACGTTCCAAGCTGTGGAAGGTCCATGTTGGACTCTTTTCTAAAACATCAGCCTTGAAACAATTTTAATAAAGCTTCTGTAGCCAAAGAAATGAAATTCTCATGAGAAGTCACTAAAACTACGAATGTGAGGTCAAGGAAACTTCCCGAAACTCTAGAATTTAAGTAGGATACGCCATATACACTATTAAAAACCCACTTAGAGAAGTTGACAACGCTATGCTATTTTCTTTGGGAATAAGGAAATCTAATGCAGACTCTGTCCTCAGAAGGAAACCAAACACAGGATTTTTAAGACAAGAGAGGATTTGGAGCTTAAAGATTTTTCTTTGGATTGATACACTAATGTTGACATTGTTGTGTGATAATTACTAAATTGTAAAATTTTGACTTATTTAAAGAAGCTGTGACTAAAGCCGAGTTTGTGAATATTTTGAAAACATCACTTTTTGCCTACATATTTTTCTCGATACAATTCATCTTCTGGTGAATAAATTCTTCATTGGAACTATGTAAACAAAGTCACTCACACCGACTCTTCTAAATTAAAATTAATTGCACCTGGAGATGCCGGGGATTGAACCCGGGGCCTCATACATGCAAAGCATGCGCTCTACCACTGAGCTACATCCCCATTACATTGCTGGAGCATTACAGAACACGACACACAAATAGAACCTCGGCTCATTCGAAAAAATAGCCTTGTCTATTTTTTTTAATAAAGTTCGTCTGAGGACTGTAGATTGCAAAATAGTTAAAAGCCTCAGATGTATATTAACAGAGGTAATAGTTGGACACATTTAACCACATCCAATGATTGTTTAGGACTCCTAGCCTACGTATGGTAACTTAGTGTCAATTGTTATATCAGATGGCTTAAATGCCCTTCCATTTATGACTTTATTGGTCAAAATATGAAGTTCTTCACTAAGTATATCATCTTCTTATCCAAAAATTATCCTCTTTTACTCGGGGAATGAGGACCTATAATCGATTTACTGACACCTCATGGACTCCAGGCACCAGATTTTCTGAGACAGCAGTGAACAGGATCTTAGCAGATGTTTAATTAAGTTTGCTCACTCAACTCTAAATTGTTCAAAATCAAAACCTGAATTGCATTTTCTTTTCGGCTAAACGTTCCAAGCTGTGGAAGGAGCTATGTTCTACTCTTTTCTAAAACATCAGCCTTGAAACAATTTTAATAAAGCTTCTGTAGCAAAAGAAATGAAATTCTCATGAGAAGTCACTAAAACTACGAATGTGAGGTCAAGGAAACTTCCCGAAACTCTAGAATTTAAGTAGGATACGCCATATACACTATTAAAAACCCACTTAGAGAAGTTGGCAACGCTATGCTATTTTCTTTGGGAATAAGGAAATCTAATGCAGACTCTGTCCTCAGAAGGAAACCAGACACAGGATTTTTAAGACAAGAGAGGATTTGGAGCTTAAAGATTTTTCTTTGGATTGATACACTAATGTTGACATTGTTGTGTGATAATTACTAAATTGTAAAATTTTGACTTATTTAAAGAAGCTGTGACTAAAGCCGAGTTTGTGAATATTTTGAAAACATCACTTTTTGCCTACATATTTTTCTCGATACAATTCATCTTCTGGTGAATAAATTCTTCATTGGAACTATGTAAACAAAGTCACTCATGCCGACTCTTCTAAATTAAAATTAATTGCACCTGGAGATGCCGGGGATTGAACCTTGGGCCTCATACATTCATACAATTCATCTTCTGGTGAATAAATTCTTCATTGGAACTATGTAAACAAAGTCACTCATGCCGACTCTTCTAAATTAAAATTAATTGCACCTGGAGATGCCGGGGATTGAACCTTGGGCCTCATACATGCAAAGCATGCGCTCTACCACTGAGCTACATCCCCATTACATTGCTGCAGCATTACAGAACACGACACACAAATAGAACCTCGGCTCATTCGAAAAAATAGCCTTGTCTATTTTTTTTTAATAAAGTTCGTCTGAGGACTGTAGATTGCAAAATAGTTAAAAGCCTCAGATGTATATTAACAGAGGTAATAGTTGGACACATTTAACCACATCCAATGATTGTTTAGGACTCCTAGCCTACGTATGGTAACTTAGTGTCAATTGTTATATCAGATGGCTTAAATGCCCTTCCATTTATGACTTTATTGGTCAAAATATGAAGTTCTTCACTAAGTATATCATCTTCTTATCCAAAAATTATCCTCTTTTACTCGGGGAGTGAGGACCTATAATCGATTTACTGACACCTCATGGACACCAGGCACCAGATTTTCTGAGACAGCAGTGAACAGGATCTTAGCAGATGTTTAATTAAGTTTGCTCACTCAACTCTAAATTGTTCAAAATCAAAACCTGAATTGCATTTTCTTTTCGGCTAAACGTTCCAAGCTGTGGAAGGAGCTATGTTGGACTCTTTTCTAAAACATCAGCCTTGAAACAATTTTAATAAAGCTTCTGTAGCCAAAGAAATGAAATTCTCATGAGAAGTCACTAAAACTACGAATGTGAGGTCAAGGAAACTTCCCGAAACTCTAGAATTTAAGTAGGATACGCCATATACACTATTAAAACCCCACTTAGAGAAGTTGGCAACGCTATGCTATTTTCTTTGGGAATAAGGAAATCTAATGCAGACTCTGTCCTCAGAAGGAAACCAGACACAGGATTTTTAAGACAAGAGAGGATTTGGAGCTTAAAGATTTTTCTTTGGATTGATACACTAATGTTGACATTGTTGTGTGATAATTACTAAATTGTAAAATTTTGACTTTATTGGTCAAAATATGAAGTTCTTCACTAAGTATATCATCTTCTTATCCAAAAATTATCCTCTTTTACTCGGGGAATGAGGACCTATAATCGATTTACTGACACCTCATGGACACCAGGCACCAGATTTTCTGAGACAGAAGTGAGCAGGATCTTAGCAGATGTTTAATTAAGTTTGCTCACTCAACTCTAAATTGTTCAAAATCAAAACCTGAATTGCATTTTCTTTTCGGCTAAACGTTCCAAGCTGTGGAAGGAGCTATGTTGGACTCTTTTCTAAAACATCAGCCTTGAAACAATTTTAATAAAGCTTCTGTAGCCAAAGAAATGAAATTCTCATGAGAAGTCACTAAAACTACGAATGTGAGGTCAAGGAAACTTCCCGAAACTCTAGAATTTAAGTAGGATACGCCATATACACTATTAAAAACCCACTTAGAGAAGTTGGCAACGCTATGCTATTTTCTTTGGGAATAAGGAAATCTAATGCAGACTCTGTCCTCAGAAGGAAACCAGACACAGGATTTTTAAGACAAGAGAGGATTTGGAGCTTAAAGATTTTTCTTTGGATTGATACACTAATGTTGACATTGTTGTGTGATAATTACTAAATTGTAAAATTTTGACTTATTTAAAGAAGCTGTGACTAAAGCCGAGTTTGTGAATATTTTGAAAACATCACTTTTTGCCTACATATTTTTCTCGATACAATTCATCTTCTGGTGAATAAATTCTTTATTGGAACTATGTAAACAAAGTCACTCATGCCGACTCTTCTAAATTAAAATTAATTGCACCTGGAGATGCCAGGGATTGAACCCGGGGCCTCATACATGCAAAGCATGCGCTCTACCACTGAGCTACATCCCCATTACACTGTTGCAGCATTACAGAACACGACACACAAATAGAACCTCGGCTCATTCGAAAAAATAGCCTTGTCTATTTTTTTTAATAAAGTTCGTCTGAGGACTGTAAATTGCAAAATAGTTAAAAGCCTCAGATGTATATTAACAGAGGTAATAGTTGGACACATTTAACCACATCCAATGATTGTTTAGGACTCCTAGCCTACGTATGGTAACTTAGTGTCAATTGTTATATCAGATGGCTTAAATGCCCTTCCATTTATGACTTTATTGGTCAAAATATGAAGTTCTTCACTAAGTATATCATCTTCTTATCCAAAAATTATCCTCTTTTACTCGGGGAATGAGGACCTATAATCGATTTACTGACACCTCATGGACACCAGGCACCAGATTTTCTGAGACAGCAGTGAACAGGATCTTAGCAGATGTTTAATTAAGTTTGCTCACTCAACTCTAAATTGTTCAAAATCAAAACCTGAATTGCATTTTCTTTTCGGCTAAACGTTCCAAGCTGTGGAAGGAGCTATGTTGGACTCTTTTCTAAAACATCAGCCTTGAAACTATTTTAATAAAGCTTCTGTAGCCAAAGAAATGAAATTCTCATGAGAAGTCACTAAAACTACGAATGTGAGGTCAAGGAAACTTCCCGAAACTCTAGAATTTAAGTAGGATACGCCATATACACTATTAAAAACCCACTTAGAGAAGTTGGCAACGCTATGCTATTTTCTTTGGGAATAAGGAAATCTAATGCAGACTCTGTCCTCAGAAGGAAACCAGACACAGGATTTTTAAGACAAGAGAGGATTTGGAGCTTAAAGATTTTTCTTTGGATTGATACACTAATGTTGACATTGTTGTGTGATAATTACTAAATTGTAAAATTTTGACTTATTTAAAGAAGCTGTGACTAAAGCCGAGTTTGTGAATATTTTGAAAACATCACTTTTTGCCTACATATTTTTCTCGATACAATTCATCTTCTGGTGAATAAATTCTTCATTGGAACTATGTAAACAAAGTCACTCATGCCGACTCTTCTAAATTAAAATTAATTGCACCTGGAGATGCCGGGGATTGAATCCGGGGCCTCATACATGCAAAGCATGCGCTCTACCACTGAGCTACATCCCCATTACACTGTTGCAGCATTACAGAACACGACACACAAATAGAACCTCGGCTCATTCGAAAAAATAGCCTTGTCTATTTTTTTTAATAAAGTTCGTCTGAGGACTGTAAATTGCAAAATAGTTAAAAGCCTCAGATGTATATTAACAGAGGTAATAGTTGGACACATTTAACCACATCCAATGATTGTTTAGGACTCCTAGCCTACGTATGGTAACTTAGTGTCAATTGTTATATCAGATGGCTTAAATGCCCTTCCATTTATGACTTTATTGGTCAAAATATGAAGTTCTTCACTAAGTATATCATCTTCTTATCCAAAAATTATCCTCTTTTACTCGGGGAATGAGGACCTATAATCGATTTACTGACACCTCATGGACACCAGGCACCAGATTTTCTGAGACAGCAGTGAACAGGATCTTAGCAGATGTTTAATTAAGTTTGCTCACTCAACTCTAAATTGTTCAAAATCAAAACCTGAATTGCATTTTCTTTTCGGCTAAACGTTCCAAGCTGTGGAAGGTCCATGTTGGACTCTTTTCTAAAACATCAGCCTTGAAACAATTTTAATAAAGCTTCTGTAGCCAAAGAAATGAAATTCTCATGAGAAGTCACTAAAACTACGAATGTGAGGTCAAGGAAACTTCCCGAAACTCTAGAATTTAAGTAGGATACGCCATATACACTATTAAAAACCCACTTAGAGAAGTTGACAACGCTATGCTATTTTCTTTGGGAATAAGGAAATCTAATGCAGACTCTGTCCTCAGAAGGAAACCAAACACAGGATTTTTAAGACAAGAGAGGATTTGGAGCTTAAAGATTTTTCTTTGGATTGATACACTAATGTTGACATTGTTGTGTGATAATTACTAAATTGTAAAATTTTGACTTATTTAAAGAAGCTGTGACTAAAGCCGAGTTTGTGAATATTTTGAAAACATCACTTTTTGCCTACATATTTTTCTCGATACAATTCATCTTCTGGTGAATAAATTCTTCATTGGAACTATGTAAACAAAGTCACTCATGCCGACTCTTCTAAATTAAAATTAATTGCACCTGGAGATGCCGGGGATTGAACCCGGGGCCTCATACATGCAAAGCATGCGCTCTACCACTGAGCTACATCCCCATTACATTGCTGCAGCATTACAGAACACGACACACAAATAGAACCTCGGCTCATTCGAAAAAATAGCCTTGTCTATTTTTTTTTAATAAAGTTCGTCTGAGGACTGTAGATTGCAAAATAGTTAAAAGCCTCAGATGTATATTAACAGAGGTAATAGTTGGACACATTTAACCACATCCAATGATTGTTTAGGACTCCTAGCCTACGTATGGTAACTTAGTGTCAATTGTTATATCAGATGGCTTAAATGCCCTTCCATTTATGACTTTATTGGTCAAAATATGAAGTTCTTCACTAAGTATATCATCTTCTTATCCAAAAATTATCCTCTTTTACTCGGGGAGTGAGGACCTATAATCGATTTACTGACACCTCATGGACACCAGGCACCAGATTTTCTGAGACAGCAGTGAACAGGATCTTAGCAGATGTTTAATTAAGTTTGCTCACTCAACTCTAAATTGTTCAAAATCAAAACCTGAATTGCATTTTCTTTTCGGCTAAACGTTCCAAGCTGTGGAAGGAGCTATGTTGGACTCTTTTCTAAAACATCAGCCTTGAAACAATTTTAATAAAGCTTCTGTAGCCAAAGAAATGAAATTCTCATGAGAAGTCACTAAAACTACGAATGTGAGGTCAAGGAAACTTCCCGAAACTCTAGAATTTAAGTAGGATACGCCATATACACTATTAAAACCCCACTTAGAGAAGTTGGCAACGCTATGCTATTTTCTTTGGGAATAAGGAAATCTAATGCAGACTCTGTCCTCAGAAGGAAACCAGACACAGGATTTTTAAGACAAGAGAGGATTTGGAGCTTAAAGATTTTTCTTTGGATTGATACACTAATGTTGACATTGTTGTGTGATAATTACTAAATTGTAAAATTTTGACTTTATTGGTCAAAATATGAAGTTCTTCACTAAGTATATCATCTTCTTATCCAAAAATTATCCTCTTTTACTCGGGGAATGAGGACCTATAATCGATTTACTGACACCTCATGGACACCAGGCACCAGATTTTCTGAGACAGAAGTGAGCAGGATCTTAGCAGATGTTTAATTAAGTTTGCTCACTCAACTCTAAATTGTTCAAAATCAAAACCTGAATTGCATTTTCTTTTCGGCTAAACGTTCCAAGCTGTGGAAGGAGCTATGTTGGACTCTTTTCTAAAACATCAGCCTTGAAACAATTTTAATAAAGCTTCTGTAGCCAAAGAAATGAAATTCTCATGAGAAGTCACTAAAACTACGAATGTGAGGTCAAGGAAACTTCCCGAAACTCTAGAATTTAAGTAGGATACGCCATATACACTATTAAAAACCCACTTAGAGAAGTTGGCAACGCTATGCTATTTTCTTTGGGAATAAGGAAATCTAATGCAGACTCTGTCCTCAGAAGGAAACCAGACACAGGATTTTTAAGACAAGAGAGGATTTGGAGCTTAAAGATTTTTCTTTGGATTGATACACTAATGTTGACATTGTTGTGTGATAATTACTAAATTGTAAAATTTTGACTTATTTAAAGAAGCTGTGACTAAAGCCGAGTTTGTGAATATTTTGAAAACATCACTTTTTGCCTACATATTTTTCTCGATACAATTCATCTTCTGGTGAATAAATTCTTCATTGGAACTATGTAAACAAAGTCACTCATGCCGACTCTTCTAAATTAAAATTAATTGCACCTGGAGATGCCAGGGATTGAACCCGGGGCCTCATACATGCAAAGCATGCGCTCTACCACTGAGCTACATCCCCATTACACTGTTGCAGCATTACAGAACACGACACACAAATAGAACCTCGGCTCATTCGAAAAAATAGCCTTGTCTATTTTTTTTAATAAAGTTCGTCTGAGGACTGTAAATTGCAAAATAGTTAAAAGCCTCAGATGTATATTAACAGAGGTAATAGTTGGACACATTTAACCACATCCAATGATTGTTTAGGACTCCTAGCCTACGTATGGTAACTTAGTGTCAATTGTTATATCAGATGGCTTAAATGCCCTTCCATTTATGACTTTATTGGTCAAAATATGAAGTTCTTCACTAAGTATATCATCTTCTTATCCAAAAATTATCCTCTTTTACTCGGGGAATGAGGACCTATAATCGATTTACTGACACCTCATGGACACCAGGCACCAGATTTTCTGAGACAGCAGTGAACAGGATCTTAGCAGATGTTTAATTAAGTTTGCTCACTCAACTCTAAATTGTTCAAAATCAAAACCTGAATTGCATTTTCTTTTCGGCTAAACGTTCCAAGCTGTGGAAGGAGCTATGTTGGACTCTTTTCTAAAACATCAGCCTTGAAACTATTTTAATAAAGCTTCTGTAGCCAAAGAAATGAAATTCTCATGAGAAGTCACTAAAACTACGAATGTGAGGTCAAGGAAACTTCCCGAAACTCTAGAATTTAAGTAGGATACGCCATATACACTATTAAAAACCCACTTAGAGAAGTTGGCAACGCTATGCTATTTTCTTTGGGAATAAGGAAATCTAATGCAGACTCTGTCCTCAGAAGGAAACCAGACACAGGATTTTTAAGACAAGAGAGGATTTGGAGCTTAAAGATTTTTCTTTGGATTGATACACTAATGTTGACATTGTTGTGTGATAATTACTAAATTGTAAAATTTTGACTTATTTAAAGAAGCTGTGACTAAAGCCGAGTTTGTGAATATTTTGAAAACATCACTTTTTGCCTACATATTTTTCTCGATACAATTCATCTTCTGGTGAATAAATTCTTCATTGGAACTATGTAAACAAAGTCACTCATGCCGACTCTTCTAAATTAAAATTAATTGCACCTGGAGATGCCGGGGATTGAATCCGGGGCCTCATACATGCAAAGCATGCGCTCTACCACTGAGCTACATCCCCATTACACTGTTGCAGCATTACAGAACACGACACACAAATAGAACCTCGGCTCATTCGAAAAAATAGCCTTGTCTATTTTTTTTTAATAAAGTTCGTCTGAGGACTGTAGATTGCAAAATAGTTAAAAGCCTCAGATGTATATTAACAGAGGTAATAGTTGGACACATTTAACCACATCCAATGATTGTTTAGGACTCCTAGCCTACGTATGGTAACTTAGTGTCAATTGTTATATCAGATGGCTTAAATGCCCTTCCATTTATGACTTTATTGGTCAAAATATGAAGTTCTTCACTAAGTATATCATCTTCTTATCCAAAAATTATCCTCTTTTACTAGGGGAATGAGGACCTATAATCGATTTACTGACACCTCATGGACACCAGGCACCAGATTTTCTGAGACAGCAGTGAACAGGATCTTAGCAGATGTTTAATTAAGTTTGCTCACTCAACTCTAAATTGTTCAAAATCAAAACCTGAATTGCATTTTCTTTTCGGCTAAACGTTCCAAGCTGTGGAAGGAGCTATGTTGGACTCTTTTCTAAAACATCAGCCTTGAAACAATTTTAATAAAGCTTCTGTAGCCAAAGAAATGAAATTCTCATGAGAAGTCACTAAAACTACGAATGTGAGGTCAAGGAAACTTCCCGAAACTCTAGAATTTAAGTAGGATACGCCATATACACTATTAAAAACCCACTTAGAGAAGTTGGCAACGCTATGCTATTTTCTTTGGGAATAAGGAAATCTAATGCAGACTCTGTCCTCAGAAGGAAACCAGACACAGGATTTTTAAGACAAGAGAGGATTTGGAGCTTAAAGATTTTTCTTTGGATTGATACACTAATGTTGACATTGTTGTGTGATAATTACTAAATGGTAAAATTTTGACTTATTTAAAGAAGCTGTGACTAAAGCCGAGTTTGTGAATATTTTGAAAACATCACTTTTTGCCTACATATTTTTCTCGATACAATTCATCTTCTGGTGAATAAATTCTTCATTGGAACTATGTAAACAAAGTCACTCATGCCGACTCTTCTAAATTAAAATTAATTGCACCTGGAGATGCCGGGGATTGAACCCGGGGCCTCATACATGCAAAGCATGCGCTCTACCACTGAGCTACATCCCCATTACATTGCTGCAGCATTACAGAACACGACACACAAATAGAACCTCGGCTCATTCGAAAAAAATAGCCTTGTCTATTTTTTTTAATAAAGTTCGTCTGAGGACTGTAGATTGCAAAATAGTTAAAAGCCTCAGATGTATATTAACAGAGGTAATAGTTGGACACATTTAACCACATCCAATGATTGTTTAGGACTCCTAGCCTACGTATGGTAACTTAGTGTCAATTGTTATATCAGATGGCTTAAATGCCCTTCCATTTATGACTTTATTGGTCAAAATATGAAGTTCTTCACTAAGTATATCATCTTCTTATCCAAAAATTATCCTCTTTTACTAGGGGAATGAGGACCTATAATCGATTTACTGACACCTCATGGACACCAGGCACCAGATTTTCTGAGACAGCAGTGAACAGGATCTTAGCAGATGTTTAATTAAGTTTGCTCACTCAACTCTAAATTGTTCAAAATCAAAACCTGAATTGCATTTTCTTTTCGGCTAAACGTTCCAAGCTGTGGAAGGAGCTATGTTGGACTCTTTTCTAAAACATCAGCCTTGAAACAATTTTAATAAAGCTTCTGTAGCCAAAGAAATGAAATTCTCATGAGAAGTCACTAAAACTACGAATGTGAGGTCAAGGAAACTTCCCGAAACTCTAGAATTTAAGTAGGATACGCCATATACACTATTAAAAACCCACTTAGAGAAGTTGGCAACGCTATGCTATTTTCTTTGGGAATAAGGAAATCTAATGCAGACTCTGTCCTCAGAAGGAAACCAGACACAGGATTTTTAAGACAAGAGAGGATTTGGAGCTTAAAGATTTTTCTTTGGATTGATACACTAATGTTGACATTGTTGTGTGATAATTACTAAATTGTAAAATTTTGACTTATTTAAAGAAGCTGTGACTAAAGCCGAGTTTGTGAATATTTTGAAAACATCACTTTTTGCCTACATATTTTTCTCGATACAATTCATCTTCTGGTGAATAAATTCTTCATTGGAACTATGTAAACAAAGTAACTCATACCGACTCTTCTAAATTAAAATTAATTGCACCTGGAGATGCCGGGGATTGAACCCGGGGCCTCATACATGCAAAGCATGCGCTCTACCACTGAGCTACATCCCCATTACATTGCTGCAGCATTACAGAACACGACACACAAATAGAACCTCGGCTCATTCGAAAAAAATAGCCTTGTCTATTTTTTTTAATAAAGTTCGTCTGAGGACTGTAGATTGCAAAATAGTTAAAAGCCTCAGATGTATATTAACAGAGGTAATAGTTGGACACATTTAACCACATCCAATGATTGTTTAGGACTCCTAGCCTACGTATGGTAACTTAGTGTCAATTGTTATATCAGATGGCTTAAATGCCCTTCCATTTATGACTTTATTGGTCAAAATATGAAGTTCTTCACTAAGTATATCATCTTCTTATCCAAAAATTATCCTCTTTTACTCGGGGAATGAGGACCTATAATCGATTTACTGACACCTCATGGACACCAGGCACCAGATTTTCTGAGACAGCAGTGAACAGGATCTTAGCAGATGTTTAATTAAGTTTGCTCACTCAACTCTAAATTGTTCAAAATCAAAACCTGAATTGCATTTTCTTTTCGGCTAAACGTTCCAAGCTGTGGAAGGTCCATGTTGGACTCTTTTCTAAAACATCAGCCTTGAAACAATTTTAATAAAGCTTCTGTAGCCAAAGAAATGAAATTCTCATGAGAAGTCACTAAAACTACGAATGTGAGGTCAAGGAAACTTCCCGAAACTCTAGAATTTAAGTAGGATACGCCATATACACTATTAAAAACCCACTTAGAGAAGTTGGCAACGCTATGCTATTTTCTTTGGGAATAAGGAAATCTAATGCAGACTCTGTCCTCAGAAGGAAACCAAACACAGGATTTTTAAGACAAGAGAGGATTTGGAGCTTAAAGATTTTTCTTTGGATTGATACACTAATGTCACATTGTTGTGTGATAATTACTAAATTGTAAAATTTTGACTTATTTAAAGAAGCTGTGACTAAAGCCGAGTTTGTGAATATTTTGAAAACATCACTTTTTGCCTACATATTTTTCTCGATACAATTCATCTTCTGGTGAATAAATTCTTCATTGGAACTATGTAAACAAAGTCACTCATGCCGACTCTTCTAAATTAAAATTAATTGCACCTGGAGATGCCGGGGATTGAACCCGGGGCCTCATACATGCAAAGCATGCGCTCTACCACTGAGCTACATCCCCATTACATTGCTGCAGCATTACAGAACACGACACACAAATAGAACCTCGGCTCATTCGAAAAAATAGCCTTGTCTATTTTTTTTAATAAAGTTCGTCTGAGGACTGTAGATTGCAAAATAGTTAAAAGCCTCAGATGTATATTAACAGAGGTAATAGTTGGACACATTTAACCACATCCAATGATTGTTTAGGACTCCTAGCCTACGTATGGTAACTTAGTGTCAATTGTTATATCAGATGGCTTAAATGCCCTTCCATTTATGACTTTATTGGTCAAAATATGAAGTTCTTCACTAAGTATATCATCTTCTTATCCAAAAATTATCCTCTTTTACTCGGGGAATGAGGACCTATAATCGATTTACTGACACCTCATGGACACCAGGCACCAGATTTTCTGAGACAGCAGTGAACAGGATCTTAGCAGATGTTTAATTAAGTTTGCTCACTCAACTCTAAATTGTTCAAAATCAAAACCTGAATTGCATTTTCTTTTCGGCTAAACGTTCCAAGCTGTGGAAGGAGCTATGTTGGACTCTTTTCTAAAACATCAGCCTTGAAACAATTTTAATAAAGCTTCTGTAGCCAAAGAAATGAAATTCTCATGAGAAGTCACTAAAACTACGAATGTGAGGTCAAGGAAACTTCCCGAAACTCTAGAATTTAAGTAGGATACGCCATATACACTATTAAAAACCCACTTAGAGAAGTTGGCAACGCTATGCTATTTTCCTTGGGAATAAGGAAATCTAATGCAGACTCTGTCCTCAGAAGGAAACCAGACACAGGATTTTTAAGACAAGAGAGGATTTGGAGCTTAAAGATTTTTCTTTGGATTGATACACTAATGTTGACATTGTTGTGTGATAATTACTAAATTGTAAAATTTTGACTTATTTAAAGAAGCTGTGACTAAAGCCGAGTTTGTGAATATTTTGAAAACATCACTTTTTGCCTACATATTTTTCTCGATACAATTCATCTTCTGGTGAATAAATTCTTCATTGGAACTATGTAAACAAAGTCACTCATGCCGACTCTTCTAAATTAAAATTAATTGCACCTGGAGATGCCGGGGATTGAACCCGGGGCCTCATACATGCAAAGCATGCGCTCTACCACTGAGCTACATCCCCATTACATTGCTGCAGCATTACAGAACACGACACACAAATAGAACCTCGGCTCATTCGAAAAAAATAGCCTTGTCTATTTTTTTTAATAAAGTTCGTCTGAGGACTGTAGATTGCAAAATAGTTAAAAGCCTCAGATGTATATTAACAGAGGTAATAGTTGGACACATTTAACCACATCCAATGATTGTTTAGGACTCCTAGCCTACGTATGGTAACTTAGTGTCAATTGTTATATCAGATGGCTTAAATGCCCTTCCATTTATGACTTTATTGGTCAAAATATGAAGTTCTTCACTAAGTATATCATCTTCTTATCCAAAAATTATCCTCTTTTACTAGGGGAATGAGGACCTATAATCGATTTACTGACACCTCATGGACACCAGGCACCAGATTTTCTGAGACAGCAGTGAACAGGATCTTAGCAGATGTTTAATTAAGTTTGCTCACTCAACTCTAAATTGTTCAAAATCAAAACCTGAATTGCATTTTCTTTTCGGCTAAACGTTCCAAGCTGTGGAAGGAGCTATGTTGGACTCTTTTCTAAAACATCAGCCTTGAAACAATTTTAATAAAGCTTCTGTAGCCAAAGAAATGAAATTCTCATGAGAAGTCACTAAAACTACGAATGTGAGGTCAAGGAAACTTCCCGAAACTCTAGAATTTAAGTAGGATACGCCATATACACTATTAAAAACCCACTTAGAGAAGTTGGCAACGCTATGCTATTTTCTTTGGGAATAAGGAAATCTAATGCAGACTCTGTCCTCAGAAGGAAACCAGACACAGGATTTTTAAGACAAGAGAGGATTTGGAGCTTAAAGATTTTTCTTTGGATTGATACACTAATGTTGACATTGTTGTGTGATAATTACTAAATTGTAAAATTTTGACTTATTTAAAGAAGCTGTGACTAAAGCCGAGTTTGTGAATATTTTGAAAACATCACTTTTTGCCTACATATTTTTCTCGATACAATTCATCTTCTGGTGAATAAATTCTTCATTGGAACTATGTAAACAAAGTAACTCATGCCGACTCTTCTAAATTAAAATTAATTGCACCTGGAGATGCCGGGGATTGAACCCGGGGCCTCATACATGCAAAGCATGCGCTCTACCACTGAGCTACATCCCCATTACATTGCTGCAGCATTACAGAACACGACACACAAATAGAACCTCGGCTCATTCGAAAAAAATAGCCTTGTCTATTTTTTTTAATAAAGTTCGTCTGAGGACTGTAGATTGCAAAATAGTTAAAAGCCTCAGATGTATATTAACAGAGGTAATAGTTGGACACATTTAACCACATCCAATGATTGTTTAGGACTCCTAGCCTACGTATGGTAACTTAGTGTCAATTGTTATATCAGATGGCTTAAATGCCCTTCCATTTATGACTTTATTGGTCAAAATATGAAGTTCTTCACTAAGTATATCATCTTCTTATCCAAAAATTATCCTCTTTTACTAGGGGAATGAGGACCTATAATCGATTTACTGACACCTCATGGACACCAGGCACCAGATTTTCTGAGACAGCAGTGAACAGGATCTTAGCAGATGTTTAATTAAGTTTGCTCACTCAACTCTAAATTGTTCAAAATCAAAACCTGAATTGCATTTTCTTTTCGGCTAAACGTTCCAAGCTGTGGAAGGAGCTATGTTGGACTCTTTTCTAAAACATCAGCCTTGAAACAATTTTAATAAAGCTTCTGTAGCCAAAGAAATGAAATTCTAATGAGAAGTCACTAAAACTACGAATGTGAGGTCAAGGAAACTTCCCGAAACTCTAGAATTTAAGTAGGATACGCCATATACACTATTAAAAACCCACTTAGAGAAGTTGGCAACGCTATGCTATTTTCTTTGGGAATAAGGAAATCTAATGCAGACTCTGTCCTCAGAAGGAAACCAGACACAGGATTTTTAAGACAAGAGAGGATTTGGAGCTTAAAGATTTTTCTTTGGATTGATACACTAATGTTGACATTGTTGTGTGATAATTACTAAATTGTAAAATTTTGACTTATTTAAAGAAGCTGTGACTAAAGCCGAGTTTGTGAATATTTTGAAAACATCACTTTTTGCCTACATATTTTTCTCGATACAATTCATCTTCTGGTGAATAAATTCTTCATTGGAACTATGTAAACAAAGTCACTCATGCCGACTCTTCTAAATTAAAATTAATTGCACCTGGAGATGCCGGGGATTGAACCCAGGGCCTCATACATGCAAAGCATGCGCTCTACCACTGAGCTACATCCCCATTACACTGTTGCAGAATTACAGAACACGACACACAAATAGAACCTCGGCTCATTCGAAAAAATAGCCTTGTCTATTTTTTTTTAATAAAGTTCGTCTGAGGACTGTAGATTGCAAAATAGTTAAAAGCCTCAGATGTATATTAACAGAGGTAATAGTTGGACACATTTAACCACATCCAATGATTGTTTAGGACTCCTAGCCTACGTATGGTAACTTAGTGTCAATTGTTATATCAGATGGCTTAAATGCCCTTCCATTTATGACTTTATTGGTCAAAATATGAAGTTCTTCACTAAGTATATCATCTTCTTATCCAAAAATTATCCTCTTTTACTCGGGGAATGAGGACCTATAATCGATTTACTGACACCTCATGGACACCAGGCACCAGATTTTCTGAGACAGCAGTGAACAGGATCTTAGCAGATGTTTAATTAAGTTTGCTCACTCAACTCTAAATTGTTCAAAATCAAAACCTGAATTGCATTTTCTTTTCGGCTAAACGTTCCAAGCTGTGGAAGGTCCATGTTGGACTCTTTTCTAAAACATCAGCCTTGAAACAATTTTAATAAGGCTTCTGTAGCCAAAGAAATGAAATTCTCATGAGAAGTCACTAAAACTACGAATGTGAGGTCAAGGAAACTTCCCGAAACTCTAGAATTTAAGTAGGATACGCCATATACACTATTAAAAACCCACTTAGAGAAGTTGACAACGCTATGCTATTTTCTTTGGGAATAAGGAAATCTAATGCAGACTCTGTCCTCAGAAGGAAACCAAACACAGGATTTTTAAGACAAGAGAGGATTTGGAGCTTAAAGATTTTTCTTTGGATTGATACACTAATGTCACATTGTTGTGTGATAATTACTAAATTGTAAAATTTTGACTTATTTAAAGAAGCTGTGACTAAAGCCGAGTTTGTGAATATTTTGAAAACATCACTTTTTGCCTACATATTTTTCTCGATACAATTCATCTTCTGGTGAATAAATTCTTCATTGGAACTATGTAAACAAAGTCACTCATGCCGACTCTTCTAAATTAAAATTAATTGCACCTGGAGATGCCGGGGATTGAACCCGGGGCCTCATACATGCAAAGCATGCGCTCTACCACTGAGCTACATCCCCATTACATTGCTGCAGCATTACAGAACACGACACACAAATAGAACCTCGGCTCATTCGAAAAAATAGCCTTGTCTATTTTTTTTAATAAAGTTCGTCTGAGGACTGTAGATTGCAAAATAGTTAAAAGCCTCAGATGTATATTAACAGAGGTAATAGTTGGACACATTTAACCACATCCAATGATTGTTTAGGACTCCTAGCCTACGTATGGTAACTTAGTGTCAATTGTTATATCAGATGGCTTAAATGCCCTTCCATTTATGACTTTATTGGTCAAAATATGAAGTTCTTCACTAAGTATATCATCTTCTTATCCAAAAATTATCCTCTTTTACTCGGGGAATGAGGACCTATAATCGATTTACTGACACCTCATGGACTCCAGGCACCAGATTTTCTGAGACAGCAGTGAACAGGATCTTAGCAGATGTTTAATTAAGTTTGCTCACTCAACTCTAAATTGTTCAAAATCAAAACCTGAATTGCATTTTCTTTTCGGCTAAACGTTCCAAGCTGTGGAAGGAGCTATGTTGGACTCTTTTCTAAAACATCAGCCTTGAAACAATTTTAATAAAGCTTCTGTAGCCAAAGAAATGAAATTCTCATGAGAAGTCACTAAAACTACGAATGTGAGGTCAAGGAAACTTCCCGAAACTCTAGAATTTAAGTAGGATACGCCATATACACTATTAAAAACCCACTTAGAGAAGTTGGCAACGCTATGCTATTTTCTTTGGGAATAAGGAAATCTAATGCAGACTCTGTCCTCAGAAGGAAACCAGACACAGGATTTTTAAGACAAGAGAGGATTTGGAGCTTAAAGATTTTTCTTTGGATTGATACACTAATGTTGACATTGTTGTGTGATAATTACTAAATTGTAAAATTTTGACTTATTTAAAGAAGCTGTGACTAAAGCCGAGTTTGTGAATATTTTGAAAACATCACTTTTTGCCTACATATTTTTCTCGATACAATTCATCTTCTGGTGAATAAATTCTTCATTGGAACTATGTAAACAAAGTCACTCATGCCGACTCTTCTAAATTAAAATTAATTGCACCTGGAGATGCCGGGGATTGAACCCAGGGCCTCATACATGCAAAGCATGCGCTCTACCACTGAGCTACATCCCCATTACACTGTTGCAGAATTACAGAACACGACACACAAATAGAACCTCGGCTCATTCGAAAAAATAGCCTTGTCTATTTTTTTTTAATAAAGTTCGTCTGAGGACTGTAGATTGCAAAATAGTTAAAAGCCTCAGATGTATATTAACAGAGGTAATAGTTGGACACATTTAACCACATCCAATGATTGTTTAGGACTCCTAGCCTACGTATGGTAACTTAGTGTCAATTGTTATATCAGATGGCTTAAATGCCCTTCCATTTATGACTTTATTGGTCAAAATATGAAGTTCTTCACTAAGTATATCATCTTCTTATCCAAAAATTATCCTCTTTTACTCGGGGAATGAGGACCTATAATCGATTTACTGACACCTCATGGACACCAGGCACCAGATTTTCTGAGACAGCAGTGAACAGGATCTTAGCAGATGTTTAATTAAGTTTGCTCACTCAACTCTAAATTGTTCAAAATCAAAACCTGAATTGCATTTTCTTTTCGGCTAAACGTTCCAAGCTGTGGAAGGTCCATGTTGGACTCTTTTCTAAAACATCAGCCTTGAAACAATTTTAATAAGGCTTCTGTAGCCAAAGAAATGAAATTCTCATGAGAAGTCACTAAAACTACGAATGTGAGGTCAAGGAAACTTCCCGAAACTCTAGAATTTAAGTAGGATACGCCATATACACTATTAAAAACCCACTTAGAGAAGTTGACAACGCTATGCTATTTTCTTTGGGAATAAGGAAATCTAATGCAGACTCTGTCCTCAGAAGGAAACCAAACACAGGATTTTTAAGACAAGAGAGGATTTGGAGCTTAAAGATTTTTCTTTGGATTGATACACTAATGTCACATTGTTGTGTGATAATTACTAAATTGTAAAATTTTGACTTATTTAAAGAAGCTGTGACTAAAGCCGAGTTTGTGAATATTTTGAAAACATCACTTTTTGCCTACATATTTTTCTCGATACAATTCATCTTCTGGTGAATAAATTCTTCATTGGAACTATGTAAACAAAGTCACTCATGCCGACTCTTCTAAATTAAAATTAATTGCACCTGGAGATGCCGGGGATTGAACCCGGGGCCTCATACATGCAAAGCATGCGCTCTACCACTGAGCTACATCCCCATTACATTGCTGCAGCATTACAGAACACGACACACAAATAGAACCTCGGCTCATTCGAAAAAATAGCCTTGTCTATTTTTTTTAATAAAGTTCGTCTGAGGACTGTAGATTGCAAAATAGTTAAAAGCCTCAGATGTATATTAACAGAGGTAATAGTTGGACACATTTAACCACATCCAATGATTGTTTAGGACTCCTAGCCTACGTATGGTAACTTAGTGTCAATTGTTATATCAGATGGCTTAAATGCCCTTCCATTTATGACTTTATTGGTCAAAATATGAAGTTCTTCACTAAGTATATCATCTTCTTATCCAAAAATTATCCTCTTTTACTCGGGGAATGAGGACCTATAATCGATTTACTGACACCTCATGGACTCCAGGCACCAGATTTTCTGAGACAGCAGTGAACAGGATCTTAGCAGATGTTTAATTAAGTTTGCTCACTCAACTCTAAATTGTTCAAAATCAAAACCTGAATTGCATTTTCTTTTCGGCTAAACGTTCCAAGCTGTGGAAGGAGCTATGTTCTACTCTTTTCTAAAACATCAGCCTTGAAACAATTTTAATAAAGCTTCTGTAGCCAAAGAAATGAAATTCTCATGAGAAGTCACTAAAACTACGAATGTGAGGTCAAGGAAACTTCCCGAAACTCTAGAATTTAAGTAGGATACGCCATATACACTATTAAAAACCCACTTAGAGAAGTTGGCAACGCTATGCTATTTTCTTTGGGAATAAGGAAATCTAATGCAGACTCTGTCCTCAGAAGGAAACCAGACACAGGATTTTTAAGACAAGAGAGGATTTGGAGCTTAAAGATTTTTCTTTGGATTGATACACTAATGTTGACATTGTTGTGTGATAATTACTAAATTGTAAAATTTTGACTTATTTAAAGAAGCTGTGACTAAAGCCGAGTTTGTGAATATTTTGAAAACATCACTTTTTGCCTACATATTTTTCTCGATACAATTCATCTTCTGGTGAATAAATTCTTCATTGGAACTATGTAAACAAAGTCACTCATGCCGACTCTTCTAAATTAAAATTAATTGCACCTGGAGATGCCGGGGATTGAACCTTGGGCCTCATACATTCATACAATTCATCTTCTGGTGAATAAATTCTTCATTGGAACTATGTAAACAAAGTCACTCATGCCGACTCTTCTAAATTAAAATTAATTGCACCTGGAGATGCCGGGGATTGAACCTTGGGCCTCATACATGCAAAGCATGCGCTCTACCACTGAGCTACATCCCCATTACATTGCTGCAGCATTACAGAACACGACACACAAATAGAACCTCGGCTCATTCGAAAAAATAGCCTTGTCTATTTTTTTTTAATAAAGTTCGTCTGAGGACTGTAGATTGCAAAATAGTTAAAAGCCTCAGATGTATATTAACAGAGGTAATAGTTGGACACATTTAACCACATCCAATGATTGTTTAGGACTCCTAGCCTACGTATGGTAACTTAGTGTCAATTGTTATATCAGATGGCTTAAATGCCCTTCCATTTATGACTTTATTGGTCAAAATATGAAGTTCTTCACTAAGTATATCATCTTCTTATCCAAAAATTATCCTCTTTTACTCGGGGAATGAGGACCTATAATCGATTTACTGACACCTCATGGACACCAGGCACCAGATTTTCTGAGACAGCAGTGAACAGGATCTTAGCAGATGTTTAATTAAGTTTGCTCACTCAACTCTAAATTGTTCAAAATCAAAACCTGAATTGCATTTTCTTTTCGGCTAAACGTTCCAAGCTGTGGAAGGAGCTATGTTGGACTCTTTTCTAAAACATCAGCCTTGAAACAATTTTAATAAAGCTTCTGTAGCCAAAGAAATGAAATTCTCATGAGAAGTCACTAAAACTACGAATGTGAGGTCAAGGAAACTTCCCGAAACTCTAGAATTTAAGTAGGATACGCCATATACACTATTAAAAACCCACTTAGAGAAGTTGGCAACGCTATGCTATTTTCTTTGGGAATAAGGAAATCTAATGCAGACTCTGTCCTCAGAAGGAAACCAGACACAGGATTTTTAAGACAAGAGAGGATTTGGAGCTTAAAGATTTTTCTTTGGATTGATACACTAATGTTGACATTGTTGTGTGATAATTACTAAATTGTAAAATTTTGACTTTATTGGTCAAAATATGAAGTTCTTCACTAAGTATATCATCTTCTTATCCAAAAATTATCCTCTTTTACTCGGGGAATGAGGACCTATAATCGATTTACTGACACCTCATGGACACCAGGCACCAGATTTTCTGAGACAGCAGTGAACAGGAACTTAGCAGATGTTTAATTAAGTTTGCTCACTCAACTCTAAATTGTTCAAAATCAAAACCTGAATTGCATTTTCTTTTCGGCTAAACGTTCCAAGCTGTGGAATGAGCTATGCTGGACTCTTTTCTAAAACATCAGCCTTGAAACAATTTTAATAAAGCTTCTGTAGCCAAAGAAATGAAATTCTCATGAGAAGTCACTAAAACTACGAATGTGAGGTCAAGGAAACTTCCCGAAACTCTAGAATTTAAGTAGGATACGCCATATACACTATTAAAAACCCACTTAGAGAAGTTGGCAACGCTATGCTATTTTCTTTGGGAATAAGGAAATCTAATGCAGACTCTGTCCTCAGAAGGAAACCAGACACAGGATTTTTAAGACAAGAGAGGATTTGGAGCTTAAAGATTTTTCTTTGGATTGATACACTAATGTTGACATTGTTGTGTGATAATTACTAAATTGTAAAATTTTGACTTATTTAAAGAAGCTGTGACTAAAGCCGAGTTTGTGAATATTTTGAAAACATCACTTTTTGCCTACATATTTTTCTCGATACAATTCATCTTCTGGTGAATAAATTCTTCATTGGAACTATGTAAACAAAGTAACTCATGCCGACTCTTCTAAATTAAAATTAATTGCACCTGGAGATGCCGGGGATTGAACCCGGGGCCTCATACATGCAAAGCATGCGCTCTACCACTGAGCTACATCCCCATTACACTGTTGCAGAATTACAGAACACGACACACAAATAGAACCTCGGCTCATTCGAAAAAATAGCCTTGTCTATTTTTTTTTAATAAAGTTCGTCTGAGGACTGTAGATTGCAAAATAGTTAAAAGCCTCAGATGTATATTAACAGAGGTAATAGTTGGACACATTTAACCACATCCAATGATTGTTTAGGACTCCTAGCCTACGTATGGTAACTTAGTGTCAATTGTTATATCAGATGGCTTAAATGCCCTTCCATTTATGACTTTATTGGTCAAAATATGAAGTTCTTCACTAAGTATATCATCTTCTTATCCAAAAATTATCCTCTTTTACTCGGGGAATGAGGACCTATAATCGATTTACTGACACCTCATGGACACCAGGCACCAGATTTTCTGAGACAGCAGTGAACAGGATCTTAGCAGATGTTTAATTAAGTTTGCTCACTCAACTCTAAATTGTTCAAAATCAAAACCTGAATTGCATTTTCTTTTCGGCTAAACGTTCCAAGCTGTGGAAGGAGCTATGTTGGACTCTTTTCTAAAACATCAGCCTTGAAACAATTTTAATAAAGCTTCTGTAGCCAAAGAAATGAAATTCTCATGAGAAGTCACTAAAACTACGAATGTGAGGTCAAGGAAACTTCCCGAAACTCTAGAATTTAAGTAGGATACGCCATATACACTATTAAAAACCCACTTAGAGAAGTTGGCAACGCTATGCTATTTTCTTTGGGAATAAGGAAATCTAATGCAGACTCTGTCCTCAGAAGGAAACCAGACACAGGATTTTTAAGACAAGAGAGGATTTGGAGCTTAAAGATTTTTCTTTGGATTGATACACTAATGTTGACATTGTTGTGTGATAATTACTAAATTGTAAAATTTTGACTTATTTAAAGAAGCTGTGACTAAAGCCGAGTTTGTGAATATTTTGAAAACATCACTTTTTGCCTACATATTTTTCTCGATACAATTCATCTTCTGGTGAATAAATTCTTCATTGGAACTATGTAAACAAAGTAACTCATGCCGACTCTTCTAAATTAAAATTAATTGCACCTGGAGATGCCGGGGATTGAACCCGGGGCCTCATACATGCAAAGCATGCGCTCTACCACTGAGCTACATCCCCATTACATTGCTGCAGCATTACAGAACACGACACACAAATAGAACCTCGGCTCATTCGAAAAAAATAGCCTTGTCTATTTTTTTTAATAAAGTTCGTCTGAGGACTGTAGATTGCAAAATAGTTAAAAGCCTCAGATGTATATTAACAGAGGTAATAGTTGGACACATTTAACCACATCCAATGATTGTTTAGGACTCCTAGCCTACGTATGGTAACTTAGTGTCAATTGTTATATCAGATGGCTTAAATGCCCTTCCATTTATGACTTTATTGGTCAAAATATGAAGTTCTTCACTAAGTATATCATCTTCTTATCCAAAAATTATCCTCTTTTACTAGGGGAATGAGGACCTATAATCGATTTACTGACACCTCATGGACACCAGGCACCAGATTTTCTGAGACAGCAGTGAACAGGATCTTAGCAGATGTTTAATTAAGTTTGCTCACTCAACTCTAAATTGTTCAAAATCAAAACCTGAATTGCATTTTCTTTTCGGCTAAACGTTCCAAGCTGTGGAAGGAGCTATGTTGGACTCTTTTCTAAAACATCAGCCTTGAAACAATTTTAATAAAGCTTCTGTAGCCAAAGAAATGAAATTCTCATGAGAAGTCACTAAAACTACAAATGTGAGGTCAAGGAAACTTCCCGAAACTCTAGAATTTAAGTAGGATACGCCATATACACTATTAAAAACCCACTTAGAGAAGTTGGCAACGCTATGCTATTTTCTTTGGGAATAAGGAAATCTAATGCAGACTCTGTCCTCAGAAGGAAACCAGACACAGGATTTTTAAGACAAGAGAGGATTTGGAGCTTAAAGATTTTTCTTTGGATTGATACACTAATGTTGACATTGTTGTGTGATAATTACTAAATTGTAAAATTTTGACTTATTTAAAGAAGCTGTGACTAAAGCCGAGTTTGTGAATATTTTGAAAACATCACTTTTTGCCTACATATTTTTCTCGATACAATTCATCTTCTGGTGAATAAATTCTTCATTGGAACTATGTAAACAAAGTCACTCATGCCGACTCTTCTAAATTAAAATTAATTGCACCTGGAGATGCCGGGGATTGAACCCAGGGCCTCATACATGCAAAGCATGCGCTCTACCACTGAGCTACATCCCCATTACACTGTTGCAGAATTACAGAACACGACACACAAATAGAACCTCGGCTCATTCGAAAAAATAGCCTTGTCTATTTTTTTTTAATAAAGTTCGTCTGAGGACTGTAGATTGCAAAATAGTTAAAAGCCTCAGATGTATATTAACAGAGGTAATAGTTGGACACATTTAACCACATCCAATGATTGTTTAGGACTCCTAGCCTACGTATGGTAACTTAGTGTCAATTGTTATATCAGATGGCTTAAATGCCCTTCCATTTATGACTTTATTGGTCAAAATATGAAGTTCTTCACTAAGTATATCATCTTCTTATCCAAAAATTATCCTCTTTTACTCGGGGAATGAGGACCTATAATCGATTTACTGACACCTCATGGACTCCAGGCACCAGATTTTCTGAGACAGCAGTGAACAGGATCTTAGCAGATGTTTAATTAAGTTTGCTCACTCAACTCTAAATTGTTCAAAATCAAAACCTGAATTGCATTTTCTTTTCGGCTAAACGTTCCAAGCTGTGGAAGGAGCTATGTTCTACTCTTTTCTAAAACATCAGCCTTGAAACAATTTTAATAAAGCTTCTGTAGCCAAAGAAATGAAATTCTCATGAGAAGTCACTAAAACTACGAATGTGAGGTCAAGGAAACTTCCCGAAACTCTAGAATTTAAGTAGGATACGCCATATACACTATTAAAAACCCACTTAGAGAAGTTGGCAACGCTATGCTATTTTCTTTGGGAATAAGGAAATCTAATGCAGACTCTGTCCTCAGAAGGAAACCAGACACAGGATTTTTAAGACAAGAGAGGATTTGGAGCTTAAAGATTTTTCTTTGGATTGATACACTAATGTTGACATTGTTGTGTGATAATTACTAAATTGTAAAATTTTGACTTATTTAAAGAAGCTGTGACTAAAGCCGAGTTTGTGAATATTTTGAAAACATCACTTTTTGCCTACATATTTTTCTCGATACAATTCATCTTCTGGTGAATAAATTCTTCATTGGAACTATGTAAACAAAGTCACTCATGCCGACTCTTCTAAATTAAAATTAATTGCACCTGGAGATGCCGGGGATTGAACCTTGGGCCTCATACATTCATACAATTCATCTTCTGGTGAATAAATTCTTCATTGGAACTATGTAAACAAAGTCACTCATGCCGACTCTTCTAAATTAAAATTAACTGCACCTGGAGATGCCGGGGATTGAACCCGGGGCCTCATACATGCAAAGCATGCGCTCTACCACTGAGCTACATCCCCATTACATTGCTGCAGCATTACAGAACACGACACACAAATAGAACCTCGGCTCATTCGAAAAAAATAGCCTTGTCTATTTTTTTTAATAAAGTTCGTCTGAGGACTGTAGATTGCAAAATAGTTAAAAGCCTCAGATGTATATTAACAGAGGTAATAGTTGGACACATTTAACCACATCCAATGATTGTTTAGGACTCCTAGCCTACGTATGGTAACTTAGTGTCAATTGTTATATCAGATGGCTTAAATGCCCTTCCATTTATGACTTTATTGGTCAAAATATGAAGTTCTTCACTAAGTATATCATCTTCTTATCCAAAAATTATCCTCTTTTACTCGGGGAATGAGGACCTATAATCGATTTACTGACACCTCATGGACACCAGGCACCAGATTTTCTGAGACAGCAGTGAACAGGATCTTAGCAGATGTTTAATTAAGTTTGCTCACTCAACTCTAAATTGTTCAAAATCAAAACCTGAATTGCATTTTCTTTTCGGCTAAACGTTCCAAGCTGTGGAAGGAGCTATGTTGGACTCTTTTCTAAAACATCAGCCTTGAAACAATTTTAATAAAGCTTCTGTAGCCAAAGAAATGAAATTCTCATGAGAAGTCACTAAAACTACGAATGTGAGGTCAAGGAAACTTCCCGAAACTCTAGAATTTAAGTAGGATACGCCATATACACTATTAAAAACCCACTTAGAGAAGTTGGCAACGCTATGCTATTTTCTTTGGGAATAAGGAAATCTAATGCAGACTCTGTCCTCAGAAGGAAACCAGACACAGGATTTTTAAGACAAGAGAGGATTTGGAGCTTAAAGATTTTTCTTTGGATTGATACACTAATGTTGACATTGTTGTGTGATAATTACTAAATTGTAAAATTTTGACTTATTTAAAGAAGCTGTGACTAAAGCCGAGTTTGTGAATATTTTGAAAACATCACTTTTTGCCTACATATTTTTCTCGATACAATTCATCTTCTGGTGAATAAATTCTTCATTGGAACTATGTAAACAAAGTAACTCATGCCGACTCTTCTAAATTAAAATTAATTGCACCTGGAGATGCCGGGGATTGAACCCAGGGCCTCATACATGCAAAGCATGCGCTCTACCACTGAGCTACATCCCCATTACATTGCTGCAGCATTACAGAACACGACACACAAATAGAACCTCGGCTCATTCGAAAAAAATAGCCTTGTCTATTTTTTTTAATAAAGTTCGTCTGAGGACTGTAGATTGCAAAATAGTTAAAAGCCTCAGATGTATATTAACAGAGGTAATAGTTGGACACATTTAACCACATCCAATGATTGTTTAGGACTCCTAGCCTACGTATGGTAACTTAGTGTCAATTGTTATATCAGATGGCTTAAATGCCCTTCCATTTATGACTTTATTGGTCAAAATATGAAGTTCTTCACTAAGTATATCATCTTCTTATCCAAAAATTATCCTCTTTTACTAGGGGAATGAGGACCTATAATCGATTTACTGACACCTCATGGACACCAGGCACCAGATTTTCTGAGACAGCAGTGAACAGGATCTTAGCAGATGTTTAATTAAGTTTGCTCACTCAACTCTAAATTGTTCAAAATCAAAACCTGAATTGCATTTTCTTTTCGGCTAAACGTTCCAAGCTGTGGAAGGAGCTATGTTGGACTCTTTTCTAAAACATCAGCCTTGAAACAATTTTAATAAAGCTTCTGTAGCCAAAGAAATGAAATTCTCATGAGAAGTCACTAAAACTACAAATGTGAGGTCAAGGAAACTTCCCGAAACTCTAGAATTTAAGTAGGATACGCCATATACACTATTAAAAACCCACTTAGAGAAGTTGGCAACGCTATGCTATTTTCTTTGGGAATAAGGAAATCTAATGCAGACTCTGTCCTCAGAAGGAAACCAGACACAGGATTTTTAAGACAAGAGAGGATTTGGAGCTTAAAGATTTTTCTTTGGATTGATACACTAATGTTGACATTGTTGTGTGATAATTACATAAATTGTAAAATTTTGACTTATTTAAAGAAGCTGTGACTAAAGCCGAGTTTGTGAATATTTTGAAAACATCACTTTTTGCCTACATATTTTTCTCGATACAATTCATCTTCTGGTGAATAAATTCTTCATTGGAACTATGTAAACAAAGTCACTCATGCCGACTCTTCTAAATTAAAATTAATTGCACCTGGAGATGCCGGGGATTGAACCCAGGGCCTCATACATGCAAAGCATGCGCTCTACCACTGAGCTACATCCCCATTACACTGTTGCAGACTTACAGAACACGACACACAAATAGAACCTCGGCTCATTCGAAAAAATAGCCTTGTCTATTTTTTTTTAATAAAGTTCGTCTGAGGACTGTAGA
This sequence comes from Pelobates fuscus, assembly GCF_036172605.1. Taxonomy (NCBI): domain Eukaryota; kingdom Metazoa; phylum Chordata; class Amphibia; order Anura; family Pelobatidae; genus Pelobates; species Pelobates fuscus. The sequence continues at coordinate 79,481,364 of NC_086328.1, forward strand.
TTGCAAAATAGTTAAAAGCCTCAGATGTATATTAACAGAGGTAATAGTTGGACACATTTAACCACATCCAAGGTTTGTTTAGGACTCCTAGCCTACTGATGGTAACTTAGTGTCAATTGTATTGCTCGGCGTCAGCCTTAAATGCCCTTCCATTTATGACTTTATTGGTCAAAATATGAAGTTCTTCACTAAGTATATCATCTTCTTATCCAAAAATTATCCTCTTTTACTCGGGGAATGAGGACCTATAATCGATTTACTGACACCTCATGGACTCCAGGCACCAGATTTTCTGAGACAGCAGTGAACAGGATCTTAGCAGATGTTTAATTAAGTTTGCTCACTCAACTCTAAATTGTTCAAAATCAAAACCTGAATTGCATTTTCTTTTCGGCTAAACGTTCCAAGCTGTGGAAGGTGCTATGTTCTACTCTTTTCTAAAACATCAGCCTTGAAACAATTTTAATAAAGCTTCTGTAGCCAAAGAAATGAAATTCTCATGAGAAGTCACTAAAACTACGAATGTGAGGTCAAGGAAACTTCCCGAAACTCTAGAATTTAAGTAGGATACGCCATATACACTATTAAAAACCCACTTAGAGAAGTTGGCAACGCTATGCTATTTTCTTTGGGAATAAGGAAATCTAATGCAGACTCTGTCCTCAGAAGGAAACCAGACACAGGATTTTTAAGACAAGAGAGGATTTGGAGCTTAAAGATTTTTCTTTGGATTGATACACTAATGTTGACATTGTTGTGTGATAATTACTAAATTGTAAAATTTTGACTTATTTAAAGAAGCTGTGACTAAAGCCGAGTTTGTGAATATTTTGAAAACATCACTTTTTGCCTACATATTTTTCTCGATACAATTCATCTTCTGGTGAATAAATTCTTCATTGGAACTATGTAAACAAAGTCACTCATGCCGACTCTTCTAAATTAAAATTAATTGCACCTGGAGATGCCGGGGATTGAACCTTGGGCCTCATACATTCATACAATTCATCTTCTGGTGAATAAATTCTTCATTGGAACTATGTAAACAAAGTCACTCATGCCGACTCTTCTAAATTAAAATTAATTGCACCTGGAGATGCCGGGGATTGAACCTTGGGCCTCATACATGCAAAGCATGCGCTCTACCACTGAGCTACATCCCCATTACATTGCTGCAGCATTACAGAACACGACACACAAATAGAACCTCGGCTCATTCGAAAAAATAGCCTTGTCTATTTTTTTTTAATAAAGTTCGTCTGAGGACTGTAGATTGCAAAATAGTTAAAAGCCTCAGATGTATATTAACAGAGGTAATAGTTGGACACATTTAACCACATCCAATGATTGTTTAGGACTCCTAGCCTACGTATGGTAACTTAGTGTCAATTGTTATATCAGATGGCTTAAATGCCCTTCCATTTATGACTTTATTGGTCAAAATATGAAGTTCTTCACTAAGTATATCATCTTCTTATCCAAAAATTATCCTCTTTTACTCGGGGAATGAGGACCTATAATCGATTTACTGACACCTCATGGACACCAGGCACCAGATTTTCTGAGACAGCAGTGAACAGGATCTTAGCAGATGTTTAATTAAGTTTGCTCACTCAACTCTAAATTGTTCAAAATCAAAACCTGAATTGCATTTTCTTTTCGGCTAAACGTTCCAAGCTGTGGAAGGAGCTATGTTGGACTCTTTTCTAAAACATCAGCCTTGAAACAATTTTAATAAAGCTTCTGTAGCCAAAGAAATGAAATTCTCATGAGAAGTCACTAAAACTACGAATGTGAGGTCAAGGAAACTTCCCGAAACTCTAGAATTTAAGTAGGATACGCCATATACACTATTAAAAACCCACTTAGAGAAGTTGGCAACGCTATGCTATTTTCTTTGGGAATAAGGAAATCTAATGCAGACTCTGTCCTCAGAAGGAAACCAGACACAGGATTTTTAAGACAAGAGAGGATTTGGAGCTTAAAGATTTTTCTTTGGATTGATACACTAATGTTGACATTGTTGTGTGATAATTACTAAATTGTAAAATTTTGACTTATTTAAAGAAGCTGTGACTAAAGCCGAGTTTGTGAATATTTTGAAAACATCACTTTTTGCCTACATATTTTTCTCGATACAATTCATCTTCTGGTGAATAAATTCTTCATTGGAACTATGTAAACAAAGTCACTCATGCCGACTCTTCTAAATTAAAATTAATTGCACCTGGAGATGCCGGGGATTGAACCCAGGGCCTCATACATGCAAAGCATGCGCTCTACCACTGAGCTACATCCCCATTACACTGTTGCAGAATTACAGAACACGACACACAAATAGAACCTCGGCTCATTCGAAAAAATAGCCTTGTCTATTTTTTTTTAATAAAGTTCGTCTGAGGACTGTAGATTGCAAAATAGTTAAAAGCCTCAGATGTATATTAACAGAGGTAATAGTTGGACACATTTAACCACATCCAATGATTGTTTAGGACTCCTAGCCTACGTATGGTAACTTAGTGTCAATTGTTATATCAGATGGCTTAAATGCCCTTCCATTTATGACTTTATTGGTCAAAATATGAAGTTCTTCACTAAGTATATCATCTTCTTATCCAAAAATTATCCTCTTTTACTCGGGGAATGAGGACCTATAATCGATTTACTGACACCTCATGGACACCAGGCACCAGATTTTCTGAGACAGCAGTGAACAGGATCTTAGCAGATGTTTAATTAAGTTTGCTCACTCAACTCTAAATTGTTCAAAATCAAAACCTGAATTGCATTTTCTTTTCGGCTAAACGTTCCAAGCTGTGGAAGGTCCATGTTGGACTCTTTTCTAAAACATCAGCCTTGAAACAATTTTAATAAAGCTTCTGTAGCCAAAGAAATGAAATTCTCATGAGAAGTCACTAAAACTACGAATGTGAGGTCAAGGAAACTTCCCGAAACTCTAGAATTTAAGTAGGATACGCCATATACACTATTAAAAACCCACTTAGAGAAGTTGACAACGCTATGCTATTTTCTTTGGGAATAAGGAAATCTAATGCAGACTCTGTCCTCAGAAGGAAACCAGACACAGGATTTTTAAGACAAGAGAGGATTTGGAGCTTAAAGATTTTTCTTTGGATTGATACACTAATGTTGACATTGTTGTGTGATAATTACTAAATTGTAAAATTTTGACTTATTTAAAGAAGCTGTGACTAAAGCCGAGTTTGTGAATATTTTGAAAACATCACTTTTTGCCTACATATTTTTCTCGATACAATTCATCTTCTGGTGAATAAATTCTTCATTGGAACTATGTAAACAAAGTAACTCATGCCGACTCTTCTAAATTAAAATTAATTGCACCTGGAGATGCCGGGGATTGAACCCGAGGCCTCATACATGCAAAGCATGCGCTCTACCACTGAGCTACATCCCCATTACATTGCTGCAGCATTACAGAACACGACACACAAATAGAACCTCGGCTCATTCGAAAAAAATAGCCTTGTCTATTTTTTTTAATAAAGTTCGTCTGAGGACTGTAGATTGCAAAATAGTTAAAAGCCTCAGATGTATATTAACAGAGGTAATAGTTGGACACATTTAACCACATCCAATGATTGTTTAGGACTCCTAGCCTACGTATGGTAACTTAGTGTCAATTGTTATATCAGATGGCTTAAATGCCCTTCCATTTATGACTTTATTGGTCAAAATATGAAGTTCTTCACTAAGTATATCATCTTCTTATCCAAAAATTATCCTCTTTTACTAGGGGAATGAGGACCTATAATCGATTTACTGACACCTCATGGACACCAGGCACCAGATTTTCTGAGACAGCAGTGAACAGGATCTTAGCAGATGTTTAATTAAGTTTGCTCACTCAACTCTAAATTGTTCAAAATCAAAACCTGAATTGCATTTTCTTTTCGGCTAAACGTTCCAAGCTGTGGAAGGTCCATGTTGGACTCTTTTCTAAAACATCAGCCTTGAAACAATTTTAATAAAGCTTCTGTAGCCAAAGAAATGAAATTCTCATGAGAAGTCACTAAAACTACGAATGTGAGGTCAAGGAAACTTCCCGAAACTCTAGAATTTAAGTAGGATACGCCATATACACTATTAAAAACCCACTTAGAGAAGTTGGCAACGCTATGCTATTTTCTTTGGGAATAAGGAAATCTAATGCAGACTCTGTCCTCAGAAGGAAACCAGACACAGGATTTTTAAGACAAGAGAGGATTTGGAGCTTAAAGATTTTTCTTTGGATTGATACACTAATGTTGACATTGTTGTGTGATAATTACTAAATTGTAAAATTTTGACTTATTTAAAGAAGCTGTGACTAAAGCCGAGTTTGTGAATATTTTGAAAACATCACTTTTTGCCTACATATTTTTCTCGATACAATTCATCTTCTGGTGAATAAATTCTTCATTGGAACTATGTAAACAAAGTCACTCATGCCGACTCTTCTAAATTAAAATTAATTGCACCTGGAGATGCCGGGGATTGAACCCAGGGCCTCATACATGCAAAGCATGCGCTCTACCACTGAGCTACATCCCCATTACACTGTTGCAGAATTACAGAACACGACACACAAATAGAACCTCGGCTCATTCGAAAAAATAGCCTTGTCTATTTTTTTTTAATAAAGTTCGTCTGAGGACTGTAGATTGCAAAATAGTTAAAAGCCTCAGATGTATATTAACAGAGGTAATAGTTGGACACATTTAACCACATCCAATGATTGTTTAGGACTCCTAGCCTACGTATGGTAACTTAGTGTCAATTGTTATATTAGATGGCTTAAATGCCCTTCCATTTATGACTTTATTGGTCAAAATATGAAGTTCTTCACTAAGTATATCATCTTCTTATCCAAAAATTATCCTCTTTTACTCGGGGAATGAGGACCTATAATCGATTTACTGACACCTCATGGACACCAGGCACCAGATTTTCTGAGACAGCAGTGAACAGGATCTTAGCAGATGTTTAATTAAGTTTGCTCACTCAACTCTAAATTGTTCAAAATCAAAACCTGAATTGCATTTTCTTTTCGGCTAAACGTTCCAAGCTGTGGAAGGTCCATGTTGGACTCTTTTCTAAAACATCAGCCTTGAAACAATTTTAATAAAGCTTCTGTAGCCAAAGAAATGAAATTCTCATGAGAAGTCACTAAAACTACGAATGTGAGGTCAAGGAAACTTCCCGAAACTCTAGAATTTAAGTAGGATACGCCATATACACTATTAAAAACCCAATTAGAGAAGTTGACAACGCTATGCTATTTTCTTTGGGAATAAGGAAATCTAATGCAGACTCTGTCCTCAGAAGGAAACCAAACACAGGATTTTTAAGACAAGAGAGGATTTGGAGCTTAAAGATTTTTCTTTGGATTGATACACTAATGTCACATTGTTGTGTGATAATTACTAAATTGTAAAATTTTGACTTATTTAAAGAAGCTGTGACTAAAGCCGAGTTTGTGAATATTTTGAAAACATCACTTTTTGCCTACATATTTTTCTCGATACAATTCATCTTCTGGTGAATAAATTCTTCATTGGAACTATGTAAACAAAGTCACTCATGCCGACTCTTCTAAATTAAAATTAATTGCACCTGGAGATGCCGGAGATTGAACCCGGGGCCTCATACATGCAAAGCATGCGCTCTACCACTGAGCTACATCCCCATTACATTGCTGCAGCATTACAGAACACGACACACAAATAGAACCTCGGCTCATTCGAAAAAATAGCCTTGTCTATTTTTTTTAATAAAGTTCGTCTGAGGACTGTAGATTGCAAAATAGTTAAAAGCCTCAGATGTATATTAACAGAGGTAATAGTTGGACACATTTAACCACATCCAATGATTGTTTAGGACTCCTAGCCTACGTATGGTAACTTAGTGTCAATTGTTATATCAGATGGCTTAAATGCCCTTCCATTTATGACTTTATTGGTCAAAATATGAAGTTCTTCACTAAGTATATCATCTTCTTATCCAAAAATTATCCTCTTTTACTCGGGGAATGAGGACCTATAATCGATTTACTGACACCTCATGGACTCCAGGCACCAGATTTTCTGAGACAGCAGTGAACAGGATCTTAGCAGATGTTTAATTAAGTTTGCTCACTCAACTCTAAATTGTTCAAAATCAAAACCTGAATTGCATTTTCTTTTCGGCTAAACGTTCCAAGCTGTGGAAGGAGCTATGTTCTACTCTTTTCTAAAACATCAGCCTTGAAACAATTTTAATAAAGCTTCTGTAGCCAAAGAAATGAAATTCTCATGAGAAGTCACTAAAACTACGAATGTGAGGTCAAGGAAACTTCCCGAAACTCTAGAATTTAAGTAGGATACGCCATATACACTATTAAAAACCCACTTAGAGAAGTTGGCAACGCTATGCTATTTTCTTTGGGAATAAGGAAATCTAATGCAGACTCTGTCCTCAGAAGGAAACCAGACACAGGATTTTTAAGACAAGAGAGGATTTGGAGCTTAAAGATTTTTCTTTGGATTGATACACTAATGTTGACATTGTTGTGTGATAATTACTAAATTGTAAAATTTTGACTTATTTAAAGAAGCTGTGACTAAAGCCGAGTTTGTGAATATTTTGAAAACATCACTTTTTGCCTACATATTTTTCTCGATACAATTCATCTTCTGGTGAATAAATTCTTCATTGGAACTATGTAAACAAAGTCACTCATGCCGACTCTTCTAAATTAAAATTAATTGCACCTGGAGATGCCGGAGATTGAACCCGGGGCCTCATACATGCAAAGCATGCGCTCTACCACTGAGCTACATCCCCATTACATTGCTGCAGCATTACAGAACACGACACACAAATAGAACCTCGGCTCATTCGAAAAAATAGCCTTGTCTATTTTTTTTAATAAAGTTCGTCTGAGGACTGTAGATTGCAAAATAGTTAAAAGCCTCAGATGTATATTAACAGAGGTAATAGTTGGACACATTTAACCACATCCAATGATTGTTTAGGACTCCTAGCCTACGTATGGTAACTTAGTGTCAATTGTTATATCAGATGGCTTAAATGCCCTTCCATTTATGACTTTATTGGTCAAAATATGAAGTTCTTCACTAAGTATATCATCTTCTTATCCAAAAATTATCCTCTTTTACTCGGGGAATGAGGACCTATAATCGATTTACTGACACCTCATGGACTCCAGGCACCAGATTTTCTGAGACAGCAGTGAACAGGATCTTAGCAGATGTTTAATTAAGTTTGCTCACTCAACTCTAAATTGTTCAAAATCAAAACCTGAATTGCATTTTCTTTTCGGCTAAACGTTCCAAGCTGTGGAAGGAGCTATGTTCTACTCTTTTCTAAAACATCAGCCTTGAAACAATTTTAATAAAGCTTCTGTAGCCAAAGAAATGAAATTCTCATGAGAAGTCACTAAAACTACGAATGTGAGGTCAAGGAAACTTCCCGAAACTCTAGAATTTAAGTAGGATACGCCATATACACTATTAAAAACCCACTTAGAGAAGTTGGCAACGCTATGCTATTTTCTTTGGGAATAAGGAAATCTAATGCAGACTCTGTCCTCAGAAGGAAACCAGACACAGGATTTTTAAGACAAGAGAGGATTTGGAGCTTAAAGATTTTTCTTTGGATTGATACACTAATGTTGACATTGTTGTGTGATAATTACTAAATTGTAAAATTTTGACTTATTTAAAGAAGCTGTGACTAAAGCCGAGTTTGTGAATATTTTGAAAACATCACTTTTTGCCTACATATTTTTCTCGATACAATTCATCTTCTGGTGAATAAATTCTTCATTGGAACTATGTAAACAAAGTCACTCATGCCGACTCTTCTAAATTAAAATTAATTGCACCTGGAGATGCCGGGGATTGAACCTTGGGCCTCATACATGCAAAGCATGCGCTCTACCACTGAGCTACATCCCCATTACATTGCTGCAGCATTACAGAACACGACACACAAATAGAACCTCGGCTCATTCGAAAAAATAGCCTTGTCTATTTTTTTTTAATAAAGTTCGTCTGAGGACTGTAGATTGCAAAATAGTTAAAAGCCTCAGATGTATATTAACAGAGGTAATAGTTGGACACATTTAACCACATCCAATGATTGTTTAGGACTCCTAGCCTACGTATGGTAACTTAGTGTCAATTGTTATATCAGATGGCTTAAATGCCCTTCCATTTATGACTTTATTGGTCAAAATATGAAGTTCTTCACTAAGTATATCATCTTCTTATCCAAAAATTATCCTCTTTTACTCGGGGAGTGAGGACCTATAATCGATTTACTGACACCTCATGGACACCAGGCACCAGATTTTCTGAGACAGCAGTGAACAGGATCTTAGCAGATGTTTAATTAAGTTTGCTCTTCAACTCTAAATTGTTCAAAATCAAAACCTGAATTGCATTTTCTTTTCGGCTAAACGTTCCAAGCTGTGGAAGGAGCTATGTTGGACTCTTTTCTAAAACATCAGCCTTGAAACAATTTTAATAAAGCTTCTGTAGCCAAAGAAATTAAATTCTCATGAGAAGTCACTAAAACTACGAATGTGAGGTCAAGGAAACTTCCCGAAACTCTAGAATTTAAGTAGGATACGCCATATACACTATTAAAACCCCACTTAGAGAAGTTGGCAACGCTATGCTATTTTCTTTGGGAATAAGGAAATCTAATGCAGACTCTGTCCTCAGAAGGAAACCAGACACAGGATTTTTAAGACAAGAGAGGATTTGGAGCTTAAAGATTTTTCTTTGGATTGATACACTAATGTTGACATTGTTGTGTGATAATTACTAAATTGTAAAATTTTGACTTTATTGGTCAAAATATGAAGTTCTTCACTAAGTATATCATCTTCTTATCCAAAAATTATCCTCTTTTACTCGGGGAATGAGGACCTATAATCGATTTACTGACACCTCATGGACACCAGGCACCAGATTTTCTGAGACAGCAGTGAACAGGAACTTAGCAGATGTTTAATTAAGTTTGCTCACTCAACTCTAAATTGTTCAAAATCAAAACCTGAATTGCATTTTCTTTTCGGCTAAACGTTCCAAGCTGTGGAAGGAGCTATGCTGGACTCTTTTCTAAAACATCAGCCTTGAAACAATTTTAATAAAGCTTCTGTAGCCAAAGAAATGAAATTCTCATGAGAAGTCACTAAAACTACGAATGTGAGGTCAAGGAAACTTCCCGAAACTCTAGAATTTAAGTAGGATACGCCATATACACTATTAAAAACCCACTTAGAGAAGTTGGCAACGCTATGCTATTTTCTTTGGGAATAAGGAAATCTAATGCAGACTCTGTCCTCAGAAGGAAACCAGACACAGGATTTTTAAGACAAGAGAGGATTTGGAGCTTAAAGATTTTTCTTTGGATTGATACACTAATGTTGACATTGTTGTGTGATAATTACTAAATTGTAAAATTTTGACTTATTTAAAGAAGCTGTGACTAAAGCCGAGTTTGTGAATATTTTGAAAACATCACTTTTTGCCTACATATTTTTCTCGATACAATTCATCTTCTGGTGAATAAATTCTTCATTGGAACTATGTAAACAAAGTCACTCATGACGACTCTTCTAAATTAAAATTAACTGCACCTGGAGATGACGGGGATTGAACCCGGGGCCTCATACATGCAAAGCATGCGCTCTACCACTGAGCTACATCCCCATTACACTGTTGGCGCATAACAGAAAACGACACACAAATAGAACCTCGGCTCATTCAAAAAATTGCCTTGTCTATTTTTTTTAATAAAGTTCGTCTGAGGACTGTAGATTGCAAAATAGTTAAAAGCCTCAGATGTATATTAACAGAGGTAATAGTTGGACACATTTAACCACATCCAATGATTGTTTAGGACTCCTAGCCTACGTATGGTAACTTAGTGTCAATTGTTATATCAGATGGCTTAAATGCCCTTCCATTTATGACTTTATTGGTCAAAATATGAAGTTCTTCACTAAGTATATCATCTTCTTATCCAAAAATTATCCTCTTTTACTCGGGGAATGAGGACCTATAATCGATTTACTGACACCTCATGGACACCAGGCACCAGATTTTCTGAGACAGCAGTGAACAGGATCTTAGCAGATGTTTAATTAAGTTTGCTCACTCAACTCTAAATTGTTCAAAATCAAAACCTGAATTGCATTTTCTTTTCGGCTAAACGTTCCAAGCTGTGGAAGGAGCTATGTTGGACTCTTTTCTAAAACATCAGCCTTGAAACTATTTTAATAAAGCTTCTGTAGCCAAAGAAATGAAATTCTCATGAGAAGTCACTAAAACTACGAATGTGAGGTCAAGGAAACTTCCCGAAACTCTAGAATTTAAGTAGGATACGCCATATACACTATTAAAAACCCACTTAGAGAAGTTGGCAACGCTATGCTATTTTCTTTGGGAATAAGGAAATCTAATGCAGACTCTGTCCTCAGAAGGAAACCAGACACAGGATTTTTAAGACAAGAGAGGATTTGGAGCTTAAAGATTTTTCTTTGGATTGATACACTAATGTTGACATTGTTGTGTGATAATTACTAAATTGTAAAATTTTGACTTATTTAAAGAAGCTGAGTTTGTGAATATTTTGAAAACATCACTTTTTGCCTACATATTTTTCTCGATACAATTCATCTTCTGGTGAATAAATTCTTCATTGGAACTATGTAAACAAAGTCACTCATGCCGACTCTTCTAAATTAAAATTAATTGCACCTGGAGATGCCGGGGATTGAACCCGTGGCCTCATACATAGGAAGCATGCGCTCTACCACTGAGCTACATCCCCATTACATTGCTACAGTTGTACAGAACACGACACACAAATAGAACCTCGGCTAATTCGAAAAAATAACCTTGTCTATTTTTTTTTAATAAAGTTCGTCTGAGGACTGTAGATTGCAAAATAGTTAAAAGCCTCAGATGTATATTAACAGAGGTAATAGTTGGACACATTTAACCACATCCAATGATTGTTTAGGACTCCTAGCCTACGTATGGTAACTTAGTGTCAATTGTTATATCAGATGGCTTAAATGCCCTTCCATTTATGACTTTATTGGTCAAAATATGAAGTTCTTCACTAAGTATATCATCTTCTTATCCAAAAATTATCCTCTTTTACTCGGGGAATGAGGACCTATAATCGATTTACTGACACCTCATGGACACCAGGCACCAGATTTTCTGAGACAGAAGTGAACAGGATCTTAGCAGATGTTTAATTAAGTTTGCTCACTCAACTCTAAATTGTTCAAAATCAAAACCTGAATTGCATTTTCTTTTCGGCTAAACGTTCCAAGCTGTGGAAGGAGCTATGTTGGACTCTTTTCTAAAACATCAGCCTTGAAACAATTTTAATAAAGCTTCTGTAGCCAAAGAAATGAAATTCTCATGAGAAGTCACTAAAACTACGAATGTGAGGTCAAGGAAACTTCCCGAAACTCTAGAATTTAAGTAGGATACGCCATATACACTATTAAAAACCCACTTAGAGAAGTTGGCAACGCTATGCTATTTTCTTTGGGAATAAGGAAATCTAATGCAGACTCTGTCCTCAGAAGGAAACCAGACACAGGATTTTTAAGACAAGAGAGGATTTGGAGCTTAAAGATTTTTCTTTGGATTGATACACTAATGTTGACATTGTTGTGTGATAATTACTAAATTGTAAAATTTTGACTTATTTAAAGAAGCTGTGACTAAAGCCGAGTTTGTGAATATTTTGAAAACATCAATTTTTGCCTACATATTTTTCTCGATACAATTCATCTTCTGGTGAATAAATTCTTCATTGGAACTATGTAAACAAAGTCACTCATGCCGACTCTTCTAAATTAAAATTAATTGCACCTGGAAATGCCGGGGATTGAACCCGGGGCCTCATACATGCGAAGCATGCGCTCTACCACTGAGCTACATCCCCATTACATTGCTACAGTTGTACAGAACACGACACACAAATAGAACCTCGGCTAATTCGAAAAAATAACCTTGTCTATTTTTTTTTAATAAAGTTCGTCTGAGGACTGTAGATTGCAAAATAGTTAAAAGCCTCAGATGTATATTAACAGAGGTAATAGTTGGACACATTTAACCACATCCAATGATTGTTTAGGACTCCTAGCCTACGTATGGTAACTTAGTGTCAATTGTTATATCAGATGGCTTAAATGCCCTTCCATTTATGACTTTATTGGTCAAAATATGAAGTTCTTCACTAAGTATATCATCTTCTTATCCAAAAATTATCCTCTTTTACTCGGGGAATGAGGACCTATAATCGATTTACTGACACCTCATGGACACCAGGCACCAGATTTTCTGAGACAGAAGTGAACAGGATCTTAGCAGATGTTTAATTAAGTTTGCTCACTCAACTCTAAATTGTTCAAAATCAAAACCTGAATTGCATTTTCTTTTCGGCTAAACGTTCTAAGCTGTGGAAGGTCCATGTTGGACTCTTTTCTAAAACATCAGCCTTGAAACAATTTTAATAAAGCTTCTGTAGCCAAAGAAATGAAATTCTCATGAGAAGTCACTAAAACTACGAATGTGAGGTCAAGGAAACTTCCCGAAACTCTAGAATTTAAGTAGGATACGCCATATACACTATTAAAAACCCACTTAGAGAAGTTGGCAATGCTATGCTATTTTCTTTGGGAATAAGGAAATCTAATGCAGACTCTGTCCTCAGAAGGAAACCAGACACAGGATTTTTAAGACAAGAGAGGATTTGGAGCTTAAAGATTTTTCTTTGGATTGATACACTAATGTTGACATTGTTGTGTGATAATTACTAAATTGTAAAATTTTGACTTATTTAAAGAAGCTGTGACTAAAGCCGAGTTTGTGAATATTTTGAAAACATCACTTTTTGCCTACATATTTTTCTCGATACAATTCATCTTCTGGTGAATAAATTCTTCATTGGAACTATGTAAACAAAGTCACTCATGCCGACTCTTCTAAATTAAAATTAATTGCACCTGGAGATGCCGGGGATTGAACCCGGGGCCTCATACATGCAAAGCATGCGCTCTACCACTGAGCTACATCCCCATTACATTGCTGCAGCATTACAGAACACGACACACAAATAGAACCTCGGCTCATTCGAAAAAATAGCCTTGTCTATTTTTTTTAATAAAGTTCGTCTGAGGACTGTAGATTGCAAAATAGTTAAAAGCCTCAGATGTATATTAACAGAGGTAATAGTTGGACACATTTAACCACATCCAATGATTGTTTAGGACTCCTAGCCTATGTATGGTAACTTAGTGTCAATTGTTATATCAGATGGCTTAAATGCCCTTCCATTTATGACTTTATTGGTCAAAATATGAAGTTCTTCACTAAGTATATCATCTTCTTATCCAAAAATTATCCTCTTTTACTCGGGGAGTGTGGACCTATAATCGATTTACTGACACCTCATGGACACCAGGCACCAGATTTTCTGAGACAGCAGTGAACAGGATCTTAGCAGATGTTTAATTAAGTTTGCTCACTCAACTCTAAATTGTTCAAAATCAAAACCTGAATTGCATTTTCTTTTCGGCTAAACGTTCCAAGCTGTGGAAGGAGCTATGTTGGACTCTTTTCTAAAACATCAGCCTTGAAACAATTTTAAGAAAGCTTCTGTAGCCAAAGAAATGAAATTCTCATGAGAAGTCACTAAAACTACGAATGTGAGGTCAAGGAAACTTCCCGAAACTCTAGAATTTAAGTAGGATACGCCATATACACTATTAAAAACCCACTTAGAGAAGTTGGCAACGCTATGCTATTTTCTTTGGGAATAAGGAAATCTAATGCAGACTCTGTCCTCAGAAGGAAACCAGACACAGGATTTTTAAGACAAGAGAGGATTTGGAGCTTAAAGATTTTTCTTTGGATTGATACACTAATGTTGACATTGTTGTGTGATAATTACTAAATTGTAAAATTTTGACTTTATTGGTCAAAATATGAAGTTCTTCACTAAGTATATCATCTTCTTATCCAAAAATTATCCTCTTTTACTCGGGGAATGAGGACCTATAATCGATTTACTGACACCTCATGGACACCAGGCACCAGATTTTCTGAGACAGCAGTGAACAGGAACTTAGCAGATGTTTAATTAAGTTTGCTCACTCAACTCTAAATTGTTCAAAATCAAAACCTGAATTGCATTTTCTTTTCGGCTAAACGTTCCAAGCTGTGGAAGGAGCTATGCTGGAATCTTTTCTAAAACATCAGCCTTGAAACAATTTTAATAAAGCTTCTGTAGCCAAAGAAATGAAATTCTCATGAGAAGTCACTAAAACTACGAATGTGAGGTCAAGGAAACTTCCCGAAACTCTAGAATTTAAGTAGGATACGCCATATACACTATTAAAAACCCACTTAGAGAAGTTGGCAACGCTATGCTATTTTCTTTGGGAATAAGGAAATCTAATGCAGACTCTGTCCTCAGAAGGAAACCAGACACAGGATTTTTAAGACAAGAGAGGATTTGGAGCTTAAAGATTTTTCTTTGGATTGATACACTAATGTTGACATTGTTGTGTGATAATTACTAAATTGTAAAATTTTGACTTATTTAAAGAAGCTGTGACTAAAGCCGAGTTTGTGAATATTTTGAAAACATCACTTTTTGCCTACATATTTTTCTCGATACAATTCATCTTCTGGTGAATAAATTCTTCATTGGAACTATGTAAACAAAGTAACTCATGCCGACTCTTCTAAATTAAAATTAATTGCACCTGGAGATGCCGGGGATTGAACCCGAGGCCTCATACATGCAAAGCATGCGCTCTACCACTGAGCTACATCCCCATTACATTGCTGCAGCATTACAGAACACGACACACAAATAGAACCTCGGCTCATTCGAAAAAAATAGCCTTGTCTATTTTTTTTAATAAAGTTCGTCTGAGGACTGTAGATTGCAAAATAGTTAAAAGCCTCAGATGTATATTAACAGAGGTAATAGTTGGACACATTTAACCACATCCAATGATTGTTTAGGACTCCTAGCCTACGTATGGTAACTTAGTGTCAATTGTTATATCAGATGGCTTAAATGCCCTTCCATTTATGACTTTATTGGTCAAAATATGAAGTTCTTCACTAAGTATATCATCTTCTTATCCAAAAATTATCCTCTTTTACTAGGGGAATGAGGACCTATAATCGATTTACTGACACCTCATGGACACCAGGCACCAGATTTTCTGAGACAGCAGTGAACAGGATCTTAGCAGATGTTTAATTAAGTTTGCTCACTCAACTCTAAATTGTTCAAAATCAAAACCTGAATTGCATTTTCTTTTCGGCTAAACGTTCCAAGCTGTGGAAGGTCCATGTTGGACTCTTTTCTAAAACATCAGCCTTGAAACAATTTTAATAAAGCTTCTGTAGCCAAAGAAATGAAATTCTCATGAGAAGTCACTAAAACTACGAATGTGAGGTCAAGGAAACTTCCCGAAACTCTAGAATTTAAGTAGGATACGCCATATACACTATTAAAAACCCACTTAGAGAAGTTGGCAACGCTATGCTATTTTCTTTGGGAATAAGGAAATCTAATGCAGACTCTGTCCTCAGAAGGAAACCAGACACAGGATTTTTAAGACAAGAGAGGATTTGGAGCTTAAAGATTTTTCTTTGGATTGATACACTAATGTTGACATTGTTGTGTGATAATTACTAAATTGTAAAATTTTGACTTATTTAAAGAAGCTGTGACTAAAGCCGAGTTTGTGAATATTTTGAAAACATCACTTTTTGCCTACATATTTTTCTCGATACAATTCATCTTCTGGTGAATAAATTCTTCATTGGAACTATGTAAACAAAGTCACTCATGCCGACTCTTCTAAATTAAAATTAATTGCACCTGGAGATGCCGGGGATTGAACCCAGGGCCTCATACATGCAAAGCATGCGCTCTACCACTGAGCTACA
Organism: Pelobates fuscus; assembly: GCF_036172605.1. NCBI lineage: Eukaryota > Metazoa > Chordata > Amphibia > Anura > Pelobatidae > Pelobates > Pelobates fuscus. The sequence goes on from NC_086328.1 coordinate 79,497,398, forward strand.
TCCCCATTACACTGTTGCAGAATTACAGAACACGACACACAAATAGAACCTCGGCTCATTCGAAAAAATAGCCTTGTCTATTTTTTTTTAATAAAGTTCGTCTGAGGACTGTAGATTGCAAAATAGTTAAAAGCCTCAGATGTATATTAACAGAGGTAATAGTTGGACACATTTAACCACATCCAATGATTGTTTAGGACTCCTAGCCTACGTATGGTAACTTAGTGTCAATTGTTATATTAGATGGCTTAAATGCCCTTCCATTTATGACTTTATTGGTCAAAATATGAAGTTCTTCACTAAGTATATCATCTTCTTATCCAAAAATTATCCTCTTTTACTCGGGGAATGAGGACCTATAATCGATTTACTGACACCTCATGGACACCAGGCACCAGATTTTCTGAGACAGCAGTGAACAGGATCTTAGCAGATGTTTAATTAAGTTTGCTCACTCAACTCTAAATTGTTCAAAATCAAAACCTGAATTGCATTTTCTTTTCGGCTAAACGTTCCAAGCTGTGGAAGGTCCATGTTGGACTCTTTTCTAAAACATCAGCCTTGAAACAATTTTAATAAAGCTTCTGTAGCCAAAGAAATGAAATTCTCATGAGAAGTCACTAAAACTACGAATGTGAGGTCAAGGAAACTTCCCGAAACTCTAGAATTTAAGTAGGATACGCCATATACACTATTAAAAACCCAATTAGAGAAGTTGACAACGCTATGCTATTTTCTTTGGGAATAAGGAAATCTAATGCAGACTCTGTCCTCAGAAGGAAACCAAACACAGGATTTTTAAGACAAGAGAGGATTTGGAGCTTAAAGATTTTTCTTTGGATTGATACACTAATGTCACATTGTTGTGTGATAATTACTAAATTGTAAAATTTTGACTTATTTAAAGAAGCTGTGACTAAAGCCGAGTTTGTGAATATTTTGAAAACATCACTTTTTGCCTACATATTTTTCTCGATACAATTCATCTTCTGGTGAATAAATTCTTCATTGGAACTATGTAAACAAAGTCACTCATGCCGACTCTTCTAAATTAAAATTAATTGCACCTGGAGATGCCGGAGATTGAACCCGGGGCCTCATACATGCAAAGCATGCGCTCTACCACTGAGCTACATCCCCATTACATTGCTGCAGCATTACAGAACACGACACACAAATAGAACCTCGGCTCATTCGAAAAAATAGCCTTGTCTATTTTTTTTAATAAAGTTCGTCTGAGGACTGTAGATTGCAAAATAGTTAAAAGCCTCAGATGTATATTAACAGAGGTAATAGTTGGACACATTTAACCACATCCAATGATTGTTTAGGACTCCTAGCCTACGTATGGTAACTTAGTGTCAATTGTTATATCAGATGGCTTAAATGCCCTTCCATTTATGACTTTATTGGTCAAAATATGAAGTTCTTCACTAAGTATATCATCTTCTTATCCAAAAATTATCCTCTTTTACTCGGGGAATGAGGACCTATAATCGATTTACTGACACCTCATGGACTCCAGGCACCAGATTTTCTGAGACAGCAGTGAACAGGATCTTAGCAGATGTTTAATTAAGTTTGCTCACTCAACTCTAAATTGTTCAAAATCAAAACCTGAATTGCATTTTCTTTTCGGCTAAACGTTCCAAGCTGTGGAAGGAGCTATGTTCTACTCTTTTCTAAAACATCAGCCTTGAAACAATTTTAATAAAGCTTCTGTAGCCAAAGAAATGAAATTCTCATGAGAAGTCACTAAAACTACGAATGTGAGGTCAAGGAAACTTCCCGAAACTCTAGAATTTAAGTAGGATACGCCATATACACTATTAAAAACCCACTTAGAGAAGTTGGCAACGCTATGCTATTTTCTTTGGGAATAAGGAAATCTAATGCAGACTCTGTCCTCAGAAGGAAACCAGACACAGGATTTTTAAGACAAGAGAGGATTTGGAGCTTAAAGATTTTTCTTTGGATTGATACACTAATGTTGACATTGTTGTGTGATAATTACTAAATTGTAAAATTTTGACTTATTTAAAGAAGCTGTGACTAAAGCCGAGTTTGTGAATATTTTGAAAACATCACTTTTTGCCTACATATTTTTCTCGATACAATTCATCTTCTGGTGAATAAATTCTTCATTGGAACTATGTAAACAAAGTCACTCATGCCGACTCTTCTAAATTAAAATTAATTGCACCTGGAGATGCCGGAGATTGAACCCGGGGCCTCATACATGCAAAGCATGCGCTCTACCACTGAGCTACATCCCCATTACATTGCTGCAGCATTACAGAACACGACACACAAATAGAACCTCGGCTCATTCGAAAAAATAGCCTTGTCTATTTTTTTTAATAAAGTTCGTCTGAGGACTGTAGATTGCAAAATAGTTAAAAGCCTCAGATGTATATTAACAGAGGTAATAGTTGGACACATTTAACCACATCCAATGATTGTTTAGGACTCCTAGCCTACGTATGGTAACTTAGTGTCAATTGTTATATCAGATGGCTTAAATGCCCTTCCATTTATGACTTTATTGGTCAAAATATGAAGTTCTTCACTAAGTATATCATCTTCTTATCCAAAAATTATCCTCTTTTACTCGGGGAATGAGGACCTATAATCGATTTACTGACACCTCATGGACTCCAGGCACCAGATTTTCTGAGACAGCAGTGAACAGGATCTTAGCAGATGTTTAATTAAGTTTGCTCACTCAACTCTAAATTGTTCAAAATCAAAACCTGAATTGCATTTTCTTTTCGGCTAAACGTTCCAAGCTGTGGAAGGAGCTATGTTCTACTCTTTTCTAAAACATCAGCCTTGAAACAATTTTAATAAAGCTTCTGTAGCCAAAGAAATGAAATTCTCATGAGAAGTCACTAAAACTACGAATGTGAGGTCAAGGAAACTTCCCGAAACTCTAGAATTTAAGTAGGATACGCCATATACACTATTAAAAACCCACTTAGAGAAGTTGGCAACGCTATGCTATTTTCTTTGGGAATAAGGAAATCTAATGCAGACTCTGTCCTCAGAAGGAAACCAGACACAGGATTTTTAAGACAAGAGAGGATTTGGAGCTTAAAGATTTTTCTTTGGATTGATACACTAATGTTGACATTGTTGTGTGATAATTACTAAATTGTAAAATTTTGACTTATTTAAAGAAGCTGTGACTAAAGCCGAGTTTGTGAATATTTTGAAAACATCACTTTTTGCCTACATATTTTTCTCGATACAATTCATCTTCTGGTGAATAAATTCTTCATTGGAACTATGTAAACAAAGTCACTCATGCCGACTCTTCTAAATTAAAATTAATTGCACCTGGAGATGCCGGGGATTGAACCTTGGGCCTCATACATGCAAAGCATGCGCTCTACCACTGAGCTACATCCCCATTACATTGCTGCAGCATTACAGAACACGACACACAAATAGAACCTCGGCTCATTCGAAAAAATAGCCTTGTCTATTTTTTTTTAATAAAGTTCGTCTGAGGACTGTAGATTGCAAAATAGTTAAAAGCCTCAGATGTATATTAACAGAGGTAATAGTTGGACACATTTAACCACATCCAATGATTGTTTAGGACTCCTAGCCTACGTATGGTAACTTAGTGTCAATTGTTATATCAGATGGCTTAAATGCCCTTCCATTTATGACTTTATTGGTCAAAATATGAAGTTCTTCACTAAGTATATCATCTTCTTATCCAAAAATTATCCTCTTTTACTCGGGGAGTGAGGACCTATAATCGATTTACTGACACCTCATGGACACCAGGCACCAGATTTTCTGAGACAGCAGTGAACAGGATCTTAGCAGATGTTTAATTAAGTTTGCTCTTCAACTCTAAATTGTTCAAAATCAAAACCTGAATTGCATTTTCTTTTCGGCTAAACGTTCCAAGCTGTGGAAGGAGCTATGTTGGACTCTTTTCTAAAACATCAGCCTTGAAACAATTTTAATAAAGCTTCTGTAGCCAAAGAAATTAAATTCTCATGAGAAGTCACTAAAACTACGAATGTGAGGTCAAGGAAACTTCCCGAAACTCTAGAATTTAAGTAGGATACGCCATATACACTATTAAAACCCCACTTAGAGAAGTTGGCAACGCTATGCTATTTTCTTTGGGAATAAGGAAATCTAATGCAGACTCTGTCCTCAGAAGGAAACCAGACACAGGATTTTTAAGACAAGAGAGGATTTGGAGCTTAAAGATTTTTCTTTGGATTGATACACTAATGTTGACATTGTTGTGTGATAATTACTAAATTGTAAAATTTTGACTTTATTGGTCAAAATATGAAGTTCTTCACTAAGTATATCATCTTCTTATCCAAAAATTATCCTCTTTTACTCGGGGAATGAGGACCTATAATCGATTTACTGACACCTCATGGACACCAGGCACCAGATTTTCTGAGACAGCAGTGAACAGGAACTTAGCAGATGTTTAATTAAGTTTGCTCACTCAACTCTAAATTGTTCAAAATCAAAACCTGAATTGCATTTTCTTTTCGGCTAAACGTTCCAAGCTGTGGAAGGAGCTATGCTGGACTCTTTTCTAAAACATCAGCCTTGAAACAATTTTAATAAAGCTTCTGTAGCCAAAGAAATGAAATTCTCATGAGAAGTCACTAAAACTACGAATGTGAGGTCAAGGAAACTTCCCGAAACTCTAGAATTTAAGTAGGATACGCCATATACACTATTAAAAACCCACTTAGAGAAGTTGGCAACGCTATGCTATTTTCTTTGGGAATAAGGAAATCTAATGCAGACTCTGTCCTCAGAAGGAAACCAGACACAGGATTTTTAAGACAAGAGAGGATTTGGAGCTTAAAGATTTTTCTTTGGATTGATACACTAATGTTGACATTGTTGTGTGATAATTACTAAATTGTAAAATTTTGACTTATTTAAAGAAGCTGTGACTAAAGCCGAGTTTGTGAATATTTTGAAAACATCACTTTTTGCCTACATATTTTTCTCGATACAATTCATCTTCTGGTGAATAAATTCTTCATTGGAACTATGTAAACAAAGTCACTCATGACGACTCTTCTAAATTAAAATTAACTGCACCTGGAGATGACGGGGATTGAACCCGGGGCCTCATACATGCAAAGCATGCGCTCTACCACTGAGCTACATCCCCATTACACTGTTGGCGCATAACAGAAAACGACACACAAATAGAACCTCGGCTCATTCAAAAAATTGCCTTGTCTATTTTTTTTAATAAAGTTCGTCTGAGGACTGTAGATTGCAAAATAGTTAAAAGCCTCAGATGTATATTAACAGAGGTAATAGTTGGACACATTTAACCACATCCAATGATTGTTTAGGACTCCTAGCCTACGTATGGTAACTTAGTGTCAATTGTTATATCAGATGGCTTAAATGCCCTTCCATTTATGACTTTATTGGTCAAAATATGAAGTTCTTCACTAAGTATATCATCTTCTTATCCAAAAATTATCCTCTTTTACTCGGGGAATGAGGACCTATAATCGATTTACTGACACCTCATGGACACCAGGCACCAGATTTTCTGAGACAGCAGTGAACAGGATCTTAGCAGATGTTTAATTAAGTTTGCTCACTCAACTCTAAATTGTTCAAAATCAAAACCTGAATTGCATTTTCTTTTCGGCTAAACGTTCCAAGCTGTGGAAGGAGCTATGTTGGACTCTTTTCTAAAACATCAGCCTTGAAACTATTTTAATAAAGCTTCTGTAGCCAAAGAAATGAAATTCTCATGAGAAGTCACTAAAACTACGAATGTGAGGTCAAGGAAACTTCCCGAAACTCTAGAATTTAAGTAGGATACGCCATATACACTATTAAAAACCCACTTAGAGAAGTTGGCAACGCTATGCTATTTTCTTTGGGAATAAGGAAATCTAATGCAGACTCTGTCCTCAGAAGGAAACCAGACACAGGATTTTTAAGACAAGAGAGGATTTGGAGCTTAAAGATTTTTCTTTGGATTGATACACTAATGTTGACATTGTTGTGTGATAATTACTAAATTGTAAAATTTTGACTTATTTAAAGAAGCTGAGTTTGTGAATATTTTGAAAACATCACTTTTTGCCTACATATTTTTCTCGATACAATTCATCTTCTGGTGAATAAATTCTTCATTGGAACTATGTAAACAAAGTCACTCATGCCGACTCTTCTAAATTAAAATTAATTGCACCTGGAGATGCCGGGGATTGAACCCGTGGCCTCATACATAGGAAGCATGCGCTCTACCACTGAGCTACATCCCCATTACATTGCTACAGTTGTACAGAACACGACACACAAATAGAACCTCGGCTAATTCGAAAAAATAACCTTGTCTATTTTTTTTTAATAAAGTTCGTCTGAGGACTGTAGATTGCAAAATAGTTAAAAGCCTCAGATGTATATTAACAGAGGTAATAGTTGGACACATTTAACCACATCCAATGATTGTTTAGGACTCCTAGCCTACGTATGGTAACTTAGTGTCAATTGTTATATCAGATGGCTTAAATGCCCTTCCATTTATGACTTTATTGGTCAAAATATGAAGTTCTTCACTAAGTATATCATCTTCTTATCCAAAAATTATCCTCTTTTACTCGGGGAATGAGGACCTATAATCGATTTACTGACACCTCATGGACACCAGGCACCAGATTTTCTGAGACAGAAGTGAACAGGATCTTAGCAGATGTTTAATTAAGTTTGCTCACTCAACTCTAAATTGTTCAAAATCAAAACCTGAATTGCATTTTCTTTTCGGCTAAACGTTCCAAGCTGTGGAAGGAGCTATGTTGGACTCTTTTCTAAAACATCAGCCTTGAAACAATTTTAATAAAGCTTCTGTAGCCAAAGAAATGAAATTCTCATGAGAAGTCACTAAAACTACGAATGTGAGGTCAAGGAAACTTCCCGAAACTCTAGAATTTAAGTAGGATACGCCATATACACTATTAAAAACCCACTTAGAGAAGTTGGCAACGCTATGCTATTTTCTTTGGGAATAAGGAAATCTAATGCAGACTCTGTCCTCAGGAGGAAACCAGACACAGGATTTTTAAGACAAGAGAGGATTTGGAGCTTAAAGATTTTTCTTTGGATTGATACACTAATGTTGACATTGTTGTGTGATAATTACTAAATTGTAAAATTTTGACTTATTTAAAGAAGCTGTGACTAAAGCCGAGTTTGTGAATATTTTGAAAACATCAATTTTTGCCTACATATTTTTCTCGATACAATTCATCTTCTGGTGAATAAATTCTTCATTGGAACTATGTAAACAAAGTCACTCATGCCGACTCTTCTAAATTAAAATTAATTGCACCTGGAAATGCCGGGGATTGAACCCGGGGCCTCATACATGCGAAGCATGCGCTCTACCACTGAGCTACATCCCCATTACATTGCTACAGTTGTACAGAACACGACACACAAATAGAACCTCGGCTAATTCGAAAAAATAACCTTGTCTATTTTTTTTTAATAAAGTTCGTCTGAGGACTGTAGATTGCAAAATAGTTAAAAGCCTCAGATGTATATTAACAGAGGTAATAGTTGGACACATTTAACCACATCCAATGATTGTTTAGGACTCCTAGCCTACGTATGGTAACTTAGTGTCAATTGTTATATCAGATGGCTTAAATGCCCTTCCATTTATGACTTTATTGGTCAAAATATGAAGTTCTTCACTAAGTATATCATCTTCTTATCCAAAAATTATCCTCTTTTACTCGGGGAATGAGGACCTATAATCGATTTACTGACACCTCATGGACACCAGGCACCAGATTTTCTGAGACAGAAGTGAACAGGATCTTAGCAGATGTTTAATTAAGTTTGCTCACTCAACTCTAAATTGTTCAAAATCAAAACCTGAATTGCATTTTCTTTTCGGCTAAACGTTCTAAGCTGTGGAAGGTCCATGTTGGACTCTTTTCTAAAACATCAGCCTTGAAACAATTTTAATAAAGCTTCTGTAGCCAAAGAAATGAAATTCTCATGAGAAGTCACTAAAACTACGAATGTGAGGTCAAGGAAACTTCCCGAAACTCTAGAATTTAAGTAGGATACGCCATATACACTATTAAAAACCCACTTAGAGAAGTTGGCAATGCTATGCTATTTTCTTTGGGAATAAGGAAATCTAATGCAGACTCTGTCCTCAGAAGGAAACCAGACACAGGATTTTTAAGACAAGAGAGGATTTGGAGCTTAAAGATTTTTCTTTGGATTGATACACTAATGTTGACATTGTTGTGTGATAATTACTAAATTGTAAAATTTTGACTTATTTAAAGAAGCTGTGACTAAAGCCGAGTTTGTGAATATTTTGAAAACATCACTTTTTGCCTACATATTTTTCTCGATACAATTCATCTTCTGGTGAATAAATTCTTCATTGGAACTATGTAAACAAAGTCACTCATGCCGACTCTTCTAAATTAAAATTAATTGCACCTGGAGATGCCGGGGATTGAACCCGGGGCCTCATACATGCAAAGCATGCGCTCTACCACTGAGCTACATCCCCATTACATTGCTGCAGCATTACAGAACACGACACACAAATAGAACCTCGGCTCATTCGAAAAAATAGCCTTGTCTATTTTTTTTAATAAAGTTCGTCTGAGGACTGTAGATTGCAAAATAGTTAAAAGCCTCAGATGTATATTAACAGAGGTAATAGTTGGACACATTTAACCACATCCAATGATTGTTTAGGACTCCTAGCCTATGTATGGTAACTTAGTGTCAATTGTTATATCAGATGGCTTAAATGCCCTTCCATTTATGACTTTATTGGTCAAAATATGAAGTTCTTCACTAAGTATATCATCTTCTTATCCAAAAATTATCCTCTTTTACTCGGGGAGTGTGGACCTATAATCGATTTACTGACACCTCATGGACACCAGGCACCAGATTTTCTGAGACAGCAGTGAACAGGATCTTAGCAGATGTTTAATTAAGTTTGCTCACTCAACTCTAAATTGTTCAAAATCAAAACCTGAATTGCATTTTCTTTTCGGCTAAACGTTCCAAGCTGTGGAAGGAGCTATGTTGGACTCTTTTCTAAAACATCAGCCTTGAAACAATTTTAAGAAAGCTTCTGTAGCCAAAGAAATGAAATTCTCATGAGAAGTCACTAAAACTACGAATGTGAGGTCAAGGAAACTTCCCGAAACTCTAGAATTTAAGTAGGATACGCCATATACACTATTAAAAACCCACTTAGAGAAGTTGGCAACGCTATGCTATTTTCTTTGGGAATAAGGAAATCTAATGCAGACTCTGTCCTCAGAAGGAAACCAGACACAGGATTTTTAAGACAAGAGAGGATTTGGAGCTTAAAGATTTTTCTTTGGATTGATACACTAATGTTGACATTGTTGTGTGATAATTACTAAATTGTAAAATTTTGACTTTATTGGTCAAAATATGAAGTTCTTCACTAAGTATATCATCTTCTTATCCAAAAATTATCCTCTTTTACTCGGGGAATGAGGACCTATAATCGATTTACTGACACCTCATGGACACCAGGCACCAGATTTTCTGAGACAGCAGTGAACAGGAACTTAGCAGATGTTTAATTAAGTTTGCTCACTCAACTCTAAATTGTTCAAAATCAAAACCTGAATTGCATTTTCTTTTCGGCTAAACGTTCCAAGCTGTGGAAGGAGCTATGCTGGAATCTTTTCTAAAACATCAGCCTTGAAACAATTTTAATAAAGCTTCTGTAGCCAAAGAAATGAAATTCTCATGAGAAGTCACTAAAACTACGAATGTGAGGTCAAGGAAACTTCCCGAAACTCTAGAATTTAAGTAGGATACGCCATATACACTATTAAAAACCCACTTAGAGAAGTTGGCAACGCTATGCTATTTTCTTTGGGAATAAGGAAATCTAATGCAGACTCTGTCCTCAGAAGGAAACCAGACACAGGATTTTTAAGACAAGAGAGGATTTGGAGCTTAAAGATTTTTCTTTGGATTGATACACTAATGTTGACATTGTTGTGTGATAATTACTAAATTGTAAAATTTTGACTTATTTAAAGAAGCTGTGACTAAAGCCGAGTTTGTGAATATTTTGAAAACATCACTTTTTGCCTACATATTTTTCTCAATACAATTCATCTTCTGGTGAATAAATTCTTCATTGGAACTATGTAAACAAAGTCACTCATGCCGACTCTTCTAAATTAAAATTAATTGCACCTGGAGATGCCGGGGATTGAACCCGGGGCCTCATACATGCAAAGCATGCGCTCTACCACTGAGCTACATCCCCATCACACTGTTGCAGCATTACAGAAAACGACACACAAATAGAACCTCGGCTCATTCGAAAAAATAGCCTTGTCTATTTTTTTTAATAAAGTTCGTCTGAGGACTGTAGATTGCAAAATAGTTAAAAGCCTCAGATGTATATTAACAGAGGTAATAGTTGGACACATTTAACCACATCCAATGATTGTTTAGGACTCCTAGCCTACGTATGGTAACTTAGTGTCAATTGTTATATCAGATGGCTTAAATGCCCTTCCATTTATGACTTTATTGGTCAAAATATGAAGTTCTTCACTAAGTATATCATCTTCTTATCCAAAAATTATCCTCTTTTACTCGGGGAATGAGGACCTATAATCGATTTACTGACACCTCATGGACACCAGGCACCAGATTTTCTGAGACAGCAGTGAACAGGATCTTAGCAGATGTTTAATTAAGTTTGCTCACTCAATTCTAAATTGTTCAAAATCAAAACCTGAATTGCATTTTCTTTTCGGCTAAACGTTCCAAGCTGTGGAAGGAGCTATGTTGGACTCTTTTCTAAAACATCAGCCTTGAAACAATTTTAATAAAGCTTCTGTAGCCAAAGAAATGAAATTCTCATGAGAAGTCACTAAAACTACAAATGTGAGGTCAAGGAAACTTCCCGAAACTCTAGAATTTAAGTAGGATACGCCATATACACTATTAAAAACCCACTTAGAGAAGTTGGCAACGCTATGCTATTTTCTTTGGGAATAAGGAAATCTAATGCAGACTCTGTCCTCAGAAGGAAACCAGACACAGGATTTTTAAGACAAGAGAGGATTTGGAGCTTAAAGATTTTTCTTTGGATTGATACACTAATGTTGACATTGTTGTGTGATAATTACTAAATTGTAAAATTTTGACTTATTTAAAGAAGCTGTGACTAAAGCCGAGTTTGTGAATATTTTGAAAACATCACTTTTTGCCTACATATTTTTCTCGATACAATTCATCTTCTGGTGAATAAATTCTTCATTGGAACTATGTAAACAAAGTCACTCATGCCGACTCTTCTAAATTAAAATTAATTGCACCTGGAGATGCCGGGGATTGAACCCGGGGCCTCATACATGCAAAGCATGCGCTCTTCCACTGAGCTACATCCCCATTACATTGCTGCAGCATTACAGAACACGACACACAAATAGAACCTCGGCTCATTTGAAAAAATAGCCTTGTCTATTTTTTTTAATAAAGTTCGTCTGAGGACTGTAGATTGCAAAATAGTTAAAAGCCTCAGATGTATATTAACAGAGGTAATAGTTGGACACATTTAACCACATCCAATGATTGTTTAGGACTCCTAGCCTACGTATGGTAACTTAGTGTCAATTGTTATATCAGATGGCTTAAATGCCCTTCCATTTATGACTTTATTGGTCAAAATATGAAGTTCTTCACTAAGTATATCTTCTTATCCAAAAATTATCCTCTTTTACTCGGGGAATGAGGACCTATAATCGATTTACTGACACCTCATGGACACCAGGCACCAGATTTTCTGAGACAGCAGTGAACAGGATCTTAGCAGATGTTTAATTAAGTTTGCTCACTCAATTCTAAATTGTTCAAAATCAAAACCTGAATTGCATTTTCTTTTCGGCTAAACGTTCCAAGCTGTGGAAGGAGCTATGTTGGACTCTTTTCTAAAACATCAGCCTTGAAACAATTTTAATAAAGCTTCTGTAGCCAAAGAAATGAAATTCTCATGAGAAGTCACTAAAACTACAAATGTGAGGTCAAGGAAACTTCCCGAAACTCTAGAATTTAAGTAGGATACGCCATATACACTATTAAAAACCCACTTAGAGAAGTTGGCAACGCTATGCTATTTTCTTTGGGAATAAGGAAATCTAATGCAGACTCTGTCCTCAGAAGGAAACCAGACACAGGATTTTTAAGACAAGAGAGGATTTGGAGCTTAAAGATTTTTCTTTGGATTGATACACTAATGTTGACATTGTTGTGTGATAATTACTAAATTGTAAAATTTTGACTTATTTAAAGAAGCTGTGACTAAAGCCGAGTTTGTGAATATTTTGAAAACATCACTTTTTGCCTACATATTTTTCTCGATACAATTCATCTTCTGGTGAATAAATTCTTCATTGGAACTATGTAAACAAAGTCACTCATGCCGACTCTTCTAAATTAAAATTAATTGCACCTGGAGATGCCGGGGATTGAACCCGGGGCCTCATACATGCAAAGCATGCGCTCTTCCACTGAGCTACATCCCCATTACATTGCTGCAGCATTACAGAACACGACACACAAATAGAACCTCGGCTCATTTGAAAAAATAGCCTTGTCTATTTTTTTTAATAAAGTTCGTCTGAGTACTGTAGATTGCAAAATAGTTAAAAGCCTCAGATGTATATTAACAGAGGTAATAGTTGGACACATTTAACCACATCCAATGATTGTTTAGGACTCCTAGCCTACGTATGGTAACTTAGTGTCAATTGTTATATCAGATGGCTTAAATGCCCTTCCATTTATGACTTTATTGGTCAAAATATGAAGTTCTTCACTAAGTATATCTTCTTATCCAAAAATTATCCTCTTTTACTCGGGGAATGAGGACCTATAATCGATTTACTGACACCTCATGGACACCAGGCACCAGATTTTCTGAGACAGCAGTGAACAGGATCTTAGCAGATGTTTAATTAAGTTTGCTCACTCAACTCTAAATTGTTCAAAATCAAAACCTGAATTGCATTTTCTTTTCGGCTAAACGTTCTAAGCTGTGGAAGGTCCATGTTGGACTCTTTTCTAAAACATCAGCCTTGAAACAATTTTAATAAAGCTTCTGTAGCCAAAGAAATGAAATTCTCATGAGAAGTCACTAAAACTACGAATGTGAGGTCAAGGAAACTTCCCGAAACTCTAGAATTTAAGTAGGATACGCCATATACACTATTAAAAACCCACTTAGAGAAGTTGGCAACGCTATGCTATTTTCTTTGGGAATAAGGAAATCTAATGCAGACTCTGTCCTCAGAAGGAAACCAGACACAGGATTTTTAAGACAAGAGAGGATTTGGAGCTTAAAGATTTTTCTTTGGATTGATACACTAATGTTGACATTGTTGTGTGATAATTACTAAATTGTAAAATTTTGACTTATTTAAAGAAGCTGTGACTAAAGCCGAGTTTGTGAATATTTTGAAAACATCACTTTTTGCCTACATATTTTTCTCGATACAATTCATCTTCTGGTGAATAAATTCTTCATTGGAACTATGTAAACAAAGTCACTCATGCCGACTCTTCTAAATTAAAATTAATTGCACCTGGAGATGCCGGGGATTGAACCCGGGGCCTCATACATGCAAAGCATGCGCTCTACCACTGAGCTACATCCCCATCACACTGTTGCAGCATTACAGAAAACGACACACAAATAGAACCTCGGCTCATTCGAAAAAATAGCCTTGTCTATTTTTTTTTAATAAAGTTCGTCTGAGGACTGTAGATTGCAAAATAGTTAAAAGCCTCAGATGTATATTAACAGAGGTAATAGTTGGACACATTTAACCACATCCAATGATTGTTTAGGACTCCTAGCCTACGTATGGTAACTTAGTGTCAATTGTTATATCAGATGGCTTAAATGCCCTTCCATTTATGACTTTATTGGTCAAAATATGAAGTTCTTCACTAAGTATATCTTCTTATCCAAAAATTATCCTCTTTTACTCGGGGAATGAGGACCTATAATCGATTTACTGACACCTCATGGACACCAGGCACCAGATTTTCTGAGACAGCAGTGAACAGGATCTTAGCAGATGTTTAATTAAGTTTGCTCACTCAACTCTAAATTGTTCAAAATCAAAACCTGAATTGCATTTTCTTTTCGGCTAAACGTTCTAAGCTGTGGAAGGTCCATGTTGGACTCTTTTCTAAAACATCAGCCTTGAAACAATTTTAATAAAGCTTCTGTAGCCAAAGAAATGAAATTCTCATGAGAAGTCACTAAAACTACGAATGTGAGGTCAAGGAAACTTCCCGAAACTCTAGAATTTAAGTAGGATACGCCATATACACTATTAAAAACCCACTTAGAGAAGTTGGCAACGCTATGCTATTTTCTTTGGGAATAAGGAAATCTAATGCAGACTCTGTCCTCAGAAGGAAACCAGACACAGGATTTTTAAGACAAGAGAGGATTTGGAGCTTAAAGATTTTTCTTTGGATTGATACACTAATGTTGACATTGTTGTGTGATAATTACTAAATTGTAAAATTTTGACTTATTTAACCCCTTAAGGACCAAACTTCTGAAATAAAAGTGAATCACGACATGTCACACACGTCATGTGTCCTTAAGGGGTTAAAGAAGCTGTGACTAAAGCCGAGTTTGTGAATATTTTGAAAACATCACTTTTTGCCTACATATTTTTCTCAATACAATTCATCTTCTGGTGAATAAATTCTTCATTGGAACTATGTAAACAAAGTCACTCATGCCGACTCTTCTAAATTAAAATTAATTGCACCTGGAGATGCCGGGGATTGAACCCGGGGCCTCATACATGCAAAGCATGCGCTCTACCACTGAGCTACATCCCCATCACACTGTTGCAGCATTACAGAAAACGACACACAAATAGAACCTCGGCTCATTCGAAAAAATAGCCTTGTCTATTTTTTTTAATAAAGTTCGTCTGAGGACTGTAGATTGCAAAATAGTTAAAAGCCTCAGATGTATATTAACAGAGGTAATAGTTGGACACATTTAACCACATCCAATGATTGTTTAGGACTCCTAGCCTACGTATGGTAACTTAGTGTCAATTGTTATATCAGATGGCTTAAATGCCCTTCCATTTATGACTTTATTGGTCAAAATATGAAGTTCTTCACTAAGTATATCATCTTCTTATCCAAAAATTATCCTCTTTTACTCGGGGAATGAGGACCTATAATCGATTTACTGACACCTCATGGACACCAGGCACCAGATTTTCTGAGACAGCAGTGAACAGGATCTTAGCAGATGTTTAATTAAGTTTGCTCACTCAATTCTAAATTGTTCAAAATCAAAACCTGAATTGCATTTTCTTTTCGGCTAAACGTTCCAAGCTGTGGAAGGAGCTATGTTGGACTCTTTTCTAAAACATCAGCCTTGAAACAATTTTAATAAAGCTTCTGTAGCCAAAGAAATGAAATTCTCATGAGAAGTCACTAAAACTACAAATGTGAGGTCAAGGAAACTTCCCGAAACTCTAGAATTTAAGTAGGATACGCCATATACACTATTAAAAACCCACTTAGAGAAGTTGGCAACGCTATGCTATTTTCTTTGGGAATAAGGAAATCTAATGCAGACTCTGTCCTCAGAAGGAAACCAGACACAGGATTTTTAAGACAAGAGAGGATTTGGAGCTTAAAGATTTTTCTTTGGATTGATACACTAATGTTGACATTGTTGTGTGATAATTACTAAATTGTAAAATTTTGACTTATTTAAAGAAGCTGTGACTAAAGCCGAGTTTGTGAATATTTTGAAAACATCACTTTTTGCCTACATATTTTTCTCGATACAATTCATCTTCTGGTGAATAAATTCTTCATTGGAACTATGTAAACAAAGTCACTCATGCCGACTCTTCTAAATTAAAATTAATTGCACCTGGAGATGCCGGGGATTGAACCCGGGGCCTCATACATGCAAAGCATGCGCTCTTCCACTGAGCTACATCCCCATTACATTGCTGCAGCATTACAGAACACGACACACAAATAGAACCTCGGCTCATTTGAAAAAATAGCCTTGTCTATTTTTTTTAATAAAGTTCGTCTGAGTACTGTAGATTGCAAAATAGTTAAAAGCCTCAGATGTATATTAACAGAGGTAATAGTTGGACACATTTAACCACATCCAATGATTGTTTAGGACTCCTAGCCTACGTATGGTAACTTAGTGTCAATTGTTATATCAGATGGCTTAAATGCCCTTCCATTTATGACTTTATTGGTCAAAATATGAAGTTCTTCACTAAGTATATCTTCTTATCCAAAAATTATCCTCTTTTACTCGGGGAATGAGGACCTATAATCGATTTACTGACACCTCATGGACACCAGGCACCAGATTTTCTGAGACAGCAGTGAACAGGATCTTAGCAGATGTTTAATTAAGTTTGCTCACTCAACTCTAAATTGTTCAAAATCAAAACCTGAATTGCATTTTCTTTTCGGCTAAACGTTCTAAGCTGTGGAAGGTCCATGTTGGACTCTTTTCTAAAACATCAGCCTTGAAACAATTTTAATAAAGCTTCTGTAGCCAAAGAAATGAAATTCTCATGAGAAGTCACTAAAACTACGAATGTGAGGTCAAGGAAACTTCCCGAAACTCTAGAATTTAAGTAGGATACGCCATATACACTATTAAAAACCCACTTAGAGAAGTTGGCAACGCTATGCTATTTTCTTTGGGAATAAGGAAATCTAATGCAGACTCTGTCCTCAGAAGGAAACCAGACACAGGATTTTTAAGACAAGAGAGGATTTGGAGCTTAAAGATTTTTCTTTGGATTGATACACTAATGTTGACATTGTTGTGTGATAATTACTAAATTGTAAAATTTTGACTTATTTAAAGAAGCTGTGACTAAAGCCGAGTTTGTGAATATTTTGAAAACATCACTTTTTGCCTACATATTTTTCTCGATACAATTCATCTTCTGGTGAATAAATTCTTCATTGGAACTATGTAAACAAAGTCACTCATGCCGACTCTTCTAAATTAAAATTAATTGCACCTGGAGATGCCGGGGATTGAACCCGGGGCCTCATACATGCAAAGCATGCGCTCTACCACTGAGCTACATCCCCATCACACTGTTGCAGCATTACAGAAAACGACACACAAATAGAACCTCGGCTCATTCGAAAAAATAGCCTTGTCTATTTTTTTTTAATAAAGTTCGTCTGAGGACTGTAGATTGCAAAATAGTTAAAAGCCTCAGATGTATATTAACAGAGGTAATAGTTGGACACATTTAACCACATCCAATGATTGTTTAGGACTCCTAGCCTACGTATGGTAACTTAGTGTCAATTGTTATATCAGATGGCTTAAATGCCCTTCCATTTATGACTTTATTGGTCAAAATATGAAGTTCTTCACTAAGTATATCTTCTTATCCAAAAATTATCCTCTTTTACTCGGGGAATGAGGACCTATAATCGATTTACTGACACCTCATGGACACCAGGCACCAGATTTTCTGAGACAGCAGTGAACAGGATCTTAGCAGATGTTTAATTAAGTTTGCTCACTCAACTCTAAATTGTTCAAAATCAAAACCTGAATTGCATTTTCTTTTCGGCTAAACGTTCTAAGCTGTGGAAGGTCCATGTTGGACTCTTTTCTAAAACATCAGCCTTGAAACAATTTTAATAAAGCTTCTGTAGCCAAAGAAATGAAATTCTCATGAGAAGTCACTAAAACTACGAATGTGAGGTCAAGGAAACTTCCCGAAACTCTAGAATTTAAGTAGGATACGCCATATACACTATTAAAAACCCACTTAGAGAAGTTGGCAACGCTATGCTATTTTCTTTGGGAATAAGGAAATCTAATGCAGACTCTGTCCTCAGAAGGAAACCAGACACAGGATTTTTAAGACAAGAGAGGATTTGGAGCTTAAAGATTTTTCTTTGGATTGATACACTAATGTTGACATTGTTGTGTGATAATTACTAAATTGTAAAATTTTGACTTATTTAAAGAAGCTGTGACTAAAGCCGAGTTTGTGAATATTTTGAAAACATCACTTTTTGCCTACATATTTTTCTCGATACAATTCATCTTCTGGTGAATAAATTCTTCATTGGAACTATGTAAACAAAGTCACTCATGCCGACTCTTCTAAATTAAAATTAATTGCACCTGGAGATGCCGGGGATTGAACCCGGGGCCTCATACATGCAAAGCATGCGCTCTACCACTGAGCTACATCCCCATTACATTGCTACAGTTGTACAGAACACGACACACAAATAGAACCTCGGCTAATTCGAAAAAATAACCTTGTCTATTTTTTTTTAATAAAGTTCGTCTGAGGACTGTAGATTGCAAAATAGTTAAAAGCCTCAGATGTATATTAACAGAGGTAATAGTTGGACACATTTAACCACATCCAATGATTGTTTAGGACTCCTAGCCTACGTATGGTAACTTAGTGTCAATTGTTATATCAGATGGCTTAAATGCCCTTCCATTTATGACTTTATTGGTCAAAATATGAAGTTCTTCACTAAGTATATCATCTTCTTATCCAAAAATTATCCTCTTTTACTCGGGGAATGAGGACCTATAATCGATTTACTGACACCTCATGGACACCAGGCACCAGATTTTCTGAGACAGCAGTGAACAGGATCTTAGCAGATGTTTAATTAAGTTTGCTCACTCAACTCTAAATTGTTCAAAATCAAAACCTGAATTGCATTTTCTTTTCGGCTAAACGTTCTAAGCTGTGGAAGGTCCATGTTGGACTCTTTTCTAAAACATCAGCCTTGAAACAATTTTAATAAAGCTTCTGTAGCCAAAGAAATGAAATTCTCATGAGAAGTCACTAAAACTACGAATGTGAGGTCAAGGAAACTTCCCGAAACTCTAGAATTTAAGTAGGATACGCCATATACACTATTAAAAACCCACTTAGAGAAGTTGGCAACGCTATGCTATTTTCTTTGGGAATAAGGAAATCTAATGCAGACTCTGTCCTCAGAAGGAAACCAGACACAGGATTTTTAAGACAAGAGAGGATTTGGAGCTTAAAGATTTTTCTTTGGATTGATACACTAATGTTGACATTGTTGTGTGATAATTACTAAATTGTAAAATTTTGACTTATTTAAAGAAGCTGTGACTAAAGCCGAGTTTGTGAATATTTTGAAAACATCACTTTTTGCCTACATATTTTTCTCGATACAATTCATCTTCTGGTGAATAAATTCTTCATTGGAACTATGTAAACAAAGTCACTCATGCCGACTCTTCTAAATTAAAATTAATTGCACCTGGAGATGCCGGGGATTGAACCCGGGGCCACATACATGCGAAGCATGCGCTCTACCACTGAGCTACATCCCCATTACATTGCTACAGTTGTACAGAACACGACACACAAATAGAACCTCGGCTCATTCGAAAAAATAGCCTTGTCTATTTTTTTTTAATAAAGTTCGTCTGAGGACTGTAGATTGCAAAATAGTTAAAAGCCTCAGATGTATATTAACAGAGGTAATAGTTGGACACATTTAACCACATCCAATGATTGTTTAGGACTCCTAGCCTACGTATGGTAACTTAGTGTCAATTGTTATATCAGATGGCTTAAATGCCCTTCCATTTATGACTTTATTGGTCAAAATATGAAGTTCTTCACTAAGTATATCTTCTTATCCAAAAATTATCCTCTTTTACTCAGGGAATGAGGACCTATAATCGATTTACTGACACCTCATGGACACCAGGCACCAGATTTTCTGAGACAGCAGTGAACAGGATCTTAGCAGATGTTTAATTAAGTTTGCTCACTCAACTCTAAATTGTTCAAAATCAAAACCTGAATTGCATTTTCTTTTCGGCTAAACGTTCTAAGCTGTGGAAGGTCCATGTTGGACTCTTTTCTAAAACATCAGCCTTGAAACAATTTTAATAAAGCTTCTGTAGCCAAAGAAATGAAATTCTCATGAGAAGTCACTAAAACTACGAATGTGAGGTCAAGGAAACTTCCCGAAACTCTAGAATTTAAGTAGGATACGCCATATACACTATTAAAAACCCACTTAGAGAAGTTGGCAACGCTATGCTATTTTCTTTGGGAATAAGGAAATCTAATGCAGACTCTGTCCTCAGAAGGAAACCAGACACAGGATTTTTAAGACAAGAGAGGATTTGGAGCTTAAAGATTTTTCTTTGGATTGATACACTAATGTTGACATTGTTGTGTGATAATTACTAAATTGTAAAATTTTGACTTATTTAAAGAAGCTGTGACTAAAGCCGAGTTTGTGAATATTTTGAAAACATCACTTTTTGCCTACATATTTTTCTCGATACAATTCATCTTCTGGTGAATAAATTCTTCATTGGAACTATGTAAACAAAGTCACTCATGCCGACTCTTCTAAATTAAAATTAATTGCACCTGGAGATGCCGGGGATTGAACCCGGGGTCTCATACATGCGAAGCATGCGCTCTACCACTGAGCTACATCCCCATTACATTGCTACAGTTGTACAGAACACGACACACAAATAGAACCTCGGCTAATTCGAAAAAATAACCTTGTCTATTTTTTTTTAATAAAGTTCGTCTGAGGACTGTAGATTGCAAAATAGTTAAAAGCCTCAGATGTATATTAACAGAGGTAATAGTTGGACACATTTAACCACATCCAATGATTGTTTAGGACTCCTAGCCTACGTATGGTAACTTAGTGTCAATTGTTATATCAGATGGCTTAAATGCCCTTCCATTTATGACTTTATTGGTCAAAATATGAAGTTCTTCACTAAGTATATCATCTTCTTATCCAAAAATTATCCTCTTTTACTCGGGGAATGAGGACCTATAATCGATTTACTGACACCTCATGGACACCAGGCACCAGATTTTCTGAGACAGAAGTGAACAGGATCTTAGCAGATGTTTAATTAAGTTTGCTCACTCAACTCTAAATTGTTCAAAATCAAAACCTGAATTGCATTTTCTTTTCGGCTAAACGTTCCAAGCTGTGGAATGAGCTATGTTGGACTCTTTTCTAAAACATCAGCCTTGAAACAATTTTAATAAAGCTTCTGTAGCCAAAGAAATGAAATTCTCATGAGAAGTCACTAAAACTACGAATGTGAGCTCAAGGAAACTTCCCGAAACTCTAGAATTTAAGTAGGATACGCCATATACACTATTAAAAACCCACTTAGAGAAGTTGGCAACGCTATGCTATTTTCTTTGGGAATAAGGAAATCTAATGCAGACTCTGTCCTCAGAAGGAAACCAGACACAGGATTTTTAAGACAAGAGAGGATTTGGAGCTTAAAGATTTTTCTTTGGATTGATACACTAATGTTGACATTGTTGTGTGATAATTACTAAATTGTAAAATTTTGACTTATTTAAAGAAGCTGTGACTAAAGCCGAGTTTGTGAATATTTTGAAAACATCACTTTTTGCCTACATATTTTTCTCGATACAATTCATCTTCTGGTGAATAAATTCTTCATTGGAACTATGTAAACAAAGTCACTCATGCCGACTCTTCTAAATTAAAATTAATTGCACCTGGAGATGCCGGGGATTGAACCCGGGGCCTCATACATGCAAAGCATGCGCTCTACCACTGAGCTACATCCCCATTACACTGTTGCAGCATTACAGAACACGACACACAAATAGAACCTCGGCTCATTCGAAAAAATAGCCTTGTCTATTTTTTTTTAATAAAGTTCGTCTGAGGACTGTAGATTGCAAAATAGTTAAAAGCCTCAGATGTATATTAACAGAGGTAATAGTTGGACACATTTAACCACATCCAATGATTGTTTAGGACTCCTAGCCTACGTATGGTAACTTAGTGTCAATTGTTATATCAGATGGCTTAAATGCCCTTCCATTTATGACTTTATTGGTCAAAATATGAAGTTCTTCACTAAGTATATCTTCTTATCCAAAAATTATCCTCTTTTACTCGGGGAATGAGGACCTATAATCGATTTACTGACACCTCATGGACACCAGGCACCAGATTTTCTGAGACAGCAGTGAACAGGATCTTAGCAGATGTTTAATTAAGTTTGCTCACTCAACTCTAAATTGTTCAAAATCAAAACCTGAATTGCATTTTCTTTTCGGCTAAACGTTCTAAGCTGTGGAAGGTCCATGTTGGACTCTTTTCTAAAACATCAGCCTTGAAACAATTTTAATAAAGCTTCTGTAGCCAAAGAAATGAAATTCTCATGAGAAGTCACTAAAACTACGAATGTGAGGTCAAGGAAACTTCCCGAAACTCTAGAATTTAAGTAGGATACGCCATATACACTATTAAAAACCCACTTAGAGAAGTTGGCAACGCTATGCTATTTTCTTTGGGAATAAGGAAATCTAATGCAGACTCTGTCCTCAGAAGGAAACCAGACACAGGATTTTTAAGACAAGAGAGGATTTGGAGCTTAAAGATTTTTCTTTGGATTGATACACTAATGTTGACATTGTTGTGTGATAATTACTAAATTGTAAAATTTTGACTTATTTAAAGAAGCTGTGACTAAAGCCGAGTTTGTGAATATTTTGAAAACATCACTTTTTGCCTACATATTTTTCTCGATACAATTCATCTTCTGGTGAATAAATTCTTCATTGGAACTATGTAAACAAAGTCACTCATGCCGACTCTTCTAAATTAAAATTAATTGCACCTGGAGATGCCGGGGATTGAACCCGGGGCCTCATACATGCGAAGCATGCGCTCTACCACTGAGCTACATCCCCATTACATTGCTACAGTTGTACAGAACACGACACACAAATAGAACCTCGGCTAATTCGAAAAAATAACCTTGTCTATTTTTTTTTAATAAAGTTCGTCTGAGGACTGTAGATTGCAAAATAGTTAAAAGCCTCAGATGTATATTAACAGAGGTAATAGTTGGACACATTTAACCACATCCAATGATTGTTTAGGACTCCTAGCCTACGTATGGTAACTTAGTGTCAATTGTTATATCAGATGGCTTAAATGCCCTTCCATTTATGACTTTATTGGTCAAAATATGAAGTTCTTCACTAAGTATATCATCTTCTTATCCAAAAATTATCCTCTTTTACTCGGGGAATGAGGACCTATAATCGATTTACTGACACCTCATGGACACCAGGCACCAGATTTTCTGAGACAGAAGTGAACAGGATCTTAGCAGATGTTTAATTAAGTTTGCTCACTCAACTCTAAATTGTTCAAAATCAAAACCTGAATTGCATTTTCTTTTCGGCTAAACGTTCCAAGCTGTGGAAGGAGCTATGTTGGACTCTTTTCTAAAACATCAGCCTTGAAACAATTTTAATAAAGCTTCTGTAGCCAAAGAAATGAAATTCTCATGAGAAGTCACTAAAACTACGAATGTGAGGTCAAGGAAACTTCCCGAAACTCTAGAATTTAAGTAGGATACGCCATATACACTATTAAAAACCCACTTAGAGAAGTTGGCAACGCTATGCTATTTTCTTTGGGAATAAGGAAATCTAATGCAGACTCTGTCCTCAGAAGGAAACCAGACACAGGATTTTTAAGACAAGAGAGGATTTGGAGCTTAAAGATTTTTCTTTGGATTGATACACTAATGTTGACATTGTTGTGTGATAATTACTAAATTGTAAAATTTTGACTTATTTAAAGAAGCTGTGACTAAAGCCGAGTTTGTGAATATTTTGAAAACATCACTTTTTGCCTACATATTTTTCTCGATACAATTCATCTTCTGGTGAATAAATTCTTCATTGGAACTATGTAAACAAAGTCACTCATGCCGACTCTTCTAAATTAAAATTAATTGCACCTGGAGATGCCGGGGATTGAACCCGGGGCCTCATACATGCAAAGCATGCGCTCTACCACTGAGCTACATCCCCATTACACTGTTGCAGCATTACAGAACACGACACACAAATAGAACCTCGGCTCATTCGAAAAAATAGCCTTGTCTATTTTTTTTTAATAAAGTTCGTCTGAGGACTGTAGATTGCAAAATAGTTAAAAGCCTCAGATGTATATTAACAGAGGTAATAGTTGGACACATTTAACCACATCCAATGATTGTTTAGGACTCCTAGCCTACGTATGGTAACTTAGTGTCAATTGTTATATCAGATGGCTTAAATGCCCTTCCATTTATGACTTTATTGGTCAAAATATGAAGTTCTTCACTAAGTATATCTTCTTATCCAAAAATTATCCTCTTTTACTCGGGGAATGAGGACCTATAATCGATTTACTGACACCTCATGGACACCAGGCACCAGATTTTCTGAGACAGCAGTGAACAGGATCTTAGCAGATGTTTAATTAAGTTTGCTCACTCAACTCTAAATTGTTCAAAATCAAAACCTGAATTGCATTTTCTTTTCGGCTAAACGTTCTAAGCTGTGGAAGGTCCATGTTGGACTCTTTTCTAAAACATCAGCCTTGAAACAATTTTAATAAAGCTTCTGTAGCCAAAGAAATGAAATTCTCATGAGAAGTCACTAAAACTACGAATGTGAGGTCAAGGAAACTTCCCGAAACTCTAGAATTTAAGTAGGATACGCCATATACACTATTAAAAACCCACTTAGAGAAGTTGGCAACGCTATGCTATTTTCTTTGGGAATAAGGAAATCTAATGCAGACTCTGTCCTCAGAAGGAAACCAGACACAGGATTTTTAAGACAAGAGAGGATTTGGAGCTTAAAGATTTTTCTTTGGATTGATACACTAATGTTGACATTGTTGTGTGATAATTACTAAATTGTAAAATTTTGACTTATTTAAAGAAGCTGTGACTAAAGCCGAGTTTGTGAATATTTTGAAAACATCACTTTTTGCCTACATATTTTTCTCGATACAATTCATCTTCTGGTGAATAAATTCTTCATTGGAACTATGTAAACAAAGTCACTCATGCCGACTCTTCTAAATTAAAATTAATTGCACCTGGAGATGCCGGGGATTGAACCCAGGGCCTCATACATGCACCTGGAGATGCCGGGGATTGAACCCGGGGCCTCATACATGCGAAGCATGCGCTCTACCACTGAGCTACATCCCCATTACATTGCTACAGTTGTACAGAACACGACACACAAATAGAACCTCGGCTAATTCGAAAAAATAACCTTGTCTATTTTTTTTTAATAAAGTTCGTCTGAGGACTGTAGATTGCAAAATAGTTAAAAGCCTCAGATGTATATTAACAGAGGTAATAGTTGGACACATTTAACCACATCCAATGATTGTTTAGGACTCCTAGCCTACGTATGGTAACTTAGTGTCAATTGTTATATCAGATGGCTTAAATGCCCTTCCATTTATGACTTTATTGGTCAAAATATGAAGTTCTTCACTAAGTATATCATCTTCTTATCCAAAAATTATCCTCTTTTACTCGGGGAATGAGGACCTATAATCGATTTACTGACACCTCATGGACACCAGGCACCAGATTTTCTGAGACAGCAGTGAACAGGATCTTAGCAGATGTTTAATTAAGTTTGCTCACTCAACTCTAAATTGTTCAAAATCAAAACCTGAATTGCATTTTCTTTTCGGCTAAACGTTCTAAGCTGTGGAAGGTCCATGTTGGACTCTTTTCTAAAACATCAGCCTTGAAACAATTTTAATAAAGCTTCTGTAGCCAAAGAAATGAAATTCTCATGAGAAGTCACTAAAACTACGAATGTGAGGTCAAGGAAACTTCCCGAAACTCTAGAATTTAAGTAGGATACGCCATATACACTATTAAAAACCCACTTAGAGAAGTTGGCAACGCTATGCTATTTTCTTTGGGAATAAGGAAATCTAATGCAGACTCTGTCCTCAGAAGGAAACCAGACACAGGATTTTTAAGACAAGAGAGGATTTGGAGCTTAAAGATTTTTCTTTGGATTGATACACTAATGTTGACATTGTTGTGTGATAATTACTAAATTGTAAAATTTTGACTTATTTAAAGAAGCTGTGACTAAAGCCGAGTTTGTGAATATTTTGAAAACATCACTTTTTGCCTACATATTTTTCTCGATACAATTCATCTTCTGGTGAATAAATTCTTCATTGGAACTATGTAAACAAAGTCACTCATGCCGACTCTTCTAAATTAAAATTAATTGCACCTGGAGATGCCGGGGATTGAACCCGGGGCCTCATACATGCGAAGCATGCGCTCTACCACTGAGCTACATCCCCATTACATTGCTACAGTTGTACAGAACACGACACACAAATAGAACCTCGGCTAATTCGAAAAAATAACCTTGTCTATTTTTTTTTAATAAAGTTCGTCTGAGGACTGTAGATTGCAAAATAGTTAAAAGCCTCAGATGTATATTAACAGAGGTAATAGTTGGACACATTTAACCACATCCAATGATTGTTTAGGACTCCTAGCCTACGTATGGTAACTTAGTGTCAATTGTTATATCAGATGGCTTAAATGCCCTTCCATTTATGACTTTATTGGTCAAAATATGAAGTTCTTCACTAAGTATATCATCTTCTTATCCAAAAATTATCCTCTTTTACTCGGGGAATGAGGACCTATAATCGATTTACTGACACCTCATGGACACCAGGCACCAGATTTTCTGAGACAGAAGTGAACAGGATCTTAGCAGATGTTTAATTAAGTTTGCTTACTCAACTCTAAATTTTTCAAAATCAAAACCTGAATTGCATTTTCTTTTCGGCTAAACGTTCCAAGCTGTGGAAGGAGCTATGTTGGACTCTTTTCTAAAACATCAGCCTTGAAACAATTTTAATAAAGCTTCTGTAGCCAAAGAAATGAAATTCTCATGAGAAGTCACTAAAACTACGAATGTGAGCTCAAGGAAACTTCCCGAAACTCTAGAATTTAAGTAGGATACGCCATATACACTATTAAAAACCCACTTAGAGAAGTTGGCAACGCTATGCTATTTTCTTTGGGAATAAGGAAATCTAATGCAGACTCTGTCCTCAGAAGGAAACCAGACACAGGATTTTTAAGACAAGAGAGGATTTGGAGCTTAAAGATTTTTCTTTGGATTGATACACTAATGTTGACATTGTTGTGTGATAATTACTAAATTGTAAAATTTTGACTTATTTAAAGAAGCTGTGACTAAAGCCGAGTTTGTGAATATTTTGAAAACATCACTTTTTGCCTACATATTTTTCTCGATACAATTCATCTTCTGGTGAATAAATTCTTCATTGGAACTATGTAAACAAAGTCACTCATGCCGACTCTTCTAAATTAAAATTAATTGCACCTGGAGATGCCGGGGATTGAACCCGGGGCCTCATACATGCAAAGCATGCGCTCTACCACTGAGCTACATCCCCATTACACTGTTGCAGCATTACAGAACACGACACACAAATAGAACCTCGGCTCATTCGAAAAAATAGCCTTGTCTATTTTTTTTTAATAAAGTTCGTCTGAGGACTGTAGATTGCAAAATAGTTAAAAGCCTCAGATGTATATTAACAGAGGTAATAGTTGGACACATTTAACCACATCCAATGATTGTTTAGGACTCCTAGCCTACGTATGGTAACTTAGTGTCAATTGTTATATCAGATGGCTTAAATGCCCTTCCATTTATGACTTTATTGGTCAAAATATGAAGTTCTTCACTAAGTATATCATCTTCTTATCCAAAAATTATCCTCTTTTACTCGGGGAATGAGGACCTATAATCGATTTACTGACACCTCATGGACACCAGGCACCAGATTTTCTGAGACAGCAGTGAACAGGATCTTAGCAGATGTTTAATTAAGTTTGCTCACTCAACTCTAAATTGTTCAAAATCAAAACCTGAATTGCATTTTCTTTTCGGCTAAACGTTCTAAGCTGTGGAAGGTCCATGTTGGACTCTTTTCTAAAACATCAGCCTTGAAACAATTTTAATAAAGCTTCTGTAGCCAAAGAAATGAAATTCTCATGAGAAGTCACTAAAACTACGAATGTGAGGTCAAGGAAACTTCCCGAAACTCTAGAATTTAAGTAGGATACGCCATATACACTATTAAAAACCCACTTAGAGAAGTTGGCAACGCTATGCTATTTTCTTTGGGAATAAGGAAATCTAATGCAGACTCTGTCCTCAGAAGGAAACCAGACACAGGATTTTTAAGACAAGAGAGGATTTGGAGCTTAAAGATTTTTCTTTGGATTGATACACTAATGTTGACATTGTTGTGTGATAATTACTAAATTGTAAAATTTTGACTTATTTAAAGAAGCTGTGACTAAAGCCGAGTTTGTGAATATTTTGAAAACATCACTTTTTGCCTACATATTTTTCTCGATACAATTCATCTTCTGGTGAATAAATTCTTCATTGGAACTATGTAAACAAAGTCACTCATGCCAACTCTTCTAAATTAAAATTAATTGCACCTGGAGATGCCGGGGATTGAACCCGGGGCCTCATACATGCGAAGCATGCGCTCTACCACTGAGCTACATCCCCATTACATTGCTACAGTTGTACAGAACACGACACACAAATAGAACCTCGGCTAATTCGAAAAAATAACCTTGTCTATTTTTTTTTAATAAAGTTCGTCTGAGGACTGTAGATTGCAAAATAGTTAAAAGCCTCAGATGTATATTAACAGAGGTAATAGTTGGACACATTTAACCACATCCAATGATTGTTTAGGACTCCTAGCCTACGTATGGTAACTTAGTGTCAATTGTTATATCAGATGGCTTAAATGCCCTTCCATTTATGACTTTATTGGTCAAAATATGAAGTTCTTCACTAAGTATATCATCTTCTTATCCAAAAATTATCCTCTTTTACTCGGGGAATGAGGACCTATAATCGATTTACTGACACCTCATGGACACCAGGCACCAGATTTTCTGAGACAGAAGTGAACAGGATCTTAGCAGATGTTTAATTAAGTTTGCTCACTCAACTCTAAATTGTTCAAAATCAAAACCTGAATTGCATTTTCTTTTCGGCTAAACGTTCCAAGCTGTGGAAGGAGCTATGTTGGACTCTTTTCTAAAACATCAGCCTTGAAACAATTTTAATAAAGCTTCTGTAGCCAAAGAAATGAAATTCTCATGAGAAGTCACTAAAACTACGAATGTGAGGTCAAGGAAACTTCCCGAAACTCTAGAATTTAAGTAGGATACGCCATATACACTATTAAAAACCCACTTAGAGAAGTTGGCAACGCTATGCTATTTTCTTTGGGAATAAGGAAATCTAATGCAGACTCTGTCCTCAGAAGGAAACCAGACACAGGATTTTTAAGACAAGAGAGGATTTGGAGCTTAAAGATTTTTCTTTGGATTGATACACTAATGTTGACATTGTTGTGTGATAATTACTAAATTGTAAAATTTTGACTTATTTAAAGAAGCTGTGACTAAAGCCGAGTTTGTGAATATTTTGAAAACATCACTTTTTGCCTACATATTTTTCTCGATACAATTCATCTTCTGGTGAATAAATTCTTCATTGGAACTATGTAAACAAAGTCACTCATGCCGACTCTTCTAAATTAAAATTAATTGCACCTGGAGATGCCGGGGATTGAACCCGGGGCCTCATACATGCAAAGCATGCGCTCTACCACTGAGCTACATCCCCATTACACTGTTGCAGCATTACAGAACACGACACACAAATAGAACCTCGGCTCATTCGAAAAAATAGCCTTGTCTATTTTTTTTTAATAAAGTTCGTCTGAGGACTGTAGATTGCAAAATAGTTAAAAGCCTCAGATGTATATTAACAGAGGTAATAGTTGGACACATTTAACCACATCCAATGATTGTTTAGGACTCCTAGCCTATGTATGGTAACTTAGTGTCAATTGTTATATCAGATGGCTTAAATGCCCTTCCATTTATGACTTTATTGGTCAAAATATGAAGTTCTTCACTAAGTATATCTTCTTATCCAAAAATTATCCTCTTTTACTCGGGGAATGAGGACCTATAATCGATTTACTGACACCTCATGGACACCAGGCACCAGATTTTCTGAGACAGCAGTGAACAGGATCTTAGCAGATGTTTAATTAAGTTTGCTCACTCAACTCTAAATTGTTCAAAATCAAAACCTGAATTGCATTTTCTTTTCGGCTAAACGTTCTAAGCTGTGGAAGGTCCATGTTGGACTCTTTTCTAAAACATCAGCCTTGAAACAATTTTAATAAAGCTTCTGTAGCCAAAGAAATGAAATTCTCATGAGAAGTCACTAAAACTACGAATGTGAGGTCAAGGAAACTTCCCGAAACTCTAGAATTTAAGTAGGATACGCCATATACACTATTAAAAACCCACTTAGAGAAGTTGGCAACGCTATGCTATTTTCTTTGGGAATAAGGAAATCTAATGCAGACTCTGTCCTCAGAAGGAAACCAGACACAGGATTTTTAAGACAAGAGAGGATTTGGAGCTTAAAGATTTTTCTTTGGATTGATACACTAATGTTGACATTGTTGTGTGATAATTACTAAATTGTAAAATTTTGACTTATTTAAAGAAGCTGTGACTAAAGCCGAGTTTGTGAATATTTTGAAAACATCACTTTTTGCCTACATATTTTTCTCGATACAATTCATCTTCTGGTGAATAAATTCTTCATTGGAACTATGTAAACAAAGTCACTCATGCCGACTCTTCTAAATTAAAATTAATTGCATGCACCTGGAGATGCCGGGGATTGAACCCGGGGCCTCATACATGCAAAGCATGCGCTCTACCACTGAGCTACATCCCCATTACACTGTTGCAGCATTACAGAACACGACACACAAATAGAACCTCGGCTCATTCGAAAAAATAGCCTTGTCTATTTTTTTTAATAAAGTTCGTCTGAGGACTGTAGATTGCAAAATAGTTAAAAGCCTCAGATGTATATTAACAGAGGTAATAGTTGGACACATTTAACCACATCCAATGATTGTTTAGGACTCCTAGCCTACGTATGGTAACTTAGTGTCAATTGTTATATCAGATGGCTTAAATGCCCTTCCATTTATGACTTTATTGGTCAAAATATGAAGTTCTTCACTAAGTATATCTTCTTATCCAAAAATTATCCTCTTTTACTCGGGGAATGAGGACCTATAATCGATTTACTGACACCTCATGGACACCAGGCACCAGATTTTCTGAGACAGCAGTGAACAGGATCTTAGCAGATGTTTAATTAAGTTTGCTCACTCAACTCTAAATTGTTCAAAATCAAAACCTGAATTGCATTTTCTTTTCGGCTAAACGTTCTAAGCTGTGGAAGGTCCATGTTGGACTCTTTTCTAAAACATCAGCCTTGAAACAATTTTAATAAAGCTTCTGTAGCCAAAGAAATGAAATTCTCATGAGAAGTCACTAAAACTACGAATGTGAGGTCAAGGAAACTTCCCGAAACTCTAGAATTTAAGTAGGATACGCCATATACACTATTAAAAACCCACTTAGAGAAGTTGGCAACGCTATGCTATTTTCTTTGGGAATAAGGAAATCTAATGCAGACTCTGTCCTCAGAAGGAAACCAGACACAGGATTTTTAAGACAAGAGAGGATTTGGAGCTTAAAGATTTTTCTTTGGATTGATACACTAATGTTGACATTGTTGTGTGATAATTACTAAATTGTAAAATTTTGACTTATTTAAAGAAGCTGTGACTAAAGCCGAGTTTGTGAATATTTTGAAAACATCACTTTTTGCCTACATATTTTTCTCGATACAATTCATCTTCTGGTGAATAAATTCTTCATTGGAACTATGTAAACAAAGTCACTCATGCCGACTCTTCTAAATTAAAATTAATTGCATGCACCTGGAGATGCCGGGGATTGAACCCGGGGCCTCATACATGCAAAGCATGCGGTCTACCACTGAGCTACATCCCCATTACATTGCTGCTGCATTACAGAACACGACACACAAATAGAACCTCGGCTCATTCGAAAAAATAGCCTTGTCTATTTTTTTTAATAAAGTTCGTCTGAGGACTGTAGATTGCAAAATAGTTAAAAGCCTCAGATGTATATTAACAGAGGTAATAGTTGGACACATTTAACCACATCCAATGATTGTTTAGGACTCCTAGCCTACGTATGGTAACTTAGTGTCAATTGTTATATCAGATGGCTTAAATGCCCTTCCATTTATGACTTTATTGGTCAAAATATGAAGTTCTTCACTAAGTATATCATCTTCTTATCCAAAAATTATCCTCTTTTACTCGGGGAATGAGGACCTATAATCGATTTACTGACACCTCATGGACACCAGGCACCAGATTTTCTGAGACAGCAGTGAACAGGATCTTAGCAGATGTTTAATTAAGTTTGCTCACTCAACTCTAAATTGTTCAAAATCAAAACCTGAATTGCATTTTCTTTTCGGCTAAACGTTCCAAGCTGTGGAAGGAGCTATGTTCTACTCTTTTCTAAAACATCAGCCTTGAAACAATTTTAATAAAGCTTCTGTAGCCAAAGAAATGAAATTCTCATGAGAAGTCACTAAAACTACGAATGTGAGGTCAAGGAAACTTCCCGAAACTCTAGAATTTAAGTAGGATACGCCATATACACTATTAAAAACCCACTTAGAGAAGTTGGCAACGCTATGCTATTTTCTTTGGGAATAAGGAAATCTAATGCAGACTCTGTCCTCAGAAGGAAACCAGACACAGGATTTTTAAGACAAGAGAGGATTTGGAGCTTAAAGATTTTTCTTTGGATTGATACACTAATGTTGACATTGTTGTGTGATAATTACTAAATTGTAAAATTTTGACTTTATTGGTCAAAATATGAAGTTCTTCACTAAGTATATCATCTTCTTATCCAAAAATTATCCTCTTTTACTCGGGGAATGAGGACCTATAATCGATTTACTGACACCTCATGGACACCAGGCACCAGATTTTCTGAGACAGCAGTGAACAGGATCTTAGCAGATGTTTAATTAAGTTTGCTCACTCAACTCTAAATTGTTCAAAATCAAAACCTGAATTGCATTTTCTTTTCGGCTAAACGTTCCAAGCTGTGGAAGGAGCTATGTTGGACTCTTTTCTAAAACATCAGCCTTGAAACAATTTTAATAAAGCTTCTGTAGCCAAAGAAATGAAATTCTCATGAGAAGTCACTAAAACTACGAATGTGAGGTCAAGGAAACTTCCCGAAACTCTAGAATTTAAGTAGGATACGCCATATACACTATTAAAAACCCACTTAGAGAAGTTGGCAACGCTATGCTATTTTCTTTGGGAATAAGGAAATCTAATGCAGACTCTGTCCTCAGAAGGAAACCAGACACAGGATTTTTAAGACAAGAGAGGATTTGGAGCTTAAAGATTTTTCTTTGGATTGATACACTAATGTTGACATTGTTGTGTGATAATTACTAAATTGTAAAATTTTGACTTATTTAAAGAAGCTGTGACTAAAGCCGAGTTTGTGAATATTTTGAAAACATCACTTTTTGCCTACATATTTTTCTCGATACAATTCATCTTCTGGTGAATAAATTCTTCATTGGAACTATGTAAACAAAGTCACTCATGCCGACTCTTCTAAATTAAAATTAATTGCACCTGGAGATGCCGGGGATTGAACCCGGGGCCTCATACATGCACCTGGAGATGCCGGGGATTGAACCCGGGGCCTCATACATGCAAAGCATGCGCTCTACCACTGAGTTACATCCCCATTACACTGTTGCAGCATTACAGAACACGACACACAAATAGAACCTCGGCTCATTCGAAAAAATAGCCTTGTCTATTTTTTTTTAATAAAGTTCGTCTGAGGACTGTAGATTGCAAAATAGTTAAAAGCCTCAGATGTATATTAACAGAGGTAATAGTTGGACACATTTAACCACATCCAATGATTGTTTAGGACTCCTAGCCTACGTATGGTAACTTAGTGTCAATTGTTATATCAGATGGCTTAAATGCCCTTCCATTTATGACTTTATTGGTCGAAATATGAAGTTCTTCACTAAGTATATCTTCTTATCCAAAAATTATCCTCTTTTACTCGGGGAATGAGGACCTATAATCGATTTACTGACACCTCATGGACACCAGGCACCAGATTTTCTGAGACAGCAGTGAACAGGATCTTAGCAGATGTTTAATTAAGTTTGCTCACTCAACTCTAAATTGTTCAAAATCAAAACCTGAATTGCATTTTCTTTTCGGCTAAACGTTCCAAGCTGTGGAAGGTCCATGTTGGACTCTTTTCTAAAACATCAGCCTTGAAACAATTTTAATAAAGCTTCTGTAGCCAAAGAAATGAAATTCTCATGAGAAGTCACTAAAACTACGAATGTGAGGTCAAGGAAACTTCCCGAAACTCTAGAATTTAAGTAGGATACGCCATATACACTATTAAAAACCCACTTAGAGAAGTTGGCAACGCTATGCTATTTTCTTTGGGAATAAGGAAATCTAATGCAGACTCTGTCCTCAGAAGGAAACCAGACACAGGATTTTTAAGACAAGAGAGGATTTGGAGCTTAAAGATTTTTCTTTGGATTGATACACTAATGTTGACATTGTTGTGTGATAATTACTAAATTGTAAAATTTTGACTTATTTAAAGAAGCTGTGACTAAAGCCGAGTTTGTGAATATTTTTAAAACATCACTTTTTGCCTACATATTTTTCTCGATACAATTCATCTTCTGGTGAAAAAATTATTCATTGGAACTATGTAAACAAAGTCACTCATGCAGACTCTTCTAAATTAAAATTAATTGCACCTGGAGATGCCAGGGATTGAACCCGGGGCCTCATACATGCACCTGGAGATGCCGGGGATTGAACCCGGGGCCTCATACATGCAAAGCATGCGCTCTACCACTGAGCTACATCCCCATTACACTGTTGCAGCATTACAGAACACGACACACAAATAGAACCTCGGCTCATTCGAAAAAATAGCCTTGTCTATTTTTTTTTTTAATAAAGTTCGTCTGAGGACTGTAGATTGCAAAATAGTTAAAAGCCTCAGATGTATATTAACAGAGGTAATAGTTGGACACATTTAACCACATCCAATGATTGTTTAGGACTCCTAGCCTACGTATGGTAACTTAGTGTCAATTGTTATATCAGATGGCTTAAATGCCCTTCCATTTATGACTTTATTGGTCGAAATATGAAGTTCTTCACTAAGTATATCTTCTTATCCAAAAATTATCCTCTTTTACTCTGGGAATGAGGACCTATAATCGATTTACTGACACCTCATGGACACCAGGCACCAGATTTTCTGAGACAGCAGTGAACAGGATCTTAGCAGATGTTTAATTAAGTTTGCTCACTCAACTCTAAATTGTTCAAAATCAAAACCTGAATTGCATTTTCTTTTCGGCTAAACGTTCCAAGCTGTGGAAGGTCCATGTTGGACTCTTTTCTAAAACATCAGCCTTGAAACAATTTTAATAAAGCTTCTGTAGCCAAAGAAATGAAATTCTCATGAGAAGTCACTAAAACTACGAATGTGAGGTCAAGGAAACTTCCCGAAACTCTAGAATTTAAGTAGGATACGCCATATACACTATTAAAAACCCACTTAGAGAAGTTGGCAACGCTATGCTATTTTCTTTGGGAATAAGGAAATCTAATGCAGACTCTGTCCTCAGAAGGAAACCAGACACAGGATTTTTAAGACAAGAGAGGATTTGGAGCTTAAAGATTTTTCTTTGGATTGATACACTAATGTTGACATTATTGTGTGATAATTACTAAATTGTAAAATTTTGACTTATTTAAAGAAGCTGTGACTAAAGCCGAGTTTGTGAATATTTTGAAAACATCACTTTTTGCCTACATATTTTTCTCGATACAATTCATCTTCTGGTGAATAAATTCTTCATTGGAACTATGTAAACAAATTCACTCATGCCGACTCTTCTAAATTAAAATTAATTGCACCTGGAGATGCCGGGGATTGAACCCGGGGCCTCATACATGCACCTGGAGATGCCGGGGATTGAACCCGGGACCTCATACATGCAAAGCATGCGCTCTACCACTGAGCTACATCCCCATTACACTGTTGCAGCATTACAGAACACGACACACAAATAGAACCTCGGCTCATTCGAAAAAATAGCCTTGTCTATTTTTTTTTAATAAAGTTCGTCTGAGGACTGTAGATTGCAAAATAGTTAAAAGCCTCAGATGTATATTAACAGAGGTAATAGTTGGACACATTTAACCACATCCAATGATTGTTTAGGACTCCTAGCCTACGTATGGTAACTTAGTGTCAATTGTTATATCAGATGGCTTAAATGCCCTTCCATTTATGACTTTATTGGTCAAAATATGAAGTTCTTCACTAAGTATATCATCTTCTTATCCAAAAATTATCCTCTTTTACTAGGGGAATGAGGACCTATAATCGATTTACTGACACCTCATGGACACCAGGCACCAGATTTTCTGAGACAGCAGTGAACAGGATCTTAGCAGATGTTTAATTAAGTTTGCTCACTCAATTCTAAATTGTTCAAAATCAAAACCTGAATTGCATTTTCTTTTCGGCTAAACGTTCCAAGCTGTGGAAGGAGCTATGTTGGACTCTTTTCTAAAACATCAGCCTTGAAACAATTTTAATAAAGCTTCTGTAGCCAAAGAAATTAAATTCTCATGAGAAGTCACTAAAACTACAAATGTGAGGTCAAGGAAACTTCCCGAAACTCTAGAATTTAAGTAGGATACGCCATATACACTATTAAAAACCCACTTAGAGAAGTTGGCAACGCTATGCTATTTTCTTTGGGAATAAGGAAATCTAATGCAGACTCTGTCCTCAGAAGGAAACCAGACACAGGATTTTTAAGACAAGAGAGGATTTGGAGCTTAAAGATTTTTCTTTGGATTGATACACTAATGTTGACATTGTTGTGTGATAATTACTAAATTGTAAAATTTTGACTTATTTAAAGAAGCTGTGACTAAAGCCGAGTTTGTGAAAATTTTGAAAACATCACTTTTTGCCTACATATTTTTCTCGATACAATTCATCTTCTGGTGAATAAATTCTTCATTGGAACTATGTAAACAAAGTCACTCATGCCGACTCTTCTAAATTAAAATTAATTGCACCTGGAGATGCCGGGGATTGAACCCTGGGCCTCATACATGCAAAGCATGCGCTCTACCACTGAGCTACATCCCCATTACATTGCTGCATAACAGAACACGACACACAAATAGAACCTCGGCTCATTCGAAAAAATAGCCTTGTCTATTTTTTTTTAATAAAGTTCGTCTGAGGACTGTAGATTGCAAAATAGTTAAAAGCCTCAGATGTATATTAACAGAGGTAATAGTTGGACACATTTAACCACATCCAATGATTGTTTAGGACTCCTAGCCTACGTATGGTAACTTAGTGTCAATTGTTATATCAGATGGCTTAAATGCCCTTCCATTTATGACTTTATTGGTCAAAATATGAAGTTCTTCACTAAGTATATCTTCTTATCCAAAAATTATCCTCTTTTACTCGGGGAATGAGGACCTATAATCGATTTACTGACACCTCATGGACACCAGGCACCAGATTTTCTGAGACAGCAGTGAACAGGATCTTAGCAGATGTTTAATTAAGTTTGCTCACTCAACTCTAAATTGTTCAAAATCAAAACCTGAATTGCATTTTCTTTTCGGCTAAACGTTCTAAGCTGTGGAAGGTCCATGTTGGACTCTTTTCTAAAACATCAGCCTTGAAACAATTTTAATAAAGCTTCTGTAGCCAAAGAAATGAAATTCTCATGAGAAGTCACTAAAACTACGAATGTGAGGTCAAGGAAACTTCCCGAAACTCTAGAATTTAAGTAGGATACGCCATATACACTATTAAAAACCCACTTAGAGAAGTTGGCAACGCTATGCTATTTTCTTTGGGAATAAGGAAATCTAATGCAGACTCTGTCCTCAGAAGGAAACCAGACACAGGATTTTTAAGACAAGAGAGGATTTGGAGCTTAAAGATTTTTCTTTGGATTGATACACTAATGTTGACATTGTTGTGTGATAATTACTAAATTGTAAAATTTTGACTTATTTAACCCCTTAAGGACCAAACTTCTGAAATAAAAGTGAATCACGACATGTCACACACGTCATGTGTCCTTAAGGGGTTAAAGAAGCTGTGACTAAAGCCGAGTTTGTGAATATTTTGAAAACATCACTTTTTGCCTACATATTTTTCTCAATACAATTCATCTTCTGGTGAATAAATTCTTCATTGGAACTATGTAAACAAAGTCACTCATGCCGACTCTTCTAAATTAAAATTAATTGCACCTGGAGATGCCGGGGATTGAACCCGGGGCCTCATACATGCAAAGCATGCGCTCTACCACTGAGCTACATCCCCATCACACTGTTGCAGCATTACAGAAAACGACACACAAATAGAACCTCGGCTCATTCGAAAAAATAGCCTTGTCTATTTTTTTTAATAAAGTTCGTCTGAGGACTGTAGATTGCAAAATAGTTAAAAGCCTCAGATGTATATTAACAGAGGTAATAGTTGGACACATTTAACCACATCCAATGATTGT
Organism: Pelobates fuscus; assembly: GCF_036172605.1. Classification (NCBI taxonomy): domain Eukaryota; kingdom Metazoa; phylum Chordata; class Amphibia; order Anura; family Pelobatidae; genus Pelobates; species Pelobates fuscus. The sequence goes on from NC_086328.1 coordinate 79,536,103, forward strand.
TTAGGACTCCTAGCCTACGTATGGTAACTTAGTGTCAATTGTTATATCAGATGGCTTAAATGCCCTTCCATTTATGACTTTATTGGTCAAAATATGAAGTTCTTCACTAAGTATATCATCTTCTTATCCAAAAATTATCCTCTTTTACTCGGGGAATGAGGACCTATAATCGATTTACTGACACCTCATGGACACCAGGCACCAGATTTTCTGAGACAGCAGTGAACAGGATCTTAGCAGATGTTTAATTAAGTTTGCTCACTCAATTCTAAATTGTTCAAAATCAAAACCTGAATTGCATTTTCTTTTCGGCTAAACGTTCCAAGCTGTGGAAGGAGCTATGTTGGACTCTTTTCTAAAACATCAGCCTTGAAACAATTTTAATAAAGCTTCTGTAGCCAAAGAAATGAAATTCTCATGAGAAGTCACTAAAACTACAAATGTGAGGTCAAGGAAACTTCCCGAAACTCTAGAATTTAAGTAGGATACGCCATATACACTATTAAAAACCCACTTAGAGAAGTTGGCAACGCTATGCTATTTTCTTTGGGAATAAGGAAATCTAATGCAGACTCTGTCCTCAGAAGGAAACCAGACACAGGATTTTTAAGACAAGAGAGGATTTGGAGCTTAAAGATTTTTCTTTGGATTGATACACTAATGTTGACATTGTTGTGTGATAATTACTAAATTGTAAAATTTTGACTTATTTAAAGAAGCTGTGACTAAAGCCGAGTTTGTGAATATTTTGAAAACATCACTTTTTGCCTACATATTTTTCTCGATACAATTCATCTTCTGGTGAATAAATTCTTCATTGGAACTATGTAAACAAAGTCACTCATGCCGACTCTTCTAAATTAAAATTAATTGCACCTGGAGATGCCGGGGATTGAACCCGGGGCCTCATACATGCAAAGCATGCGCTCTTCCACTGAGCTACATCCCCATTACATTGCTGCAGCATTACAGAACACGACACACAAATAGAACCTCGGCTCATTTGAAAAAATAGCCTTGTCTATTTTTTTTAATAAAGTTCGTCTGAGTACTGTAGATTGCAAAATAGTTAAAAGCCTCAGATGTATATTAACAGAGGTAATAGTTGGACACATTTAACCACATCCAATGATTGTTTAGGACTCCTAGCCTACGTATGGTAACTTAGTGTCAATTGTTATATCAGATGGCTTAAATGCCCTTCCATTTATGACTTTATTGGTCAAAATATGAAGTTCTTCACTAAGTATATCTTCTTATCCAAAAATTATCCTCTTTTACTCGGGGAATGAGGACCTATAATCGATTTACTGACACCTCATGGACACCAGGCACCAGATTTTCTGAGACAGCAGTGAACAGGATCTTAGCAGATGTTTAATTAAGTTTGCTCACTCAACTCTAAATTGTTCAAAATCAAAACCTGAATTGCATTTTCTTTTCGGCTAAACGTTCTAAGCTGTGGAAGGTCCATGTTGGACTCTTTTCTAAAACATCAGCCTTGAAACAATTTTAATAAAGCTTCTGTAGCCAAAGAAATGAAATTCTCATGAGAAGTCACTAAAACTACGAATGTGAGGTCAAGGAAACTTCCCGAAACTCTAGAATTTAAGTAGGATACGCCATATACACTATTAAAAACCCACTTAGAGAAGTTGGCAACGCTATGCTATTTTCTTTGGGAATAAGGAAATCTAATGCAGACTCTGTCCTCAGAAGGAAACCAGACACAGGATTTTTAAGACAAGAGAGGATTTGGAGCTTAAAGATTTTTCTTTGGATTGATACACTAATGTTGACATTGTTGTGTGATAATTACTAAATTGTAAAATTTTGACTTATTTAAAGAAGCTGTGACTAAAGCCGAGTTTGTGAATATTTTGAAAACATCACTTTTTGCCTACATATTTTTCTCGATACAATTCATCTTCTGGTGAATAAATTCTTCATTGGAACTATGTAAACAAAGTCACTCATGCCGACTCTTCTAAATTAAAATTAATTGCACCTGGAGATGCCGGGGATTGAACCCGGGGCCTCATACATGCAAAGCATGCGCTCTACCACTGAGCTACATCCCCATCACACTGTTGCAGCATTACAGAAAACGACACACAAATAGAACCTCGGCTCATTCGAAAAAATAGCCTTGTCTATTTTTTTTTAATAAAGTTCGTCTGAGGACTGTAGATTGCAAAATAGTTAAAAGCCTCAGATGTATATTAACAGAGGTAATAGTTGGACACATTTAACCACATCCAATGATTGTTTAGGACTCCTAGCCTACGTATGGTAACTTAGTGTCAATTGTTATATCAGATGGCTTAAATGCCCTTCCATTTATGACTTTATTGGTCAAAATATGAAGTTCTTCACTAAGTATATCTTCTTATCCAAAAATTATCCTCTTTTACTCGGGGAATGAGGACCTATAATCGATTTACTGACACCTCATGGACACCAGGCACCAGATTTTCTGAGACAGCAGTGAACAGGATCTTAGCAGATGTTTAATTAAGTTTGCTCACTCAACTCTAAATTGTTCAAAATCAAAACCTGAATTGCATTTTCTTTTCGGCTAAACGTTCTAAGCTGTGGAAGGTCCATGTTGGACTCTTTTCTAAAACATCAGCCTTGAAACAATTTTAATAAAGCTTCTGTAGCCAAAGAAATGAAATTCTCATGAGAAGTCACTAAAACTACGAATGTGAGGTCAAGGAAACTTCCCGAAACTCTAGAATTTAAGTAGGATACGCCATATACACTATTAAAAACCCACTTAGAGAAGTTGGCAACGCTATGCTATTTTCTTTGGGAATAAGGAAATCTAATGCAGACTCTGTCCTCAGAAGGAAACCAGACACAGGATTTTTAAGACAAGAGAGGATTTGGAGCTTAAAGATTTTTCTTTGGATTGATACACTAATGTTGACATTGTTGTGTGATAATTACTAAATTGTAAAATTTTGACTTATTTAAAGAAGCTGTGACTAAAGCCGAGTTTGTGAATATTTTGAAAACATCACTTTTTGCCTACATATTTTTCTCGATACAATTCATCTTCTGGTGAATAAATTCTTCATTGGAACTATGTAAACAAAGTCACTCATGCCGACTCTTCTAAATTAAAATTAATTGCACCTGGAGATGCCGGGGATTGAACCCGGGGCCTCATACATGCAAAGCATGCGCTCTACCACTGAGCTACATCCCCATTACATTGCTACAGTTGTACAGAACACGACACACAAATAGAACCTCGGCTAATTCGAAAAAATAACCTTGTCTATTTTTTTTTAATAAAGTTCGTCTGAGGACTGTAGATTGCAAAATAGTTAAAAGCCTCAGATGTATATTAACAGAGGTAATAGTTGGACACATTTAACCACATCCAATGATTGTTTAGGACTCCTAGCCTACGTATGGTAACTTAGTGTCAATTGTTATATCAGATGGCTTAAATGCCCTTCCATTTATGACTTTATTGGTCAAAATATGAAGTTCTTCACTAAGTATATCATCTTCTTATCCAAAAATTATCCTCTTTTACTCGGGGAATGAGGACCTATAATCGATTTACTGACACCTCATGGACACCAGGCACCAGATTTTCTGAGACAGCAGTGAACAGGATCTTAGCAGATGTTTAATTAAGTTTGCTCACTCAACTCTAAATTGTTCAAAATCAAAACCTGAATTGCATTTTCTTTTCGGCTAAACGTTCTAAGCTGTGGAAGGTCCATGTTGGACTCTTTTCTAAAACATCAGCCTTGAAACAATTTTAATAAAGCTTCTGTAGCCAAAGAAATGAAATTCTCATGAGAAGTCACTAAAACTACGAATGTGAGGTCAAGGAAACTTCCCGAAACTCTAGAATTTAAGTAGGATACGCCATATACACTATTAAAAACCCACTTAGAGAAGTTGGCAACGCTATGCTATTTTCTTTGGGAATAAGGAAATCTAATGCAGACTCTGTCCTCAGAAGGAAACCAGACACAGGATTTTTAAGACAAGAGAGGATTTGGAGCTTAAAGATTTTTCTTTGGATTGATACACTAATGTTGACATTGTTGTGTGATAATTACTAAATTGTAAAATTTTGACTTATTTAAAGAAGCTGTGACTAAAGCCGAGTTTGTGAATATTTTGAAAACATCACTTTTTGCCTACATATTTTTCTCGATACAATTCATCTTCTGGTGAATAAATTCTTCATTGGAACTATGTAAACAAAGTCACTCATGCCGACTCTTCTAAATTAAAATTAATTGCACCTGGAGATGCCGGGGATTGAACCCGGGGCCACATACATGCGAAGCATGCGCTCTACCACTGAGCTACATCCCCATTACATTGCTACAGTTGTACAGAACACGACACACAAATAGAACCTCGGCTCATTCGAAAAAATAGCCTTGTCTATTTTTTTTTAATAAAGTTCGTCTGAGGACTGTAGATTGCAAAATAGTTAAAAGCCTCAGATGTATATTAACAGAGGTAATAGTTGGACACATTTAACCACATCCAATGATTGTTTAGGACTCCTAGCCTACGTATGGTAACTTAGTGTCAATTGTTATATCAGATGGCTTAAATGCCCTTCCATTTATGACTTTATTGGTCAAAATATGAAGTTCTTCACTAAGTATATCTTCTTATCCAAAAATTATCCTCTTTTACTCAGGGAATGAGGACCTATAATCGATTTACTGACACCTCATGGACACCAGGCACCAGATTTTCTGAGACAGCAGTGAACAGGATCTTAGCAGATGTTTAATTAAGTTTGCTCACTCAACTCTAAATTGTTCAAAATCAAAACCTGAATTGCATTTTCTTTTCGGCTAAACGTTCTAAGCTGTGGAAGGTCCATGTTGGACTCTTTTCTAAAACATCAGCCTTGAAACAATTTTAATAAAGCTTCTGTAGCCAAAGAAATGAAATTCTCATGAGAAGTCACTAAAACTACGAATGTGAGGTCAAGGAAACTTCCCGAAACTCTAGAATTTAAGTAGGATACGCCATATACACTATTAAAAACCCACTTAGAGAAGTTGGCAACGCTATGCTATTTTCTTTGGGAATAAGGAAATCTAATGCAGACTCTGTCCTCAGAAGGAAACCAGACACAGGATTTTTAAGACAAGAGAGGATTTGGAGCTTAAAGATTTTTCTTTGGATTGATACACTAATGTTGACATTGTTGTGTGATAATTACTAAATTGTAAAATTTTGACTTATTTAAAGAAGCTGTGACTAAAGCCGAGTTTGTGAATATTTTGAAAACATCACTTTTTGCCTACATATTTTTCTCGATACAATTCATCTTCTGGTGAATAAATTCTTCATTGGAACTATGTAAACAAAGTCACTCATGCCGACTCTTCTAAATTAAAATTAATTGCACCTGGAGATGCCGGGGATTGAACCCGGGGTCTCATACATGCGAAGCATGCGCTCTACCACTGAGCTACATCCCCATTACATTGCTACAGTTGTACAGAACACGACACACAAATAGAACCTCGGCTAATTCGAAAAAATAACCTTGTCTATTTTTTTTTAATAAAGTTCGTCTGAGGACTGTAGATTGCAAAATAGTTAAAAGCCTCAGATGTATATTAACAGAGGTAATAGTTGGACACATTTAACCACATCCAATGATTGTTTAGGACTCCTAGCCTACGTATGGTAACTTAGTGTCAATTGTTATATCAGATGGCTTAAATGCCCTTCCATTTATGACTTTATTGGTCAAAATATGAAGTTCTTCACTAAGTATATCATCTTCTTATCCAAAAATTATCCTCTTTTACTCGGGGAATGAGGACCTATAATCGATTTACTGACACCTCATGGACACCAGGCACCAGATTTTCTGAGACAGAAGTGAACAGGATCTTAGCAGATGTTTAATTAAGTTTGCTCACTCAACTCTAAATTGTTCAAAATCAAAACCTGAATTGCATTTTCTTTTCGGCTAAACGTTCCAAGCTGTGGAATGAGCTATGTTGGACTCTTTTCTAAAACATCAGCCTTGAAACAATTTTAATAAAGCTTCTGTAGCCAAAGAAATGAAATTCTCATGAGAAGTCACTAAAACTACGAATGTGAGCTCAAGGAAACTTCCCGAAACTCTAGAATTTAAGTAGGATACGCCATATACACTATTAAAAACCCACTTAGAGAAGTTGGCAACGCTATGCTATTTTCTTTGGGAATAAGGAAATCTAATGCAGACTCTGTCCTCAGAAGGAAACCAGACACAGGATTTTTAAGACAAGAGAGGATTTGGAGCTTAAAGATTTTTCTTTGGATTGATACACTAATGTTGACATTGTTGTGTGATAATTACTAAATTGTAAAATTTTGACTTATTTAAAGAAGCTGTGACTAAAGCCGAGTTTGTGAATATTTTGAAAACATCACTTTTTGCCTACATATTTTTCTCGATACAATTCATCTTCTGGTGAATAAATTCTTCATTGGAACTATGTAAACAAAGTCACTCATGCCGACTCTTCTAAATTAAAATTAATTGCACCTGGAGATGCCGGGGATTGAACCCGGGGCCTCATACATGCAAAGCATGCGCTCTACCACTGAGCTACATCCCCATTACACTGTTGCAGCATTACAGAACACGACACACAAATAGAACCTCGGCTCATTCGAAAAAATAGCCTTGTCTATTTTTTTTTAATAAAGTTCGTCTGAGGACTGTAGATTGCAAAATAGTTAAAAGCCTCAGATGTATATTAACAGAGGTAATAGTTGGACACATTTAACCACATCCAATGATTGTTTAGGACTCCTAGCCTACGTATGGTAACTTAGTGTCAATTGTTATATCAGATGGCTTAAATGCCCTTCCATTTATGACTTTATTGGTCAAAATATGAAGTTCTTCACTAAGTATATCTTCTTATCCAAAAATTATCCTCTTTTACTCGGGGAATGAGGACCTATAATCGATTTACTGACACCTCATGGACACCAGGCACCAGATTTTCTGAGACAGCAGTGAACAGGATCTTAGCAGATGTTTAATTAAGTTTGCTCACTCAACTCTAAATTGTTCAAAATCAAAACCTGAATTGCATTTTCTTTTCGGCTAAACGTTCTAAGCTGTGGAAGGTCCATGTTGGACTCTTTTCTAAAACATCAGCCTTGAAACAATTTTAATAAAGCTTCTGTAGCCAAAGAAATGAAATTCTCATGAGAAGTCACTAAAACTACGAATGTGAGGTCAAGGAAACTTCCCGAAACTCTAGAATTTAAGTAGGATACGCCATATACACTATTAAAAACCCACTTAGAGAAGTTGGCAACGCTATGCTATTTTCTTTGGGAATAAGGAAATCTAATGCAGACTCTGTCCTCAGAAGGAAACCAGACACAGGATTTTTAAGACAAGAGAGGATTTGGAGCTTAAAGATTTTTCTTTGGATTGATACACTAATGTTGACATTGTTGTGTGATAATTACTAAATTGTAAAATTTTGACTTATTTAAAGAAGCTGTGACTAAAGCCGAGTTTGTGAATATTTTGAAAACATCACTTTTTGCCTACATATTTTTCTCGATACAATTCATCTTCTGGTGAATAAATTCTTCATTGGAACTATGTAAACAAAGTCACTCATGCCGACTCTTCTAAATTAAAATTAATTGCACCTGGAGATGCCGGGGATTGAACCCGGGGCCTCATACATGCGAAGCATGCGCTCTACCACTGAGCTACATCCCCATTACATTGCTACAGTTGTACAGAACACGACACACAAATAGAACCTCGGCTAATTCGAAAAAATAACCTTGTCTATTTTTTTTTAATAAAGTTCGTCTGAGGACTGTAGATTGCAAAATAGTTAAAAGCCTCAGATGTATATTAACAGAGGTAATAGTTGGACACATTTAACCACATCCAATGATTGTTTAGGACTCCTAGCCTACGTATGGTAACTTAGTGTCAATTGTTATATCAGATGGCTTAAATGCCCTTCCATTTATGACTTTATTGGTCAAAATATGAAGTTCTTCACTAAGTATATCATCTTCTTATCCAAAAATTATCCTCTTTTACTCGGGGAATGAGGACCTATAATCGATTTACTGACACCTCATGGACACCAGGCACCAGATTTTCTGAGACAGAAGTGAACAGGATCTTAGCAGATGTTTAATTAAGTTTGCTCACTCAACTCTAAATTGTTCAAAATCAAAACCTGAATTGCATTTTCTTTTCGGCTAAACGTTCCAAGCTGTGGAAGGAGCTATGTTGGACTCTTTTCTAAAACATCAGCCTTGAAACAATTTTAATAAAGCTTCTGTAGCCAAAGAAATGAAATTCTCATGAGAAGTCACTAAAACTACGAATGTGAGGTCAAGGAAACTTCCCGAAACTCTAGAATTTAAGTAGGATACGCCATATACACTATTAAAAACCCACTTAGAGAAGTTGGCAACGCTATGCTATTTTCTTTGGGAATAAGGAAATCTAATGCAGACTCTGTCCTCAGAAGGAAACCAGACACAGGATTTTTAAGACAAGAGAGGATTTGGAGCTTAAAGATTTTTCTTTGGATTGATACACTAATGTTGACATTGTTGTGTGATAATTACTAAATTGTAAAATTTTGACTTATTTAAAGAAGCTGTGACTAAAGCCGAGTTTGTGAATATTTTGAAAACATCACTTTTTGCCTACATATTTTTCTCGATACAATTCATCTTCTGGTGAATAAATTCTTCATTGGAACTATGTAAACAAAGTCACTCATGCCGACTCTTCTAAATTAAAATTAATTGCACCTGGAGATGCCGGGGATTGAACCCGGGGCCTCATACATGCAAAGCATGCGCTCTACCACTGAGCTACATCCCCATTACACTGTTGCAGCATTACAGAACACGACACACAAATAGAACCTCGGCTCATTCGAAAAAATAGCCTTGTCTATTTTTTTTTAATAAAGTTCGTCTGAGGACTGTAGATTGCAAAATAGTTAAAAGCCTCAGATGTATATTAACAGAGGTAATAGTTGGACACATTTAACCACATCCAATGATTGTTTAGGACTCCTAGCCTACGTATGGTAACTTAGTGTCAATTGTTATATCAGATGGCTTAAATGCCCTTCCATTTATGACTTTATTGGTCAAAATATGAAGTTCTTCACTAAGTATATCTTCTTATCCAAAAATTATCCTCTTTTACTCGGGGAATGAGGACCTATAATCGATTTACTGACACCTCATGGACACCAGGCACCAGATTTTCTGAGACAGCAGTGAACAGGATCTTAGCAGATGTTTAATTAAGTTTGCTCACTCAACTCTAAATTGTTCAAAATCAAAACCTGAATTGCATTTTCTTTTCGGCTAAACGTTCTAAGCTGTGGAAGGTCCATGTTGGACTCTTTTCTAAAACATCAGCCTTGAAACAATTTTAATAAAGCTTCTGTAGCCAAAGAAATGAAATTCTCATGAGAAGTCACTAAAACTACGAATGTGAGGTCAAGGAAACTTCCCGAAACTCTAGAATTTAAGTAGGATACGCCATATACACTATTAAAAACCCACTTAGAGAAGTTGGCAACGCTATGCTATTTTCTTTGGGAATAAGGAAATCTAATGCAGACTCTGTCCTCAGAAGGAAACCAGACACAGGATTTTTAAGACAAGAGAGGATTTGGAGCTTAAAGATTTTTCTTTGGATTGATACACTAATGTTGACATTGTTGTGTGATAATTACTAAATTGTAAAATTTTGACTTATTTAAAGAAGCTGTGACTAAAGCCGAGTTTGTGAATATTTTGAAAACATCACTTTTTGCCTACATATTTTTCTCGATACAATTCATCTTCTGGTGAATAAATTCTTCATTGGAACTATGTAAACAAAGTCACTCATGCCGACTCTTCTAAATTAAAATTAATTGCACCTGGAGATGCCGGGGATTGAACCCAGGGCCTCATACATGCACCTGGAGATGCCGGGGATTGAACCCGGGGCCTCATACATGCGAAGCATGCGCTCTACCACTGAGCTACATCCCCATTACATTGCTACAGTTGTACAGAACACGACACACAAATAGAACCTCGGCTAATTCGAAAAAATAACCTTGTCTATTTTTTTTTAATAAAGTTCGTCTGAGGACTGTAGATTGCAAAATAGTTAAAAGCCTCAGATGTATATTAACAGAGGTAATAGTTGGACACATTTAACCACATCCAATGATTGTTTAGGACTCCTAGCCTACGTATGGTAACTTAGTGTCAATTGTTATATCAGATGGCTTAAATGCCCTTCCATTTATGACTTTATTGGTCAAAATATGAAGTTCTTCACTAAGTATATCATCTTCTTATCCAAAAATTATCCTCTTTTACTCGGGGAATGAGGACCTATAATCGATTTACTGACACCTCATGGACACCAGGCACCAGATTTTCTGAGACAGCAGTGAACAGGATCTTAGCAGATGTTTAATTAAGTTTGCTCACTCAACTCTAAATTGTTCAAAATCAAAACCTGAATTGCATTTTCTTTTCGGCTAAACGTTCTAAGCTGTGGAAGGTCCATGTTGGACTCTTTTCTAAAACATCAGCCTTGAAACAATTTTAATAAAGCTTCTGTAGCCAAAGAAATGAAATTCTCATGAGAAGTCACTAAAACTACGAATGTGAGGTCAAGGAAACTTCCCGAAACTCTAGAATTTAAGTAGGATACGCCATATACACTATTAAAAACCCACTTAGAGAAGTTGGCAACGCTATGCTATTTTCTTTGGGAATAAGGAAATCTAATGCAGACTCTGTCCTCAGAAGGAAACCAGACACAGGATTTTTAAGACAAGAGAGGATTTGGAGCTTAAAGATTTTTCTTTGGATTGATACACTAATGTTGACATTGTTGTGTGATAATTACTAAATTGTAAAATTTTGACTTATTTAAAGAAGCTGTGACTAAAGCCGAGTTTGTGAATATTTTGAAAACATCACTTTTTGCCTACATATTTTTCTCGATACAATTCATCTTCTGGTGAATAAATTCTTCATTGGAACTATGTAAACAAAGTCACTCATGCCGACTCTTCTAAATTAAAATTAATTGCACCTGGAGATGCCGGGGATTGAACCCGGGGCCTCATACATGCGAAGCATGCGCTCTACCACTGAGCTACATCCCCATTACATTGCTACAGTTGTACAGAACACGACACACAAATAGAACCTCGGCTAATTCGAAAAAATAACCTTGTCTATTTTTTTTTTAATAAAGTTCGTCTGAGGACTGTAGATTGCAAAATAGTTAAAAGCCTCAGATGTATATTAACAGAGGTAATAGTTGGACACATTTAACCACATCCAATGATTGTTTAGGACTCCTAGCCTACGTATGGTAACTTAGTGTCAATTGTTATATCAGATGGCTTAAATGCCCTTCCATTTATGACTTTATTGGTCAAAATATGAAGTTCTTCACTAAGTATATCATCTTCTTATCCAAAAATTATCCTCTTTTACTCGGGGAATGAGGACCTATAATCGATTTACTGACACCTCATGGACACCAGGCACCAGATTTTCTGAGACAGAAGTGAACAGGATCTTAGCAGATGTTTAATTAAGTTTGCTTACTCAACTCTAAATTTTTCAAAATCAAAACCTGAATTGCATTTTCTTTTCGGCTAAACGTTCCAAGCTGTGGAAGGAGCTATGTTGGACTCTTTTCTAAAACATCAGCCTTGAAACAATTTTAATAAAGCTTCTGTAGCCAAAGAAATGAAATTCTCATGAGAAGTCACTAAAACTACGAATGTGAGCTCAAGGAAACTTCCCGAAACTCTAGAATTTAAGTAGGATACGCCATATACACTATTAAAAACCCACTTAGAGAAGTTGGCAACGCTATGCTATTTTCTTTGGGAATAAGGAAATCTAATGCAGACTCTGTCCTCAGAAGGAAACCAGACACAGGATTTTTAAGACAAGAGAGGATTTGGAGCTTAAAGATTTTTCTTTGGATTGATACACTAATGTTGACATTGTTGTGTGATAATTACTAAATTGTAAAATTTTGACTTATTTAAAGAAGCTGTGACTAAAGCCGAGTTTGTGAATATTTTGAAAACATCACTTTTTGCCTACATATTTTTCTCGATACAATTCATCTTCTGGTGAATAAATTCTTCATTGGAACTATGTAAACAAAGTCACTCATGCCGACTCTTCTAAATTAAAATTAATTGCACCTGGAGATGCCGGGGATTGAACCCGGGGCCTCATACATGCAAAGCATGCGCTCTACCACTGAGCTACATCCCCATTACACTGTTGCAGCATTACAGAACACGACACACAAATAGAACCTCGGCTCATTCGAAAAAATAGCCTTGTCTATTTTTTTTTAATAAAGTTCGTCTGAGGACTGTAGATTGCAAAATAGTTAAAAGCCTCAGATGTATATTAACAGAGGTAATAGTTGGACACATTTAACCACATCCAATGATTGTTTAGGACTCCTAGCCTACGTATGGTAACTTAGTGTCAATTGTTATATCAGATGGCTTAAATGCCCTTCCATTTATGACTTTATTGGTCAAAATATGAAGTTCTTCACTAAGTATATCATCTTCTTATCCAAAAATTATCCTCTTTTACTCGGGGAATGAGGACCTATAATCGATTTACTGACACCTCATGGACACCAGGCACCAGATTTTCTGAGACAGCAGTGAACAGGATCTTAGCAGATGTTTAATTAAGTTTGCTCACTCAACTCTAAATTGTTCAAAATCAAAACCTGAATTGCATTTTCTTTTCGGCTAAACGTTCTAAGCTGTGGAAGGTCCATGTTGGACTCTTTTCTAAAACATCAGCCTTGAAACAATTTTAATAAAGCTTCTGTAGCCAAAGAAATGAAATTCTCATGAGAAGTCACTAAAACTACGAATGTGAGGTCAAGGAAACTTCCCGAAACTCTAGAATTTAAGTAGGATACGCCATATACACTATTAAAAACCCACTTAGAGAAGTTGGCAACGCTATGCTATTTTCTTTGGGAATAAGGAAATCTAATGCAGACTCTGTCCTCAGAAGGAAACCAGACACAGGATTTTTAAGACAAGAGAGGATTTGGAGCTTAAAGATTTTTCTTTGGATTGATACACTAATGTTGACATTGTTGTGTGATAATTACTAAATTGTAAAATTTTGACTTATTTAAAGAAGCTGTGACTAAAGCCGAGTTTGTGAATATTTTGAAAACATCACTTTTTGCCTACATATTTTTCTCGATACAATTCATCTTCTGGTGAATAAATTCTTCATTGGAACTATGTAAACAAAGTCACTCATGCCAACTCTTCTAAATTAAAATTAATTGCACCTGGAGATGCCGGGGATTGAACCCGGGGCCTCATACATGCGAAGCATGCGCTCTACCACTGAGCTACATCCCCATTACATTGCTACAGTTGTACAGAACACGACACACAAATAGAACCTCGGCTAATTCGAAAAAATAACCTTGTCTATTTTTTTTTAATAAAGTTCGTCTGAGGACTGTAGATTGCAAAATAGTTAAAAGCCTCAGATGTATATTAACAGAGGTAATAGTTGGACACATTTAACCACATCCAATGATTGTTTAGGACTCCTAGCCTACGTATGGTAACTTAGTGTCAATTGTTATATCAGATGGCTTAAATGCCCTTCCATTTATGACTTTATTGGTCAAAATATGAAGTTCTTCACTAAGTATATCATCTTCTTATCCAAAAATTATCCTCTTTTACTCGGGGAATGAGGACCTATAATCGATTTACTGACACCTCATGGACACCAGGCACCAGATTTTCTGAGACAGAAGTGAACAGGATCTTAGCAGATGTTTAATTAAGTTTGCTCACTCAACTCTAAATTGTTCAAAATCAAAACCTGAATTGCATTTTCTTTTCGGCTAAACGTTCCAAGCTGTGGAAGGAGCTATGTTGGACTCTTTTCTAAAACATCAGCCTTGAAACAATTTTAATAAAGCTTCTGTAGCCAAAGAAATGAAATTCTCATGAGAAGTCACTAAAACTACGAATGTGAGGTCAAGGAAACTTCCCGAAACTCTAGAATTTAAGTAGGATACGCCATATACACTATTAAAAACCCACTTAGAGAAGTTGGCAACGCTATGCTATTTTCTTTGGGAATAAGGAAATCTAATGCAGACTCTGTCCTCAGAAGGAAACCAGACACAGGATTTTTAAGACAAGAGAGGATTTGGAGCTTAAAGATTTTTCTTTGGATTGATACACTAATGTTGACATTGTTGTGTGATAATTACTAAATTGTAAAATTTTGACTTATTTAAAGAAGCTGTGACTAAAGCCGAGTTTGTGAATATTTTGAAAACATCACTTTTTGCCTACATATTTTTCTCGATACAATTCATCTTCTGGTGAATAAATTCTTCATTGGAACTATGTAAACAAAGTCACTCATGCCGACTCTTCTAAATTAAAATTAATTGCACCTGGAGATGCCGGGGATTGAACCCGGGGCCTCATACATGCAAAGCATGCGCTCTACCACTGAGCTACATCCCCATTACACTGTTGCAGCATTACAGAACACGACACACAAATAGAACCTCGGCTCATTCGAAAAAATAGCCTTGTCTATTTTTTTTTAATAAAGTTCGTCTGAGGACTGTAGATTGCAAAATAGTTAAAAGCCTCAGATGTATATTAACAGAGGTAATAGTTGGACACATTTAACCACATCCAATGATTGTTTAGGACTCCTAGCCTATGTATGGTAACTTAGTGTCAATTGTTATATCAGATGGCTTAAATGCCCTTCCATTTATGACTTTATTGGTCAAAATATGAAGTTCTTCACTAAGTATATCTTCTTATCCAAAAATTATCCTCTTTTACTCGGGGAATGAGGACCTATAATCGATTTACTGACACCTCATGGACACCAGGCACCAGATTTTCTGAGACAGCAGTGAACAGGATCTTAGCAGATGTTTAATTAAGTTTGCTCACTCAACTCTAAATTGTTCAAAATCAAAACCTGAATTGCATTTTCTTTTCGGCTAAACGTTCTAAGCTGTGGAAGGTCCATGTTGGACTCTTTTCTAAAACATCAGCCTTGAAACAATTTTAATAAAGCTTCTGTAGCCAAAGAAATGAAATTCTCATGAGAAGTCACTAAAACTACGAATGTGAGGTCAAGGAAACTTCCCGAAACTCTAGAATTTAAGTAGGATACGCCATATACACTATTAAAAACCCACTTAGAGAAGTTGGCAACGCTATGCTATTTTCTTTGGGAATAAGGAAATCTAATGCAGACTCTGTCCTCAGAAGGAAACCAGACACAGGATTTTTAAGACAAGAGAGGATTTGGAGCTTAAAGATTTTTCTTTGGATTGATACACTAATGTTGACATTGTTGTGTGATAATTACTAAATTGTAAAATTTTGACTTATTTAAAGAAGCTGTGACTAAAGCCGAGTTTGTGAATATTTTGAAAACATCACTTTTTGCCTACATATTTTTCTCGATACAATTCATCTTCTGGTGAATAAATTCTTCATTGGAACTATGTAAACAAAGTCACTCATGCCGACTCTTCTAAATTAAAATTAATTGCATGCACCTGGAGATGCCGGGGATTGAACCCGGGGCCTCATACATGCAAAGCATGCGCTCTACCACTGAGCTACATCCCCATTACACTGTTGCAGCATTACAGAACACGACACACAAATAGAACCTCGGCTCATTCGAAAAAATAGCCTTGTCTATTTTTTTTAATAAAGTTCGTCTGAGGACTGTAGATTGCAAAATAGTTAAAAGCCTCAGATGTATATTAACAGAGGTAATAGTTGGACACATTTAACCACATCCAATGATTGTTTAGGACTCCTAGCCTACGTATGGTAACTTAGTGTCAATTGTTATATCAGATGGCTTAAATGCCCTTCCATTTATGACTTTATTGGTCAAAATATGAAGTTCTTCACTAAGTATATCTTCTTATCCAAAAATTATCCTCTTTTACTCGGGGAATGAGGACCTATAATCGATTTACTGACACCTCATGGACACCAGGCACCAGATTTTCTGAGACAGCAGTGAACAGGATCTTAGCAGATGTTTAATTAAGTTTGCTCACTCAACTCTAAATTGTTCAAAATCAAAACCTGAATTGCATTTTCTTTTCGGCTAAACGTTCTAAGCTGTGGAAGGTCCATGTTGGACTCTTTTCTAAAACATCAGCCTTGAAACAATTTTAATAAAGCTTCTGTAGCCAAAGAAATGAAATTCTCATGAGAAGTCACTAAAACTACGAATGTGAGGTCAAGGAAACTTCCCGAAACTCTAGAATTTAAGTAGGATACGCCATATACACTATTAAAAACCCACTTAGAGAAGTTGGCAACGCTATGCTATTTTCTTTGGGAATAAGGAAATCTAATGCAGACTCTGTCCTCAGAAGGAAACCAGACACAGGATTTTTAAGACAAGAGAGGATTTGGAGCTTAAAGATTTTTCTTTGGATTGATACACTAATGTTGACATTGTTGTGTGATAATTACTAAATTGTAAAATTTTGACTTATTTAAAGAAGCTGTGACTAAAGCCGAGTTTGTGAATATTTTGAAAACATCACTTTTTGCCTACATATTTTTCTCGATACAATTCATCTTCTGGTGAATAAATTCTTCATTGGAACTATGTAAACAAAGTCACTCATGCCGACTCTTCTAAATTAAAATTAATTGCATGCACCTGGAGATGCCGGGGATTGAACCCGGGGCCTCATACATGCAAAGCATGCGGTCTACCACTGAGCTACATCCCCATTACATTGCTGCTGCATTACAGAACACGACACACAAATAGAACCTCGGCTCATTCGAAAAAATAGCCTTGTCTATTTTTTTTAATAAAGTTCGTCTGAGGACTGTAGATTGCAAAATAGTTAAAAGCCTCAGATGTATATTAACAGAGGTAATAGTTGGACACATTTAACCACATCCAATGATTGTTTAGGACTCCTAGCCTACGTATGGTAACTTAGTGTCAATTGTTATATCAGATGGCTTAAATGCCCTTCCATTTATGACTTTATTGGTCAAAATATGAAGTTCTTCACTAAGTATATCATCTTCTTATCCAAAAATTATCCTCTTTTACTCGGGGAATGAGGACCTATAATCGATTTACTGACACCTCATGGACACCAGGCACCAGATTTTCTGAGACAGCAGTGAACAGGATCTTAGCAGATGTTTAATTAAGTTTGCTCACTCAACTCTAAATTGTTCAAAATCAAAACCTGAATTGCATTTTCTTTTCGGCTAAACGTTCCAAGCTGTGGAAGGAGCTATGTTCTACTCTTTTCTAAAACATCAGCCTTGAAACAATTTTAATAAAGCTTCTGTAGCCAAAGAAATGAAATTCTCATGAGAAGTCACTAAAACTACGAATGTGAGGTCAAGGAAACTTCCCGAAACTCTAGAATTTAAGTAGGATACGCCATATACACTATTAAAAACCCACTTAGAGAAGTTGGCAACGCTATGCTATTTTCTTTGGGAATAAGGAAATCTAATGCAGACTCTGTCCTCAGAAGGAAACCAGACACAGGATTTTTAAGACAAGAGAGGATTTGGAGCTTAAAGATTTTTCTTTGGATTGATACACTAATGTTGACATTGTTGTGTGATAATTACTAAATTGTAAAATTTTGACTTTATTGGTCAAAATATGAAGTTCTTCACTAAGTATATCATCTTCTTATCCAAAAATTATCCTCTTTTACTCGGGGAATGAGGACCTATAATCGATTTACTGACACCTCATGGACACCAGGCACCAGATTTTCTGAGACAGCAGTGAACAGGATCTTAGCAGATGTTTAATTAAGTTTGCTCACTCAACTCTAAATTGTTCAAAATCAAAACCTGAATTGCATTTTCTTTTCGGCTAAACGTTCCAAGCTGTGGAAGGAGCTATGTTGGACTCTTTTCTAAAACATCAGCCTTGAAACAATTTTAATAAAGCTTCTGTAGCCAAAGAAATGAAATTCTCATGAGAAGTCACTAAAACTACGAATGTGAGGTCAAGGAAACTTCCCGAAACTCTAGAATTTAAGTAGGATACGCCATATACACTATTAAAAACCCACTTAGAGAAGTTGGCAACGCTATGCTATTTTCTTTGGGAATAAGGAAATCTAATGCAGACTCTGTCCTCAGAAGGAAACCAGACACAGGATTTTTAAGACAAGAGAGGATTTGGAGCTTAAAGATTTTTCTTTGGATTGATACACTAATGTTGACATTGTTGTGTGATAATTACTAAATTGTAAAATTTTGACTTATTTAAAGAAGCTGTGACTAAAGCCGAGTTTGTGAATATTTTGAAAACATCACTTTTTGCCTACATATTTTTCTCGATACAATTCATCTTCTGGTGAATAAATTCTTCATTGGAACTATGTAAACAAAGTCACTCATGCCGACTCTTCTAAATTAAAATTAATTGCACCTGGAGATGCCGGGGATTGAACCCGGGGCCTCATACATGCACCTGGAGATGCCGGGGATTGAACCCGGGGCCTCATACATGCAAAGCATGCGCTCTACCACTGAGTTACATCCCCATTACACTGTTGCAGCATTACAGAACACGACACACAAATAGAACCTCGGCTCATTCGAAAAAATAGCCTTGTCTATTTTTTTTTAATAAAGTTCGTCTGAGGACTGTAGATTGCAAAATAGTTAAAAGCCTCAGATGTATATTAACAGAGGTAATAGTTGGACACATTTAACCACATCCAATGATTGTTTAGGACTCCTAGCCTACGTATGGTAACTTAGTGTCAATTGTTATATCAGATGGCTTAAATGCCCTTCCATTTATGACTTTATTGGTCGAAATATGAAGTTCTTCACTAAGTATATCTTCTTATCCAAAAATTATCCTCTTTTACTCGGGGAATGAGGACCTATAATCGATTTACTGACACCTCATGGACACCAGGCACCAGATTTTCTGAGACAGCAGTGAACAGGATCTTAGCAGATGTTTAATTAAGTTTGCTCACTCAACTCTAAATTGTTCAAAATCAAAACCTGAATTGCATTTTCTTTTCGGCTAAACGTTCCAAGCTGTGGAAGGTCCATGTTGGACTCTTTTCTAAAACATCAGCCTTGAAACAATTTTAATAAAGCTTCTGTAGCCAAAGAAATGAAATTCTCATGAGAAGTCACTAAAACTACGAATGTGAGGTCAAGGAAACTTCCCGAAACTCTAGAATTTAAGTAGGATACGCCATATACACTATTAAAAACCCACTTAGAGAAGTTGGCAACGCTATGCTATTTTCTTTGGGAATAAGGAAATCTAATGCAGACTCTGTCCTCAGAAGGAAACCAGACACAGGATTTTTAAGACAAGAGAGGATTTGGAGCTTAAAGATTTTTCTTTGGATTGATACACTAATGTTGACATTGTTGTGTGATAATTACTAAATTGTAAAATTTTGACTTATTTAAAGAAGCTGTGACTAAAGCCGAGTTTGTGAATATTTTTAAAACATCACTTTTTGCCTACATATTTTTCTCGATACAATTCATCTTCTGGTGAAAAAATTATTCATTGGAACTATGTAAACAAAGTCACTCATGCAGACTCTTCTAAATTAAAATTAATTGCACCTGGAGATGCCAGGGATTGAACCCGGGGCCTCATACATGCACCTGGAGATGCCGGGGATTGAACCCGGGGCCTCATACATGCAAAGCATGCGCTCTACCACTGAGCTACATCCCCATTACACTGTTGCAGCATTACAGAACACGACACACAAATAGAACCTCGGCTCATTCGAAAAAATAGCCTTGTCTATTTTTTTTTTTAATAAAGTTCGTCTGAGGACTGTAGATTGCAAAATAGTTAAAAGCCTCAGATGTATATTAACAGAGGTAATAGTTGGACACATTTAACCACATCCAATGATTGTTTAGGACTCCTAGCCTACGTATGGTAACTTAGTGTCAATTGTTATATCAGATGGCTTAAATGCCCTTCCATTTATGACTTTATTGGTCGAAATATGAAGTTCTTCACTAAGTATATCTTCTTATCCAAAAATTATCCTCTTTTACTCTGGGAATGAGGACCTATAATCGATTTACTGACACCTCATGGACACCAGGCACCAGATTTTCTGAGACAGCAGTGAACAGGATCTTAGCAGATGTTTAATTAAGTTTGCTCACTCAACTCTAAATTGTTCAAAATCAAAACCTGAATTGCATTTTCTTTTCGGCTAAACGTTCCAAGCTGTGGAAGGTCTATGTTGGACTCTTTTCTAAAACATCAGCCTTGAAACAATTTTAATAAAGCTTCTGTAGCCAAAGAAATGAAATTCTCATGAGAAGTCACTAAAACTACGAATGTGAGGTCAAGGAAACTTCCCGAAACTCTAGAATTTAAGTAGGATACGCCATATACACTATTAAAAACCCACTTAGAGAAGTTGGCAACGCTATGCTATTTTCTTTGGGAATAAGGAAATCTAATGCAGACTCTGTCCTCAGAAGGAAACCAGACACAGGATTTTTAAGACAAGAGAGGATTTGGAGCTTAAAGATTTTTCTTTGGATTGATACACTAATGTTGACATTGTTGTGTGATAATTACTAAATTGTAAAATTTTGACTTATTTAAAGAAGCTGTGACTAAAGCCGAGTTTGTGAATATTTTGAAAACATCACTTTTTGCCTACATATTTTTCTCGATACAATTCATCTTCTGGTGAATAAATTCTTCATTGGAACTATGTAAACAAATTCACTCATGCCGACTCTTCTAAATTAAAATTAATTGCACCTGGAGATGCCGGGGATTGAACCCGGGGCCTCATACATGCACCTGGAGATGCCGGGGATTGAACCCGGGACCTCATACATGCAAAGCATGCGCTCTACCACTGAGCTACATCCCCATTACACTGTTGCAGCATTACAGAACACGACACACAAATAGAACCTCGGCTCATTCGAAAAAATAGCCTTGTCTATTTTTTTTTAATAAAGTTCGTCTGAGGACTGTAGATTGCAAAATAGTTAAAAGCCTCAGATGTATATTAACAGAGGTAATAGTTGGACACATTTAACCACATCCAATGATTGTTTAGGACTCCTAGCCTACGTATGGTAACTTAGTGTCAATTGTTATATCAGATGGCTTAAATGCCCTTCCATTTATGACTTTATTGGTCAAAATATGAAGTTCTTCACTAAGTATATCATCTTCTTATCCAAAAATTATCCTCTTTTACTAGGGGAATGAGGACCTATAATCGATTTACTGACACCTCATGGACACCAGGCACCAGATTTTCTGAGACAGCAGTGAACAGGATCTTAGCAGATGTTTAATTAAGTTTGCTCACTCAATTCTAAATTGTTCAAAATCAAAACCTGAATTGCATTTTCTTTTCGGCTAAACGTTCCAAGCTGTGGAAGGAGCTATGTTGGACTCTTTTCTAAAACATCAGCCTTGAAACAATTTTAATAAAGCTTCTGTAGCCAAAGAAATTAAATTCTCATGAGAAGTCACTAAAACTACAAATGTGAGGTCAAGGAAACTTCCCGAAACTCTAGAATTTAAGTAGGATACGCCATATACACTATTAAAAACCCACTTAGAGAAGTTGGCAACGCTATGCTATTTTCTTTGGGAATAAGGAAATCTAATGCAGACTCTGTCCTCAGAAGGAAACCAGACACAGGATTTTTAAGACAAGAGAGGATTTGGAGCTTAAAGATTTTTCTTTGGATTGATACACTAATGTTGACATTGTTGTGTGATAATTACTAAATTGTAAAATTTTGACTTATTTAAAGAAGCTGTGACTAAAGCCGAGTTTGTGAAAATTTTGAAAACATCACTTTTTGCCTACATATTTTTCTCGATACAATTCATCTTCTGGTGAATAAATTCTTCATTGGAACTATGTAAACAAAGTCACTCATGCCGACTCTTCTAAATTAAAATTAATTGCACCTGGAGATGCCGGGGATTGAACCCTGGGCCTCATACATGCAAAGCATGCGCTCTACCACTGAGCTACATCCCCATTACATTGCTGCATAACAGAACACGACACACAAATAGAACCTCGGCTCATTCGAAAAAATAGCCTTGTCTATTTTTTTTTAATAAAGTTCGTCTGAGGACTGTAGATTGCAAAATAGTAAAAAGCCTCAGATGTATATTAACAGAGGTAATAGTTGGACACATTTAACCACATCCAATGATTGTTTAGGACTCCTAGCCTATGTATGGTAACTTAGTGTCAATTGTTATATCAGATGGCTTAAATGCCCTTCCATTTATGACTTTATTGGTCAAAATATGAAGTTCTTCACTAAGTATATCATCTTCTTATCCAAAAATTATCCTCTTTTACTCGGGGAGTGAGGACCTATAATCGATTTACTGACACCTCATGGACACCAGGCACCAGATTTTCTGAGACAGCAGTGAACAGGATCTTAGCAGATGTTTAATTAAGTTTGCTCACTCAACTCTAAATTGTTCAAAATCAAAACCTGAATTGCATTTTCTTTTCGGCTAAACGTTCCAAGCTGTGGAAGGAGCTATGTTCTACTCTTTTCTAAAACATCAGCCTTGAAACAATTTTAATAAAGCTTCTGTAGCCAAAGAAATGAAATTCTCATGAGAAGTCACTAAAACTACGAATGTGAGGTCAAGGAAACTTCCCGAAACTCTAGAATTTAAGTAGGATACGCCATATACACTATTAAAAACCCACTTAGAGAAGTTGGCAACGCTATGCTATTTTCTTTGGGAATAAGGAAATCTAATGCAGACTCTGTCCTCAGAAGGAAACCAGACACAGGATTTTTAAGACAAGAGAGGATTTGGAGCTTAAAGATTTTTCTTTGGATTGATACACTAATGTTGACATTGTTGTGTGATAATTACTAAATTATAAAATTTTGACTTTATTGGTCAAAATATGAAGTTCTTCACTAAGTATATCATCTTCTTATCCAAAAATTATCCTCTTTTACTCGGGGAATGAGGACCTATAATCGATTTACTGACACCTCATGGACACCAGGCACCAGATTTTCTGAGACAGCAGTGAACAGGATCTTAGCAGATGTTTAATTAAGTTTGCTCACTCAACTCTAAATTGTTCAAAATCAAAACCTGAATTGCATTTTCTTTTCGGCCAAACCTTCCAAGCTGTGGAAGGAGCTATGTTGGACTCTTTTCTAAAACATCAGCCTTGAAACAATTTTAATAAAGCTTCTGTAGCCAAAGAAATGAAATTCTCATGAGAAGTCACTAAAACTACGAATGTGAGGTCAAGGAAACTTCCCGAAACTCTAGAATTTAAGTAGGATACGCCATATACACTATTAAAAACCCACTTAGAGAAGTTGGCAACGCTATGCTATTTTCTTTGGGAATAAGGAAATCTAATGCAGACTCTGTCCTCAGAAGGAAACCAGACACAGGATTTTTAAGACAAGAGAGGATTTGGAGCTTAAAGATTTTTCTTTGGATTGATACACTAATGTTGACATTGTTGTGTGATAATTACTAAATTGTAAAATTTTGACTTATTTAAAGAAGCTGTGACTAAAGCCGAGTTTGTGAATATTTTGAAAACATCACTTTTTGCCTACATATTTTTCTCGATACAATTCATCTTCTGGTGAATAAATTCTTCATTGGAACTATGTAAACAAAGTCACTCATGCCGACTCTTCTAAATTAAAATTAATTGCACCTGCAGATGCCGGGGATTGAACCCGGGGCCTCATACATGCAAAGCATGCGCTCTACCACTGAGCTACATCCCCATTACATTGCTGCAGCATTACAGAACACGACACACAAATAGAACCTCGGCTCATTCGAAAAAATAACCTTGTCTATTTTTTTTAATAAAGTTCGTCTGAGGACTGTAGATTGCAAAATAGTTAAAAGCCTCAGATGTATATTAACAGAGGTAATAGTTGGACACATTTAACCACATCCAATGATTGTTTAGGACTCCTAGCCTACGTATGGTAACTTAGTGTCAATTGTTATATGAGATGGCTTAAATGCCCTTCCATTTATGACTTTATTGGTCAAAATATGAAGTTCTTCACTAAGTATATCATCTTCTTATCCAAAAATTATCCTCTTTTACTAGGGGAATGAGGACCTATAATCGATTTACTGACACCTCATGGACACCAGGCACCAGATTTTCTGAGACAGCAGTGAACAGGATCTTAGCAGATGTTTAATTAAGTTTGCTCACTCAACTCTAAATTGTTCAAAATCAAAACCTGAATTGCATTTTCTTTTCGGCTAAACGTTCCAAGCTGTGGAAGGAGCTATGTTGGACTCTTTTCTAAAACATCAGCCTTGAAACAATTTTAATAAAGCTTCTGTAGCCAAAGAAATGAAATTCTCATGAGAAGTCACTAAAACTACGAATGTGAGGTCAAGGAAACTTCCCGAAACTCTAGAATTTAAGTAGGATACGCCATATACACTATTAAAAACCCACTTAGAGAAGTTGGCAACGCTATGCTATTTTCTTTGGGAATAAGGAAATCTAATGCAGACTCTGTCCTCAGAAGGAAACCAGACACAGGATTTTTAAGACAAGAGAGGATTTGGAGCTTAAAGATTTTTCTTTGGATTGATACACTAATGTTGACATTGTTGTGTGATAATTACTAAATTGTAAAATTTTGACTTATTTAAAGAAGCTGTGACTAAAGCCGAGTTTGTGAATATTTTGAAAACATCACTTTTTGCCTACATATTTTTCTCGATACAATTCATCTTCTGGTGAATAAATTCTTCATTGGAACTATGTAAACAAAGTCACTCATGCCGACTCTTCTAAATTAAAATTAATTGCACCTGGAGATGCCGGGGATTGAACCCGGGGCCTCATACATGCAAAGCATGCGCTCTACCACTGAGCTACATCCCCATTACACTGTTGCAGCATTACAGAACACGACACACAAATAGAACCTCGGCTCATTCGAAAAAATAGCCTTGTCTATTTTTTTTTAATAAAGTTCGTCTGAGGACTGTAGATTGCAAAATAGTTAAAAGCCTCAGATGTATATTAACAGAGGTAATAGTTGGACACATTTAACCACATCCAATGATTGTTTAGGACTCCTAGCCTACGTATGGTAACTTAGTGTCAATTGTTATATCAGATGGCTTAAATGCCCTTCCATTTATGACTTTATTGGTCAAAATATGAAGTTCTTCACTAAGTATATCTTCTTATCCAAAAATTATCCTCTTTTACTCGGGGAGTGAGGACCTATAATCGATTTACTGACACCTCATGGACACCAGGCACCAGATTTTCTGAGACAGCAGTGAACAGGATCTTAGCAGATGTTTAATTAAGTTTGCTCACTCAACTCTAAATTGTTCAAAATCAAAACCTGAATTGCATTTTCTTTTCGGCTAAACGTTCCAAGCTGTGGAAGGAGCTATGTTGGACTCTTTTCTAAAACATCAGCCTTGAAACAATTTTAATAAAGCTTCTGTAGCCAAAGAAATGAAATTCTCATGAGAAGTCACTAAAACTACGAATGTGAGGTCAAGGAAACTTCCCGAAACTCTAGAATTTAAGTAGGATACGCCATATACACTATTAAAAACCCACTTAGAGAAGTTGGCAACGCTATGCTATTTTCTTTGGGAATAAGGAAATCTAATGCAGACTCTGTCCTCAGAAGGAAACCAGACACAGGATTTTTAAGACAAGAGAGGATTTGGAGCTTAAAGATTTTTCTTTGGATTGATACACTAATGTTGACATTGTTGTGTGATAATTACTAAATTGTAAAATTTTGACTTTATTGGTCAAAATATGAAGTTCTTCACTAAGTATATCATCTTCTTATCCAAAAATTATCCTCTTTTACTCGGGGAATGAGGACCTATAATCGATTTACTGACACCTCATGGACACCAGGCACCAGATTTTCTGAGACAGCAGTGAACAGGATCTTAGCAGATGTTTAATTAAGTTTGCTCACTCAACTCTAAATTGTTCAAAATCAAAACCTGAATTGCATTTTCTTTTCGGCTAAACGTTCCAAGCTGTGGAAGGAGCTATGTTGGACTCTTTTCTAAAACATCAGCCTTGAAACAATTTTAATAAAGCTTCTGTAGCCAAAGAAATGAAATTCTCATGAGAAGTCACTAAAACTACGAATGTGAGGTCAAGGAAACTTCCCGAAACTCTAGAATTTAAGTAGGATACGCCATATACACTATTAAAAACCCACTTAGAGAAGTTGGCAACGCTATGCTATTTTCTTTGGGAATAAGGAAATCTAATGCAGACTCTGTCCTCAGAAGGAAACCAGACACAGGATTTTTAAGACAAGAGAGGATTTGGAGCTTAAAGATTTTTCTTTGGATTGATACACTAATGTTGACATTGTTGTGTGATAATTACTAAATTGTAAAATTTTGACTTATTTAAAGAAGCTGTGACTAAAGCCGAGTTTGTGAATATTTTGAAAACATCACTTTTTGCCTACATATTTTTCTCGATACAATTCATCTTCTGGTGAATAAATTCTTCATTGGAACTATGTAAACAAAGTCACTCATGCCGACTCTTCTAAATTAAAATTAATTGCACCTGCAGATGCCGGGGATTGAACCCGGGGCCTCATACATGCAAAGCATGCGCTCTACCACTGAGCTACATCCCCATTACATTGCTGCAGCATTACAGAACACGACACACAAATAGAACCTCGGCTCATTCGAAAAAATAGCCTTGTCTATTTTTTTTAATAAAGTTCGTCTGAGGACTGTAGATTGCAAAATAGTTAAAAGCCTCAGATGTATATTAACAGAGGTAATAGTTGGACACATTTAACCACATCCAATGATTGTTTAGGACTCCTAGCCTACGTATGGTAACTTAGTGTCAATTGTTATATGAGATGGCTTAAATGCCCTTCCATTTATGACTTTATTGGTCAAAATATGAAGTTCTTCACTAAGTATATCATCTTCTTATCCAAAAATTATCCTCTTTTACTAGGGGAATGAGGACCTATAATCGATTTACTGACACCT
Organism: Pelobates fuscus; assembly: GCF_036172605.1. NCBI lineage: Eukaryota > Metazoa > Chordata > Amphibia > Anura > Pelobatidae > Pelobates > Pelobates fuscus. Next base: position 79,563,316 of record NC_086328.1, read on the forward strand.
CATGGACACCAGGCACCAGATTTTCTGAGACAGCAGTGAACAGGATCTTAGCAGATGTTTAATTAAGTTTGCTCACTCAACTCTAAATTGTTCAAAATCAAAACCTGAATTGCATTTTCTTTTCGGCTAAACGTTCCAAGCTGTGGAAGGAGCTATGTTGGACTCTTTTCTAAAACATCAGCCTTGAAACAATTTTAATAAAGCTTCTGTAGCCAAAGAAATGAAATTCTCATGAGAAGTCACTAAAACTACGAATGTGAGGTCAAGGAAACTTCCCGAAACTCTAGAATTTAAGTAGGATACGCCATATACACTATTAAAAACCCACTTAGAGAAGTTGGCAACGCTATGCTATTTTCTTTGGGAATAAGGAAATCTAATGCAGACTCTGTCCTCAGAAGGAAACCAGACACAGGATTTTTAAGACAAGAGAGGATTTGGAGCTTAAAGATTTTTCTTTGGATTGATACACTAATGTTGACATTGTTGTGTGATAATTACTAAATTGTAAAATTTTGACTTATTTAAAGAAGCTGTGACTAAAGCCGAGTTTGTGAATATTTTGAAAACATCACTTTTTGCCTACATATTTTTCTCGATACAATTCATCTTCTGGTGAATAAATTCTTCATTGGAACTATGTAAACAAAGTCACTCATGCCGACTCTTCTAAATTAAAATTAATTGCACCTGGAGATGCCGGGGATTGAACCCGGGACCTCATACATGCAAAGCATGCGCTCTACCACTGAGCTACATCCCCATTACACTGTTGCAGCATTACAGAACACGACACACAAATAGAACCTCGGCTCATTCGAAAAAATAGCCTTGTCTATTTTTTTTTAATAAAGTTCGTCTGAGGACTGTAGATTGCAAAATAGTTAAAAGCCTCAGATGTATATTAACAGAGGTAATAGTTGGACACATTTAACCACATCCAATGATTGTTTAGGACTCCTAGCCTACGTATGGTAACTTAGTGTCAATTGTTATATCAGATGGCTTAAATGCCCTTCCATTTATGACTTTATTGGTCAAAATATGAAGTTCTTCACTAAGTATATCTTCTTATCCAAAAATTATCCTCTTTTACTAGGGGAATGAGGACCTATAATCGATTTACTGACACCTCATGGACACCAGGCACCAGATTTTCTGAGACAGCAGTGAACAGGATCTTAGCAGATGTTTAATTAAGTTTGCTCACTCAACTCTAAATTGTTCAAAATCAAAACCTGAATTGCATTTTCTTTTCGGCTAAACGTTCCAAGCTGTGGAAGGTCCATGTTGGACTCTTTTCTAAAACATCAGCCTTGAAACAATTTTAATAAAGCTTCTGTAGCCAAAGAAATGAAATTCTCATGAGAAGTCACTAAAACTACGAATGTGAGGTAAAGGAAACTTCCCGAAACTCTAGAATTTAAGTAGGATACGCCATATACACTATTAAAAACCCACTTAGAGAAGTTGGCAACGCTATGCTATTTTCTTTGGGAATAAGGAAATCTAATGCAGACTCTGTCCTCAGAAGGAAACCAGACACAGGATTTTTAAGACAAGAGAGGATTTGGAGCTTAAAGATTTTTCTTTGGATTGATACACTAATGTTGACATTGTTGTGTGATAATTACTAAATTGTAAAATGTTGACTTATTTAAAGAAGCTGTGACTAAAGCAGAGTTTGTGAATATTTTGAAAACATCACTTTTTGCCTACATATTTTTCTCGATACAATTCATCTTCTGGTGAATAAATTCTTCATTGGAACTATGTAAACAAAGTCACTCATGCCGACTCTTCTAAATTAAAATTAATTGCACCTGGAGATGCCGGGGATTGAACCCGGGGCCTCATACATGCAAAGCATGCGCTCTACCACTGAACTACATCCCCATTACACTGTTGCAGCATTACAGAACACGACACACAAATAGAACCTCGGCTCATTCGAAAAAATAGCCTTGTCTATTTTTTTTTAATAAAGTTCGTCTGAGGACTGTAGATTGCAAAATAGTTAAAAGCCTCAGATGTATATTAACAGAGGTAATAGTTGGACACATTTAACCACATCCAATGATTGTTTAGGACTCCTAGCCTACGTATGGTAACTTAGTGTTAATTGTTATATCAGATGGCTTAAATGCCCTTCCATTTATGACTTTATTGGTCAAAATATGAAGTTCTTCACTAAGTATATCATCTTCTTATCCAAAAATTATCCTCTTTTACTCGGAGAATGAGGACCTATAATCGATTTACTGACGCCTCATGGACACCAGGCACCAGATTTTCTGAGACAGCAGTGAACAGGATCTTAGCAGATGTTTAATTAAGTTTGCTCACTCAACTCTAAATTGTTCAAAATCAAAACCTGAATTGCATTTTCTTTTCGGCTAAACGTTCCAAGCTGTGGAAGGAGCTATGTTGGACTCTTTTCTAAAACATCAGCCTTGAAACAATTTTAAGAAAGCTTCTGTAGCCAAAGAAATGAAATTCTCATGAGAAGTCACTAAAACTACGAATGTGAGGTCAAGGAAACTTCCCGAAACTCTAGAATTTAAGTAGGATACGCCATATACACTATTAAAAACCCACTTAGAGAAGTTGGCAACGCTATGCTATTTTCTTTGGGAATAAGGAAATCTAATGCAGACTCTGTCCTCAGAAGGAAACCAGACACAGGATTTTTAAGACAAGAGAGGATTTGGAGCTTAAAGATTTTTCTTTGGATTGATACACTAATGTTGACATTGTTGTGTGATAATTACTAAATTGTAAAATTTTGACTTATTTAAAGAAGCTGTGACTAAAGCCGAGTTTGTGAATATTTTGAAAACATCACTTTTTGCCTACATATTTTTCTCGATACAATTCATCTTCTGGTGAATAAATTCTTCATTGGAACTATGTAAACAAAGTCACTCATGCCGACTCTTCTAAATTAAAATTAATTGCACCTGGAAATGCCGGGGATTGAACCCCGGGCCTCATACATGCAAAGCATGCGCTCTACCACTGAGCTACATCCCCATTACACTGTTGCAGCATTACAGAACACGACACACAAATAGAACCTCGGCTCATTCGAAAAAATAGCCTTGTCTATTTTTTTTTAATAAAGTTCGTCTGAGGACTGTAGATTGCAAAATAGTTAAAAGCCTCAGATGTATATTAACAGAGGTAATAGTTGGACACATTTAACCACATCCAATGATTGTTTAGGACTCCTAGCCTACGTATGGTAACTTAGTGTCAATTGTTATATCAGATGGCTTAAATGCCCTTCCATTTATGACTTTATTGGTCAAAATATGAAGTTCTTCACTAAGTATATCTTCTTATCCAAAAATTATCCTCTTTTACTCGGGGAGTGAGGACCTATAATCGATTTACTGACACCTCATGGACACCAGGCACCAGATTTTCTGAGACAGCAGTGAACAGGATCTTAGCAGATGTTTAATTAAGTTTGCTCACTCAACTCTAAATTGTTCAAAATCAAAACCTGAATTGCATTTTCTTTTCGGCTAAACGTTCCAAGCTGTGGAAGGAGCTATGTTGGACTCTTTTCTAAAACATCAGCCTTGAAACAATTTTAATAAAGCTTCTGTAGCCAAAGAAATGAAATTCTCATGAGAAGTCACTAAAACTACGAATGTGAGGTCAAGGAAACTTCCCGAAACTCTAGAATTTAAGTAGGATACGCCATATACACTATTAAAAACCCACTTAGAGAAGTTGGCAACGCTATGCTATTTTCTTTGGGAATAAGGAAATCTAATGCAGACTCTGTCCTCAGAAGGAAACCAGACACAGGATTTTTAAGACAAGAGAGGATTTGGAGCTTAAAGATTTTTCTTTGGATTGATACACTAATGTTGACATTGTTGTGTGATAATTACTAAATTGTAAAATTTTGACTTTATTGGTCAAAATATGAAGTTCTTCACTAAGTATATCATCTTCTTATCCAAAAATTATCCTCTTTTACTCGGGGAATGAGGACCTATAATCGATTTACTGACACCTCATGGACACCAGGCACCAGATTTTCTGAGACAGCAGTGAACAGGATCTTAGCAGATGTTTAATTAAGTTTGCTCACTCAACTCTAAATTGTTCAAAATCAAAACCTGAATTGCATTTTCTTTTCGGCTAAACGTTCCAAGCTGTGGAAGGAGCTATGTTGGACTCTTTTCTAAAACATCAGCCTTGAAACAATTTTAATAAAGCTTCTGTAGCCAAAGAAATGAAATTCTCATGAGAAGTCACTAAAACTACGAATGTGAGGTCAAGGAAACTTCCCGAAACTCTAGAATTTAAGTAGGATACGCCATATACACTATTAAAAACCCACTTAGAGAAGTTGGCAACGCTATGCTATTTTCTTTGGGAATAAGGAAATCTAATGCAGACTCTGTCCTCAGAAGGAAACCAGACACAGGATTTTTAAGACAAGAGAGGATTTGGAGCTTAAAGATTTTTCTTTGGATTGATACACTAATGTTGACATTGTTGTGTGATAATTACTAAATTGTAAAATTTTGACTTATTTAAAGAAGCTGTGACTAAAGCCGAGTTTGTGAATATTTTGAAAACATCACTTTTTGCCTACATATTTTTCTCGATACAATTCATCTTCTGGTGAATAAATTCTTCATTGGAACTATGTAAACAAAGTCACTCATGCCGACTCTTCTAAATTAAAATTAATTGCACCTGCAGATGCCGGGGATTGAACCCGGGGCCTCATACATGCAAAGCATGCGCTCTACCACTGAGCTACATCCCCATTACATTGCTGCAGCATTACAGAACACGACACACAAATAGAACCTCGGCTCATTCGAAAAAATAGCCTTGTCTATTTTTTTTAATAAAGTTCGTCTGAGGACTGTAGATTGCAAAATAGTTAAAAGCCTCAGATGTATATTAACAGAGGTAATAGTTGGACACATTTAACCACATCCAATGATTGTTTAGGACTCCTAGCCTACGTATGGTAACTTAGTGTCAATTGTTATATGAGATGGCTTAAATGCCCTTCCATTTATGACTTTATTGGTCAAAATATGAAGTTCTTCACTAAGTATATCATCTTCTTATCCAAAAATTATCCTCTTTTACTAGGGGAATGAGGACCTATAATCGATTTACTGACACCTCATGGACACCAGGCACCAGATTTTCTGAGACAGCAGTGAACAGGATCTTAGCAGATGTTTAATTAAGTTTGCTCACTCAACTCTAAATTGTTCAAAATCAAAACCTGAATTGCATTTTCTTTTCGGCTAAACGTTCCAAGCTGTGGAAGGAGCTATGTTGGACTCTTTTCTAAAACATCAGCCTTGAAACAATTTTAATAAAGCTTCTGTAGCCAAAGAAATGAAATTCTCATGAGAAGTCACTAAAACTACGAATGTGAGGTCAAGGAAACTTCCCGAAACTCTAGAATTTAAGTAGGATACGCCATATACACTATTAAAAACCCACTTAGAGAAGTTGGCAACGCTATGCTATTTTCTTTGGGAATAAGGAAATCTAATGCAGACTCTGTCCTCAGAAGGAAACCAGACACAGGATTTTTAAGACAAGAGAGGATTTGGAGCTTAAAGATTTTTCTTTGGATTGATACACTAATGTTGACATTGTTGTGTGATAATTACTAAATTGTAAAATTTTGACTTATTTAAAGAAGCTGTGACTAAAGCCGAGTTTGTGAATATTTTGAAAACATCACTTTTTGCCTACATATTTTTCTCGATACAATTCATCTTCTGGTGAATAAATTCTTCATTGGAACTATGTAAACAAAGTCACTCATGCCGACTCTTCTAAATTAAAATTAATTGCACCTGGAGATGCCGGGGATTGAACCCGGGACCTCATACATGCAAAGCATGCGCTCTACCACTGAGCTACATCCCCATTACACTGTTGCAGCATTACAGAACACGACACACAAATAGAACCTCGGCTCATTCGAAAAAATAGCCTTGTCTATTTTTTTTTAATAAAGTTCGTCTGAGGACTGTAGATTGCAAAATAGTTAAAAGCCTCAGATGTATATTAACAGAGGTAATAGTTGGACACATTTAACCACATCCAATGATTGTTTAGGACTCCTAGCCTACGTATGGTAACTTAGTGTCAATTGTTATATCAGATGGCTTAAATGCCCTTCCATTTATGACTTTATTGGTCAAAATATGAAGTTCTTCACTAAGTATATCTTCTTATCCAAAAATTATCCTCTTTTACTAGGGGAATGAGGACCTATAATCGATTTACTGACACCTCATGGACACCAGGCACCAGATTTTCTGAGACAGCAGTGAACAGGATCTTAGCAGATGTTTAATTAAGTTTGCTCACTCAACTCTAAATTGTTCAAAATCAAAACCTGAATTGCATTTTCTTTTCGGCTAAACGTTCCAAGCTGTGGAAGGTCCATGTTGGACTCTTTTCTAAAACATCAGCCTTGAAACAATTTTAATAAAGCTTCTGTAGCCAAAGAAATGAAATTCTCATGAGAAGTCACTAAAACTACGAATGTGAGGTAAAGGAAACTTCCCGAAACTCTAGAATTTAAGTAGGATACGCCATATACACTATTAAAAACCCACTTAGAGAAGTTGGCAACGCTATGCTATTTTCTTTGGGAATAAGGAAATCTAATGCAGACTCTGTCCTCAGAAGGAAACCAGACACAGGATTTTTAAGACAAGAGAGGATTTGGAGCTTAAAGATTTTTCTTTGGATTGATACACTAATGTTGACATTGTTGTGTGATAATTACTAAATTGTAAAATGTTGACTTATTTAAAGAAGCTGTGACTAAAGCAGAGTTTGTGAATATTTTGAAAACATCACTTTTTGCCTACATATTTTTCTCGATACAATTCATCTTCTGGTGAATAAATTCTTCATTGGAACTATGTAAACAAAGTCACTCATGCCGACTCTTCTAAATTAAAATTAATTGCACCTGGAGATGCCGGGGATTGAACCCGGGGCCTCATACATGCAAAGCATGCGCTCTACCACTGAACTACATCCCCATTACACTGTTGCAGCATTACAGAACACGACACACAAATAGAACCTCGGCTCATTCGAAAAAATAGCCTTGTCTATTTTTTTTTAATAAAGTTCGTCTGAGGACTGTAGATTGCAAAATAGTTAAAAGCCTCAGATGTATATTAACAGAGGTAATAGTTGGACACATTTAACCACATCCAATGATTGTTTAGGACTCCTAGCCTACGTATGGTAACTTAGTGTTAATTGTTATATCAGATGGCTTAAATGCCCTTCCATTTATGACTTTATTGGTCAAAATATGAAGTTCTTCACTAAGTATATCATCTTCTTATCCAAAAATTATCCTCTTTTACTCGGAGAATGAGGACCTATAATCGATTTACTGACGCCTCATGGACACCAGGCACCAGATTTTCTGAGACAGCAGTGAACAGGATCTTAGCAGATGTTTAATTAAGTTTGCTCACTCAACTCTAAATTGTTCAAAATCAAAACCTGAATTGCATTTTCTTTTCGGCTAAACGTTCCAAGCTGTGGAAGGAGCTATGTTGGACTCTTTTCTAAAACATCAGCCTTGAAACAATTTTAAGAAAGCTTCTGTAGCCAAAGAAATGAAATTCTCATGAGAAGTCACTAAAACTACGAATGTGAGGTCAAGGAAACTTCCCGAAACTCTAGAATTTAAGTAGGATACGCCATATACACTATTAAAAACCCACTTAGAGAAGTTGGCAACGCTATGCTATTTTCTTTGGGAATAAGGAAATCTAATGCAGACTCTGTCCTCAGAAGGAAACCAGACACAGGATTTTTAAGACAAGAGAGGATTTGGAGCTTAAAGATTTTTCTTTGGATTGATACACTAATGTTGACATTGTTGTGTGATAATTACTAAATTGTAAAATTTTGACTTATTTAAAGAAGCTGTGACTAAAGCCGAGTTTGTGAATATTTTGAAAACATCACTTTTTGCCTACATATTTTTCTCGATACAATTCATCTTCTGGTGAATAAATTCTTCATTGGAACTATGTAAACAAAGTCACTCATGCCGACTCTTCTAAATTAAAATTAATTGCACCTGGAAATGCCGGGGATTGAACCCCGGGCCTCATACATGCAAAGCATGCGCTCTACCACTGAGCTACATCCCCATTACACTGTTGCAGCATTACAGAACACGACACACAAATAGAACCTCGGCTCATTCGAAAAAATAGCCTTGTCTATTTTTTTTTAATAAAGTTCGTCTGAGGACTGTAGATTGCAAAATAGTTAAAAGCCTCAGATGTATATTAACAGAGGTAATAGTTGGACACATTTAACCACATCCAATGATTGTTTAGGACTCCTAGCCTACGTATGGTAACTTAGTGTCAATTGTTATATCAGATGGCTTAAATGCCCTTCCATTTATGACTTTATTGGTCAAAATATGAAGTTCTTCACTAAGTATATCTTCTTATCCAAAAATTATCCTCTTTTACTCGGGGAGTGAGGACCTATAATCGATTTACTGACACCTCATGGACACCAGGCACCAGATTTTCTGAGACAGCAGTGAACAGGATCTTAGCAGATGTTTAATTAAGTTTGCTCACTCAACTCTAAATTGTTCAAAATCAAAACCTGAATTGCATTTTCTTTTCGGCTAAACGTTCCAAGCTGTGGAAGGAGCTATGTTGGACTCTTTTCTAAAACATCAGCCTTGAAACAATTTTAATAAAGCTTCTGTAGCCAAAGAAATGAAATTCTCATGAGAAGTCACTAAAACTACGAATGTGAGGTCAAGGAAACTTCCCGAAACTCTAGAATTTAAGTAGGATACGCCATATACACTATTAAAAACCCACTTAGAGAAGTTGGCAACGCTATGCTATTTTCTTTGGGAATAAGGAAATCTAATGCAGACTCTGTCCTCAGAAGGAAACCAGACACAGGATTTTTAAGACAAGAGAGGATTTGGAGCTTAAAGATTTTTCTTTGGATTGATACACTAATGTTGACATTGTTGTGTGATAATTACTAAATTGTAAAATTTTGACTTTATTGGTCAAAATATGAAGTTCTTCACTAAGTATATCATCTTCTTATCCAAAAATTATCCTCTTTTACTAGGGGAATGAGGACCTATAATCGATTTACTGACACCTCATGGACACCAGGCACCAGATTTTCTGAGACAGCAGTGAACAGGATCTTAGCAGATGTTTAATTAAGTTTGCTCACTCAACTCTAAATTGTTCAAAATCAAAACCTGAATTGCATTTTCTTTTCGGCTAAACGTTCCAAGCTGTGGAAGGAGCTATGTTGGACTCTTTTCTAAAACATCAGCCTTGAAACAATTTTAAGAAAGCTTCTGTAGCCAAAGAAATGAAATTCTCATGAGAAGTCACTAAAACTACGAATGTGAGGTCAAGGAAACTTCCCGAAACTCTAGAATTTAAGTAGGATACGCCATATACACTATTAAAAACCCACTTAGAGAAGTTGGCAACGCTATGCTATTTTCTTTGGGAATAAGGAAATCTAATGCAGACTCTGTCCTCAGAAGGAAACCAGACACAGGATTTTTAAGACAAGAGAGGATTTGGAGCTTAAAGATTTTTCTTTGGATTGATACACTAATGTTGACATTGTTGTGTGATAATTACTAAATTGTAAAATTTTGACTTATTTAAAGAAGCTGTGACTAAAGCCGAGTTTGTGAATATTTTTAAAACATCACTTTTTGCCTACATATTTTTCTCGATACAATTCATCTTCTGGTGAATAAATTCTTCATTGGAACTATGTAAACAAAGTCACTCATGCCGACTCTTCTAAATTAAAATTAATTGCACCTGGAGATGCCGGGGATTGAACCCGGGGCCTCATACATGCAAAGCATGCGCTCTACCATGGAGCTACATCCCCATTACCTTGCTGCAGCATTACAGAACACGACACACAAATAGAACCTCGGCTCATTCGAAAAAATAGCCTTGTCTATTTTTTTTTAATAAAGTTCGTCTGAGGACTGTAGATTGCAAAATAGTTAAAAGCCTCAGATGTATATTAACAGAGGTAATAGTTGGACACATTTAACCACATCCAATGATTGTTTAGGACTCCTAGCCTACGTATGGTAACTTAGTGTCAATTGTTATATGAGATGGCTTAAATGCCCTTCCATTTATGACTTTATTGGTCAAAATATGAAGTTCTTCACTAAGTATATCATCTTCTTATCCAAAAATTATCCTCTTTTACTAGGGGAATGAGGACCTATAATCGATTTACTGACACCTCATGGACACCAGGCACCAGATTTTCTGAGACAGCAGTGAACAGGATCTTAGCAGATGTTTAATTAAGTTTGCTCACTCAACTCTAAATTGTTCAAAATCAAAACCTGAATTGCATTTTCTTTTCGGCTAAACGTTCCAAGCTGTGGAAGGAGCTATGTTGGACTCTTTTCTAAAACATCAGCCTTGAAACAATTTTAATAAAGCTTCTGTAGCCAAAGAAATGAAATTCTCATGAGAAGTCACTAAAACTACGAATGTGAGGTCAAGGAAACTTCCCGAAACTCTAGAATTTAAGTAGGATACGCCATATACACTATTAAAAACCCACTTAGAGAAGTTGGCAACGCTATGCTATTTTCTTTGGGAATAAGGAAATCTAATGCAGACTCTGTCCTCAGAAGGAAACCAGACACAGGATTTTTAAGACAAGAGAGGATTTGGAGCTTAAAGATTTTTCTTTGGATTGATACACTAATGTTGACATTGTTGTGTGATAATTACTAAATTGTAAAATTTTGACTTATTTTGAAATTTTTATTTTTAAAACATCACTTTTTGCCTACATATTTTTCTCGATACAATTCATCTTCTGGTGAATAAATTCTTCATTGGAACTATGTAAACAAAGTCACTCATGCCGACTCTTCTAAATTAAAATTAATTGCACCTGGAAATGCCGGGGATTGAACCCGGGGCCTCATACATGCAAAGCATGCGCTCTACCACTGAGCTACATCCCCATTACATTGCTGCAGCATTACAGAACACGACACACAAATAGAACCTCGGCTCATTCGAAAAAATAGCCTTGTCTATTTTTTTTAATAAAGTTCGTCTGAGGACTGTAGATTGCAAAATAGTTAAAAGCCTCAGATGTATATTAACAGAGGTAATAGTTGGACACATTTAACCACATCCAATGATTGTTTAGGACTCCTAGCCTACGTATGGTAACTTAGTGTCAATTGTTATATCAGATGGCTTAAATGCCCTTCCATTTATGACTTTATTGGTCAAAATATGAAGTTCTTCACTAAGTATATCATCTTCTTATCCAAAAATTATCCTCTTTTACTCGGGGAATGAGGACCTATAATCGATTTACTGACACCTCATGGACACCAGGCACCAGATTTTCTGAGACAGCAGTGAACAGGATCTTAGCAGATGTTTAATTAAGTTTGCTCACTCAACTCTAAATTGTTCAAAATCAAAACCTGAATTGCATTTTCTTTTCGGCTTAACGTTCCAAGCTGTGGAAGGAGCTATGTTGGACTCTTTTCTAAAACATCAGCCTTGAAACAATTTTAATAAAGCTTCTGTAGCCAAAGAAATGAAATTCTCATGAGAAGTCACTAAAACTACGAATGTGAGGTCAAGGAAACTTCCCGAAACTCTAGAATTTAAGTAGGATACGCCATATACACTATTAAAAACCCACTTAGAGAAGTTGGCAACGCTATGCTATTTTCTTTGGGAATAAGGAAATCTAATGCAGACTCTGTCCTCAGAAGGAAACCAGACACAGGATTTTTAAGACAAGAGAGGATTTGGAGCTTAAAGATTTTTCTTTGGATTGATACACTAATGTTGACATTGTTGTGTGATAATTACTAAATTGTAAAATTTTGACTTATTTAAAGAAGCTGTGACTAAAGCCGAGTTTGTGAATATTTTGAAAACATCACTTTTTGCCTACATATTTTTCTCGATACAATTCATCTTCTGGTGAATAAATTCTTCATTGGAACTATGTAAACAAAGTCACTCATGCCGACTCTTCTAAATTAAAATTAATTGCACCTGGAGATGCCGGGGATTGAACCCGGGGCCTCATACATGCAAAGCATGCGCTCTACCACTGAGCTACATCCCCATTACACTGTTGCAGCATTACAGAACACGACACACAAATAGAACCTCGGCTCATTCGAAAAAATAGCCTTGTCTATTTTTTTTTAATAAAGTTCGTCTGAGGACTGTAGATTGCAAAATAGTTAAAAGCCTCAGATGTATATTAACAGAGGTAATAGTTGGACACATTTAACCACATCCAATGATTGTTTAGGACTCCTAGCCTACGTATGGTAACTTAGTGTCAATTGTTTTATCAGATGGCTTAAATGCCCTTCCATTTATGACTTTATTGGTCAAAATATGAAGTTCTTCACTCAGTATATCATCTTCTTATCCAAAAATTATCCTCTTTTACTAGGGGAATGAGGACCTATAATCGATTTACTGACACCTCATGGACACCAGGCACCAGATTTTCTGAGACAGCAGTGAACAGGATCTTAGCAGATGTTTAATTAAGTTTGCTCACTCAACTCTAAATTGTTCAAAATCAAAACCTGAATTGCATTTTCTTTTCGGCTAAACGTTCCAAGCTGTGGAAGGAGCTATGTTGGACTCTTTTCTAAAACATCAGCCTTGAAACAATTTTAATAAAGCTTCTGTAGCCAAAGAAATGAAATTCTCATGAGAAGTCACTAAAACTACGAATGTGAGGTCAAGGAAACTTCCCGAAACTCTAGAATTTAAGTAGGATACGCCATATACACTATTAAAAACCCACTTAGAGAAGTTGGCAACGCTATGCTATTTTCTTTGGGAATAAGGAAATCTAATGCAGACTCTGTCCTCAGAAGGAAACCAGACACAGGATTTTTAAGACAAGAGAGGATTTGGAGCTTAAAGATTTTTCTTTGGATTGATACACTAATGTTGACATTGTTGTGTGATAATTACTAAATTGTAAAATTTTGACTTATTTAAAGAAGCTGTGACTAAAGCCGAGTTTGTGAATATTTTTAAAACATCACTTTTTGCCTACATATTTTTCTCGATACAATTCATCTTCTGGTGAATAAATTCTTCATTGGAACTATGTAAACAAAGTCACTCATTCCGACTCTTCTAAATTAAAATTAATTGCACCTGGAGATGCCGGGGATTGAACCCAGGGCCTCATACATGCAAAGCATGCGCTCTACCATGGAGCTACATCCCCATTACCTTGCTGCAGCATTACAGAACACGACACACAAATAGAACCTCGGCTCATTCGAAAAAATAGCCTTGTCTATTTTTTTTTAATAAAGTTCGTCTGAGGACTGTAGATTGCAAAATAGTTAAAAGCCTCAGATGTATATTAACAGAGGTAATAGTTGGACACATTTAACCACATCCAATGATTGTTTAGGACTCCTAGCCTACGTATGGTAACTTAGTGTCAATTGTTATATCAGATGGCTTAAATGCCCTTCCATTTATGACTTTATTGGTCAAAATATGAAGTTCTTCACTAAGTATATCATCTTCTTATCCAAAAATTATCCTCTTTTACTAGGGGAATGAGGACCTATAATCGATTTACTGACACCTCATGGACACCAGGCACCAGATTTTCTGAGACAGCAGTGAACAGGATCTTAGCAGATGTTTAATTAAGTTTGCTCACTCAACTCTAAATTGTTCAAAATCAAAACCTGAATTGCATTTTCTTTTCGGCTAAACGTTCCAAGCTGTGGAAGGAGCTATGTTGGACTCTTTTCTAAAACATCAGCCTTGAAACAATTTTAATAAAGCTTCTGTAGCCAAAGAAATGAAATTCTCATGAGAAGTCACTAAAACTACGAATGTGAGGTCAAGGAAACTTCCCGAAACTCTAGAATTTAAGTAGGATACGCCATATACACTATTAAAAACCCACTTAGAGAAGTTGGCAACGCTATGCTATTTTCTTTGGCAATAAGGAAATCTAATGCAGACTCTGTCCTCAGAAGGAAACCAGACACAGGATTTTTAAGACAAGAGAGGATTTGGAGCTTAAAGATTTTTCTTTGGATTGATACACTAATGTTGACATTGTTGTGTGATAATTACTAAATTGTAAAATTTTGACTTATTTAAAGAAGCTGTGACTAAAGCCGAGTTTGTGAATATTTTTAAAACATCACTTTTTGCCTACATATTTTTCTCGATACAATTCATCTTCTGGTGAATAAATTCTTCATTGGAACTATGTAAACAAAGTCACTCATGCCGACTCTTCTAAATTAAAATTAATTGCACCTGGAAATGCCAGGGATTGAACCCGGGGCCTCATACATGCAAAGCATGCGCTCTACCACTGAGCTACATCCCCATTACATTGCTGCAGCATTACAGAACACGACACACAAATAGAACCTCGGCTCATTCGAAAAAATAGCCTTGTCTATTTTTTTTGATAAAGTTCGTCTGAGGACTGTAGATTGCAAAATAGTTAAAAGCCTCAGATGTATATTAACAGAGGTAATAGTTGGACACATTTAACCACATCCAATGATTGTTTAGGACTCCTAGCCTACGTATGGTAACTTAGTGTCAATTGTTATATCAGATGGCTTAAATGCCCTTCCATTTATGACTTTATTGGTCAAAATATGAAGTTCTTCACTAAGTATATCATCTTCTTATCCAAAAATTATCCTCTTTTACTCGGGGAATGAGGACCTATAATCGATTTACTGACACCTCATGGACACCAGGCACCAGATTTTCTGAGACAGCAGTGAACAGGATCTTAGCAGATGTTTAATTAAGTTTGCTCACTCAACTCTAAATTGTTCAAAATCAAAACCTGAATTGCATTTTCTTTTCGGCTAAACGTTCCAAGCTGTGGAAGGAGCTATGTTGGACTCTTTTCTAAAACATCAGCCTTGAAACAATTTTAATAAAGCTTCTGTAGCCAAAGAAATGAAATTCTCATGAGAAGTCACTAAAACTACGAATGTGAGGTCAAGGAAACTTCCCGAAACTCTAGAATTTAAGTAGGATACGCCATATACACTATTAAAAACCCACTTAAAGAAGTTGGCAACGCTATGCTATTTTCTTTGGGAATAAGGAAATCTAATGCAGACTCTGTCCTCAGAAGGAAACCAGACACAGGATTTTTAAGACAAGAGAGGATTTGGAGCTTAAAGATTTTTCTTTGGATTGATACACTAATGTTGACATTGTTGTGTGATAATTACTAAATTGTAAAATTTTGACTTATTTAAAGAAGCTGTGACTAAAGCCGAGTTTGTGAATATTTTGAAAACATCACTTTTTGCCTACATATTTTTCTCGATACAATTCAACTTCTGGTGAATAAATTCTTCATTGGAACTATGTAAACAAAGTCACACATGCCGACTCTTCTAAATTAAAATTAATTGCACCTGGAAATGCCGGGGATTGAACCCGGGGCCTCATACATGCAAAGCATGCGCTCTACCACTGAGCTACATCCCCATTACCTTGCTGCAGCATTACAGAACACGACACACGAATAGAACCTCGGCTCATTCGAAAAAATAGCCTTGTCTATTTTTTTTTAATAAAGTTCGTCTGAGGACTGTAGATTGCAAAATAGTTAAAAGCCTCAGATGTATATTAACAGAGGTAATAGTTGGACACATTTAACCACATCCAATGATTGTTTAGGACTCCTAGCCTACGTATGGTAACTTAGTGTCAATTGTTATATCAGATGGCTTAAATGCCCTTCCATTTATGACTTTATTGGTCAAAATATGAAGTTCTTCACTAAGTATATCATCTTCTTATCCAAAAATTATCCTCTTTTACTCGGGAAATGAGGACCTATAATCGATTTACTGACACCTCATGGACACCAGGCACCAGATTTTCTGAGACAGCAGTGAACAGGATCTTAGCAGATGTTTAATTAAGTTTGCTCACTCAACTCTAAATTGTTCAAAATCAAAACCTGAATTGCATTTTCTTTTCGGCTAAACGTTCCAAGCTGTGGAAGGAGCTATGTTGGACTCTTTTCTAAAACATCAGCCTTGAAACAATTTTAATAAAGCTTCTGTAGCCAAAGAAATGAAATTGTCATGAGAAGTCACTAAAACTACGAATGTGAGGTCAAGGAAACTTCCCGAAACTCTAGAATTTAAGTAGGATACGCCATATACACTATTAAAAACCCACTTAGAGAAGTTGGCAACGCTATGCTATTTTCTTTGGGAATAAGGAAATCTAATGCAGACTCTGTCCTCAGAAGGAAACCAGACACAGGATTTTTAAGACAAGAGAGGATTTGGAGCTTAAAGATTTTTCTTTGGATTGATACACTGATGTTGACATTGTTGTGTGATAATTACTAAATTGTAAAATTTTGACTTCATTGGTCAAAATATGAAGTTCTTCACTAAGTATATCATCTTCTTATCCAAAAATTATCCTCTTTTACTCGGGGAATGAGGACCTATAATCGATTTACTGACACCTCATGGACACCAGGCACCAGATTTTCTGAGACAGCAGTGAACAGGATCTTAGCAGATGTTTAATTAAGTTTGCTCACTCAACTCTAAATTGTTCAAAATCAAAACCTGAATTGCATTTTCTTTTCGGCTAAACGTTCCAAGCTGTGGAAGGAGCTATGTTGGACTCTTTTCTAAAACATCAGCCTTGAAACAATTTTAATAAAGCTTCTGTAGCCAAAGAAATGAAATTCTCATGAGAAGTCACTAAAACTACGAATGTGAGGTCAAGGAAACTTCCCGAAACTCTAGAATTTAAGTAGGATACGCCATATACACTATTAAAAACCCACTTAGAGAAGTTGGCAACGCTATGCTATTTTCTTTGGGAATAAGGAAATCTAATGCAGACTCTGTCCTCAGAAGGAAACCAGACACAGGATTTTTAAGACAAGAGAGGATTTGGAGCTTAAAGATTTTTCTTTGGATTGATACACTAATGTTGACATTGTTGTGTGATAATTACTAAATTGTAAAATTTTGACTTATTTAAAGAAGCTGTGACTAAAGCCGAGTTTGTGAATATTTTTGAAACATCACTTTTTGCCTACATATTTTTCTCGATACAATTCATCTTCTGGTGAATAAATTCTTCATTGGAACTATGTAAACAAAGTCACTCATGCCGACTCTTCTAAATTAAAATTAATTGCACCTGGAAATACCGGGGATTGAACCCAGGGCCTCATACATGCAAAGCATGCGCTCTACCACTGAGCTACATCCCCATTACATTGCTGCAGCATTACAGAACACGACACACAAATAGAACCTCGGCTCATTCGAAAAAATAGCCTTGTCTATTTTTTTTTAATAAAGTTCGTCTGAGGACTGTAGATTGCAAAATAGTTAAAAGCCTCAGATGTATATTAACAGAGGTAATAGTTGGACACATTTAACCACATCCAATGATTGTTTAGGACTCCTAGCCTACGTATGGTAACTTAGTGTCAATTGTTATATCAGATGGCTTAAATGCCCTTCCATTTATGACTTTATTGGTCAAAATATGAAGTTCTTCACTAAGTATATCATCTTCTTATCCAAAAATTATCCTCTTTTACTAGGGGAATGAGGACCTATAATCGATTTACTGACACCTCATGGACACCAGGCACCAGATTTTCTGAGACAGCAGTGAACAGGATCTTAGCAGATGTTTAATTAAGTTTGCTCACTCAACTCTAAATTGTTCAAAATCAAAACCTGAATTGCATTTTCTTTTCGGCTAAACGTTCCAAGCTGTGGAAGGAGCTATGTTGGACTCTTTTCTAAAACATCAGCCTTGAAACAATTTTAATAAAGCTTCTGTAGCCAAAGAAATTAAATTCTCATGAGAAGTCACTAAAACTACGAATGTGAGGTCAAGGAAACTTCCCGAAACTCTAGAATTTAAGTAGGATACGCCATATACACTATTAAAAACCCACTTAGAGAAGTTGGCAACGCTATGCTATTTTCTTTGGGAATAAGGAAATCTAATGCAGACTCTGTCCTCAGAAGGAAACCAGACACAGGATTTTTAAGACAAGAGAGGATTTGGAGCTTAAAGATTTTTCTTTGGATTGATACACTAATGTTGACATTGTTGTGTGATAATTACTAAATTGTAAAATTTTGACTTATTTAAAGAAGCTGTGACTAAAGCCGAGTTTGTGAATATTTTTAAAACATCACTTTTTGCCTACATATTTTTCTCGATACAATTCATCTTCTGGTGAATAAATTCTTCATTGGAACTATGTAAACAAAGTCACTCATGCCGACTCTTCTAAATTAAAATTAATTGCACCTGGAAATGCCGGGGATTGAACCCGGGGCCTCATACATGCAAAGCATGCGCTCTACCACTGAGCTACATCCCCATTACATTGCTGCAGCATTACAGAACACGACACACAAATAGAACCTCGGCTCATTCGAAAAAATAGCCTTGTCTATTTTTTTTAATAAAGTTCGTCTGAGGACTGTAGATTGCAAAATAGTTAAAAGCCTCAGATGTATATTAACAGAGGTAATAGTTGGACACATTTAACCACATCCAATGATTGTTTAGGACTCCTAGCCTACGTATGGTAACTTAGTGTCAATTGTTATATCAGATGGCTTAAATGCCCTTCCATTTATGACTTTATTGGTCAAAATATGAAGTTCTTCACTAAGTATATCATCTTCTTATCCAAAAATTATCCTCTTTTACTCGGGGAATGAGGACCTATAATCGATTTACTGACACCTCATGGACACCAGGCACCAGATTTTCTGAGACAGAAGTGAACAGGATCTTAGCAGATGTTTAATTAAGTTTGCTCACTCAACTCTAAATTGTTCAAAATCAAAACCTGAATTGCATTTTCTTTTCGGCTAAACGTTCCAAGCTGTGGAAGGAGCTATGTTGGACTCTTTTCTAAAACATCAGCCTTGAAACAATTTTAATAAAGCTTCTGTAGCCAAAGAAATGAAATTCTCATGAGAAGTCACTAAAACTACGAATGTGAGGTCAAGGAAACTTCCCGAAACTCTAGAATTTAAGTAGGATACGCCATATACACTATTAAAAACCCACTTAGAGAAGTTGGCAACGCTATGCTATTTTCTTTGGGAATAAGGAAATCTAATGCAGACTCTGTCCTCAGAAGGAAACCAGACACAGGATTTTTAAGACAAGAGAGGATTTGGAGCTTAAAGATTTTTCTTTGGATTGATACACTAATGTTGACATTGTTGTGTGATAATTACTAAATTGTAAAATTTTGACTTATTTAACCCCTTAAGGACCAAACTTCTGAAATAAAAGGGAATCACGACATGTCACACACGTCATGTGTCCTTAAGGGGTTAAAGAAGCTGTGACTAAAGCCGAGTTTGTGAATATTTTGAAAACATCACTTTTTGCCTACATATTTTTCTCGATACAATTCATCTTCTGGTTAATAAATTCTTCATTGGAACTATGTAAACAAAGTCACTCATGCCGACTCTTCTAAATTAAAATTAATTGCACCTGGAAATGCCGGGGATTGAACCCGGGGCCTCATACATGCAAAGCATGCGCTCTACCACTGAGCTACATCCCCATTACATTGCTGCAGCATTACAGAACACGACACACAAATAGAACCTCGGCTCATTCGAAAAAATAGCCTTGTCTATTTTTTTTTAATAAAGTTCGTCTGAGGACTGTAGATTGCAAAATAGTTAAAAGCCTCAGATGTATATTAACAGAGGTAATAGTTGGACACATTTAACCACATCCAATGATTGTTTAGGACTCCTAGCCTACGTATGGTAACTTAGTGTCAATTGTTATATCAGATGGCTTAAATGCCCTTCCATTTATGACTTTATTGGTCAAAATATGAAGTTCTTCACTAAGTATATCATCTTCTTATCCAAAAATTATCCTCTTTTACTCGGGGAATGAGGACCTATAATCGATTTACTGACACCTCATGGACACCAGGCACCAGATTTTCTGAGACAGCAGTGAACAGGATCTTAGCAGATGTTTAATTAAGTTTGCTCACTCAACTCTAAATTGTTCAAAATCAAAACCTGAATTGCATTTTCTTTTCGGCTAAACGTTCCAAGCTGTGGAAGGAGCTATGTTGGACTCTTTTCTAAAACATCAGCCTTGAAACAATTTTAATAAAGCTTCTGTAGCCAAAGAAATGAAATTCTCATGAGAAGTCACTAAAACTACGAATGTGAGGTCAAGGAAACTTCCCGAAACTCTAGAATTTAAGTAGGATACGCCATATACACTATTAAAAACCCACTTAGAGAAGTTGGCAACGCTATGCTATTTTCTTTGGGAATAAGGAAATCTAATGCAGACTCTGTCCTCAGAAGGAAACCAGACACAGGATTTTTAAGACAAGAGAGGATTTGGAGCTTAAAGATTTTTCTTTGGATTGATACACTAATGTTGACATTGTTGTGTGATAATTACTAAATTGTAAAATTTTGACTTATTTAAAGAAGCTGTGACTAAAGCCGAGTTTGTGAATATTTTTGAAACATCACTTTTTGCCTACATATTTTTCTCGATACAATTCATCTTCTGGTGAATAAATTCTTCATTGGAACTATGTAAACAAAGTCACTCATGCCGACTCTTCTAAATTAAAATTAATTGCACCTGGAAATACCGGGGATTGAACCCAGGGCCTCATACATGCAAAGCATGCGCTCTACCACTGAGCTACATCCCCATTACATTGCTGCAGCATTACAGAACACGACACACAAATAGAACCTCGGCTCATTCGAAAAAATAGCCTTGTCTATTTTTTTTTAATAAAGTTCGTCTGAGGACTGTAGATTGCAAAATAGTTAAAAGCCTCAGATGTATATTAACAGAGGTAATAGTTGGACACATTTAACCACATCCAATGATTGTTTAGGACTCCTAGCCTACGTATGGTAACTTAGTGTCAATTGTTATATCAGATGGCTTAAATGCCCTTCCATTTATGACTTTATTGGTCAAAATATGAAGTTCTTCACTAAGTATATCATCTTCTTATCCAAAAATTATCCTCTTTTACTAGGGGAATGAGGACCTATAATCGATTTACTGACACCTCATGGACACCAGGCACCAGATTTTCTGAGACAGCAGTGAACAGGATCTTAGCAGATGTTTAATTAAGTTTGCTCACTCAACTCTAAATTGTTCAAAATCAAAACCTGAATTGCATTTTCTTTTCGGCTAAACGTTCCAAGCTGTGGAAGGAGCTATGTTGGACTCTTTTCTAAAACATCAGCCTTGAAACAATTTTAATAAAGCTTCTGTAGCCAAAGAAATTAAATTCTCATGAGAAGTCACTAAAACTACGAATGTGAGGTCAAGGAAACTTCCCGAAACTCTAGAATTTAAGTAGGATACGCCATATACACTATTAAAAACCCACTTAGAGAAGTTGGCAACGCTATGCTATTTTCTTTGGGAATAAGGAAATCTAATGCAGACTCTGTCCTCAGAAGGAAACCAGACACAGGATTTTTAAGACAAGAGAGGATTTGGAGCTTAAAGATTTTTCTTTGGATTGATACACTAATGTTGACATTGTTGTGTGATAATTACTAAATTGTAAAATTTTGACTTATTTAAAGAAGCTGTGACTAAAGCCGAGTTTGTGAATATTTTTAAAACATCACTTTTTGCCTACATATTTTTCTCGATACAATTCATCTTCTGGTTAATAAATTCTTCATTGGAACTATGTAAACAAAGTCACTCATGCCGACTCTTCTAAATTAAAATTAATTGCACCTGGAAATGCCGGGGATTGAACCCGGGGCCTCATACATGCAAAGCATGCGCTCTACCACTGAGCTACATCCCCATTACATTGCTGCAGCATTACAGAACACGACACACAAATAGAACCTCGGCTCATTCGAAAAAATAGCCTTGTCTATTTTTTTTAATAAAGTTCGTCTGAGGACTGTAGATTGCAAAATAGTTAAAAGCCTCAGATGTATATTAACAGAGGTAATAGTTGGACACATTTAACCACATCCAATGATTGTTTAGGACTCCTAGCCTACGTATGGTAACTTAGTGTCAATTGTTATATCAGATGGCTTAAATGCCCTTCCATTTATGACTTTATTGGTCAAAATATGAAGTTCTTCACTAAGTATATCATCTTCTTATCCAAAAATTATCCTCTTTTACTCGGGGAATGAGGACCTATAATCGATTTACTGACACCTCATGGACACCAGGCACCAGATTTTCTGAGACAGCAGTGAACAGGATCTTAGCAGATGTTTAATTAAGTTTGCTCACTCAACTCTAAATTGTTCAAAATCAAAACCTGAATTGCATTTTCTTTTCGGCTAAACGTTCCAAGCTGTGGAAGGAGCTATGTTGGACTCTTTTCTAAAACATCAGCCTTGAAACAATTTTAATAAAGCTTCTGTAGCCAAAGAAATGAAATTCTCATGAGAAGTCACTAAAACTACGAATGTGAGGTCAAGGAAACTTCCCGAAACTCTAGAATTTAAGTAGGATACGCCATATACACTATTAAAAACCCACTTAGAGAAGTTGGCAACGCTATGCTATTTTCTTTGGGAATAAGGAAATCTAATGCAGACTCTGTCCTCAGAAGGAAACCAGACACAGGATTTTTAAGACAAGAGAGGATTTGGAGCTTAAAGATTTTTCTTTGGATTGATACACTAATGTTGACATTGTTGTGTGATAATTACTAAATTGTAAAATTTTGACTTATTTAACCCCTTAAGGACCAAACTTCTGAAATAAAAGTGAATCACGACATGTCACACACGTCATGTGTCCTTAAGGGGTTAAAGAAGCTGTGACTAAAGCCGAGTTTGTGAATATTTTGAAAACATCACTTTTTGCCTACATATTTTTCTCGATACAATTCATCTTCTGGTGAATAAATTCTTCATTGGAACTATGTAAACAAAGTCACTCATGCCGACTCTTCTAAATTAAAATTAATTGCACCTGGAAATGCCGGGGATTGAACCCGGGGCCTCATACATGCAAAGCATGCGCTCTACCACTGAGCTACATCCCCATTACATTGCTGCAGCATTACAGAACACGACACACAAATAGAACCTCGGCTCATTCGAAAAAATAGCCTTGTCTATTTTTTTTTTAATAAAGTTCGTCTGAGGACTGTAGATTGCAAAATAGTTAAAAGCCTCAGATGTATATTAACAGAGGTAATAGTTGGACACATTTAACCACATCCAATGATTGTTTAGGACTCCTAGCCTACGTATGGTAACTTAGTGTCAATTGTTATATCAGATGGCTTAAATGCCCTTCCATTTATGACTTTATTGGTCAAAATATGAAGTTCTTCACTAAGTATATCATCTTCTTATCCAAAAATTATCCTCTTTTACTCGGGGAATGAGGACCTATAATCGATTTACTGACACCTCATGGACACCAGGCACCAGATTTTCTGAGACAGCAGTGAACAGGATCTTAGCAGATGTTTAATTAAGTTTGCTCACTCAACTCTAAATTGTTCAAAATCAAAACCTGAATTGCATTTTCTTTTCGGCTAAACGTTCCAAGCTGTGGAAGGAGCTATGTTGGACTCTTTTCTAAAACATCAGCCTTGAAACAATTTTAATAAAGCTTCTGTAGCCAAAGAAATGAAATTCTCATGAGAAGTCACTAAAACTACGAATGTGAGGTCAAGGAAACTTCCCGAAACTCTAGAATTTAAGTAGGATACGCCATATACACTATTAAAAACCCACTTAGAGAAGTTGGCAACGCTATGCTATTTTCTTTGGGAATAAGGAAATCTAATGCAGACTCTGTCCTCAGAAGGAAACCAGACACAGGATTTTTAAGACAAGAGAGGATTTGGAGCTTAAAGATTTTTCTTTGGATTGATACACTAATGTTGACATTGTTGTGTGATAATTACTAAATTGTAAAATTTTGACTTATTTAAAGAAGCTGTGACTAAAGCCGAGTTTGTGAATATTTTTGAAACATCACTTTTTGCCTACATATTTTTCTCGATACAATTCATCTTCTGGTGAATAAATTCTTCATTGGAACTATGTAAACAAAGTCACTCATGCCGACTCTTCTAAATTAAAATTAATTGCACCTGGAAATACCGGGGATTGAACCCAGGGCCTCATACATGCAAAGCATGCGCTCTACCACTGAGCTACATCCCCATTACATTGCTGCAGCATTACAGAACACGACACACAAATAGAACCTCGGCTCATTCGAAAAAATAGCCTTGTCTATTTTTTTTTAATAAAGTTCGTCTGAGGACTGTAGATTGCAAAATAGTTAAAAGCCTCAGATGTATATTAACAGAGGTAATAGTTGGACACATTTAACCACATCCAATGATTGTTTAGGACTCCTAGCCTACGTATGGTAACTTAGTGTCAATTGTTATATCAGATGGCTTAAATGCCCTTCCATTTATGACTTTATTGGTCAAAATATGAAGTTCTTCACTAAGTATATCATCTTCTTATCCAAAAATTATCCTCTTTTACTAGGGGAATGAGGACCTATAATCGATTTACTGACACCTCATGGACACCAGGCACCAGATTTTCTGAGACAGCAGTGAACAGGATCTTAGCAGATGTTTAATTAAGTTTGCTCACTCAACTCTAAATTGTTCAAAATCAAAACCTGAATTGCATTTTCTTTTCGGCTAAACGTTCCAAGCTGTGGAAGGAGCTATGTTGGACTCTTTTCTAAAACATCAGCCTTGAAACAATTTTAATAAAGCTTCTGTAGCCAAAGAAATTAAATTCTCATGAGAAGTCACTAAAACTACGAATGTGAGGTCAAGGAAACTTCCCGAAACTCTAGAATTTAAGTAGGATACGCCATATACACTATTAAAAACCCACTTAGAGAAGTTGGCAACGCTATGCTATTTTCTTTGGGAATAAGGAAATCTAATGCAGACTCTGTCCTCAGAAGGAAACCAGACACAGGATTTTTAAGACAAGAGAGGATTTGGAGCTTAAAGATTTTTCTTTGGATTGATACACTAATGTTGACATTGTTGTGTGATAATTACTAAATTGTAAAATTTTGACTTATTTAAAGAAGCTGTGACTAAAGCCGAGTTTGTGAATATTTTTAAAACATCACTTTTTGCCTACATATTTTTCTCGATACAATTCATCTTCTGGTGAATAAATTCTTCATTGGAACTATGTAAACAAAGTCACTCATGCCGACTCTTCTAAATTAAAATTAATTGCACCTGGAAATGCCGGGGATTGAACCCAGGGCCTCATACATGCAAAGCATGCGCTCTACCACTGAGCTACATCCCCATTACATTGCTGCAGCATTACAGAACACGACACACAAATAGAACCTCGGCTCATTCGAAAAAATAGCCTTGTCTATTTTTTTTAATAAAGTTCGTCTGAGGACTGTAGATTGCAAAATAGTTAAAAGCCTCAGATGTTTATTAACAGAGGTAATAGTTGGACACATTTAACCACATCCAATGATTGTTTAGGACTCCTAGCCTACGTATGGTAACTTAGTGTCAATTGTTATATCAGATGGCTTAAATGCCCTTCCATTTATGACTTTATTGGTCAAAATATGAAGTTCTTCACTAAGTATATCATCTTCTTATCCAAAAATTATCCTCTTTTACTCGGGGAATGAGGACCTATAATCGATTTACTGACACCTCATGGACACCAGGCACCAGATTTTCTGAGACAGCAGTGAACAGGATCTTAGCAGATGTTTAATTAAGTTTGCTCACTCAACTCTAAATTGTTCAAAATCAAAACCTGAATTGCATTTTCTTTTCGGCTAAACGTTCCAAGCTGTGGAAGGAGCTATGTTGGACTCTTTTCTAAAACATCAGCCTTGAAACAATTTTAATAAAGCTTCTGTAGCCAAAGAAATGAAATTCTCATGAGAAGTCACTAAAACTACGAATGTGAGGTCAAGGAAACTTCCCGAAACTCTAGAATTTAAGTAGGATACGCCATATACACTATTAAAAACCCACTTAGAGAAGTTGGCAACGCTATGCTATTTTCTTTGGGAATAAGGAAATCTAATGCAGACTCTGTCCTCAGAAGGAAACCAGACACAGGATTTTTAAGACAAGAGAGGATTTGGAGCTTAAAGATTTTTCTTTGGATTGATACACTAATGTTGACATTGTTGTGTGATAATTACTAAATTGTAAAATTTTGACTTATTTAACCCCTTAAGGACCAAACTTCTGAAATAAAAGTGAATCACGACATGTCACACACGTCATGTGTCCTTAAGGGGTTAAAGAAGCTGTGACTAAAGCCGAGTTTGTGAATATTTTGAAAACATCACTTTTTGCCTACATATTTTTCTCGATACAATTCATCTTCTGGTGAATAAATTCTTCATTGGAACTATGTAAACAAAGTCACTCATGCCGACTCTTCTAAATTAAAATTAATTGCACCTGGAGATGCCGGGGATTGAACCCGGGGCCTCATACATGCAAAGCATGCACTCTACCATGGAGCTACATACCCATTACCTTGCTGCAGCATTACAGAACACGACACACAAATAGAACCTCGGCTCATTCGAAAAAATAGCCTTGTCTATTTTTTTTTAATAAAGTTCGTCTGAGGACTGTAGATTGCAAAATAGTTAAAAGCCTCAGATGTATATTAACAGAGGTAATAGTTGGACACATTTAACCACATCCAATGATTGTTTAGGACTCCTAGCCTACGTATGGTAACTTAGTGTCAATTGTTATATCAGATGGCTTAAATGCCCTTCCATTTATGACTTTATTGGTCAAAATATGAAGTTCTTCACTAAGTATATCATCTTCTTATCCAAAAATTATCCTCTTTTACTAGGGGAATGAGGACCTATAATCGATTTACTGACACCTCATGGACACCAGGCACCAGATTTTCTGAGACAGCAGTGAACAGGATCTTAGCAGATGTTTAATTAAGTTTGCTCACTCAACTCTAAATTGTTCAAAATCAAAACCTGAATTGCATTTTCTTTTCGGCTAAACGTTCCAAGCTGTGGAAGGAGCTATGTTGGACTCTTTTCTAAAACATCAGCCTTGAAACAATTTTAATAAAGCTTCTGTAGCCAAAGAAATGAAATTCTCATAAGAAGTCACTAAAACTACGAATGTGAGGTCAAGGAAACTTCCCGAAACTCTAGAATTTAAGTAGGATACGCCATATACACTATTAAAAACCCACTTAGAGAAGTTGGCAACGCTATGCTATTTTCTTTGGGAATAAGGAAATCTAATGCAGACTCTGTCCTCAGAAGGAAACCAGACACAGGATTTTTAAGACAAGAGAGGATTTGGAGCTTAAAGATTTTTCTTTGGATTGATACACTAATGTTGACATTGTTGTGTGATAATTACTAAATTGTAAAATTTTGACTTATTTAAAGAAGCTGTGACTAAAGCCGAGTTTGTGAATATTTTTAAAACATCACTTTTTGCCTACATATTTTTCTCGATACAATTCATCTTCTGGTGAATAAATTCTTCATTGGAACTATGTAAACAAAGTCACTCATGCCGACTCTTCTAAATTAAAATTAATTGCACCTGGAAATGCCGGGGATTGAACCCGGGGCCTCATACATGCAAAGCATGCGCTCTACCACTGAGCTACATCCCCATTACATTGCTGCAGCATTACAGAACACGACACACAAATAGAACCTCGGCTCATTCGAAAAAATAGCCTTGTCTATTTTTTTTTAATAAAGTTCGTCTGAGGACTGTAGATTGCAAAATAGTTAAAAGCCTCAGATGTATATTAACAGAGGTAATAGTTGGACACATTTAACCACATCCAATGATTGTTTAGGACTCCTAGCCTACGTATGGTAACTTAGTGTCAATTGTTATATCAGATGGCTTAAATGCCCTTCCATTTATGACTTTATTGGTCAAAATATGAAGTTCTTCACTAAGTATATCATCTTCTTATCCAAAAATTATCCTCTTTTACTCGGGGAATGAGGACCTATAATCGATTTACTGACACCTCATGGACACCAGGCACCAGATTTTCTGAGACAGCAGTGAACAGGATCTTAGCAGATGTTTAATTAAGTTTGCTCACTCAACTCTAAATTGTTCAAAATCAAAACCTGAATTGCATTTTCTTTTCGGCTAAACGTTCCAAGCTGTGGAAGGAGCTATGTTGGACTCTTTTCTAAAACATCAGCCTTGAAACAATTTTAATAAAGCTTCTGTAGCCAAAGAAATGAAATTCTCATGAGAAGTCACTAAAACTACGAATGTGAGGTCAAGGAAACTTCCCGAAACTCTAGAATTTAAGTAGGATACGCCATATACACTATTAAAAACCCACTTAGAGAAGTTGGCAACGCTATGCTATTTTCTTTGGGAATAAGGAAATCTAATGCAGACTCTGTCCTCAGAAGGAAACCAGACACAGGATTTTTAAGACAAGAGAGGATTTGGAGCTTAAAGATTTTTCTTTGGATTGATACACTAATGTTGACATTGTTGTGTGATAATTACTAAATTGTAAAATTTTGACTTATTTAAAGAAGCTGTGACTAAAGCCGAGTTTGTGAATATTTTTGAAACATCACTTTTTGCCTACATATTTTTCTCGATACAATTCATCTTCTGGTGAATAAATTCTTCATTGGAACTATGTAAACAAAGTCACTCATGCCGACTCTTCTAAATTAAAATTAATTGCACCTGGAAATACCGGGGATTGAACCCAGGGCCTCATACATGCAAAGCATGCGCTCTACCACTGAGCTACATCCCCATTACATTGCTGCAGCATTACAGAACACGACACACAAATAGAACCTCGGCTCATTCGAAAAAATAGCCTTGTCTATTTTTTTTTAATAAAGTTCGTCTGAGGACTGTAGATTGCAAAATAGTTAAAAGCCTCAGATGTATATTAACAGAGGTAATAGTTGGACACATTTAACCACATCCAATGATTGTTTAGGACTCCTAGCCTACGTATGGTAACTTAGTGTCAATTGTTATATCAGATGGCTTAAATGCCCTTCCATTTATGACTTTATTGGTCAAAATATGAAGTTCTTCACTAAGTATATCATCTTCTTATCCAAAAATTATCCTCTTTTACTAGGGGAATGAGGACCTATAATCGATTTACTGACACCTCATGGACACCAGGCACCAGATTTTCTGAGACAGCAGTGAACAGGATCTTAGCAGATGTTTAATTAAGTTTGCTCACTCAACTCTAAATTGTTCAAAATCAAAACCTGAATTGCATTTTCTTTTCGGCTAAACGTTCCAAGCTGTGGAAGGAGCTATGTTGGACTCTTTTCTAAAACATCAGCCTTGAAACAATTTTAATAAAGCTTCTGTAGCCAAAGAAATGAAATTCTCATGAGAAGTCACTAAAACTACGAATGTGAGGTCAAGGAAACTTCCCGAAACTCTAGAATTTAAGTAGGATACGCCATATACACTATTAAAAACCCACTTAGAGAAGTTGGCAACGCTATGCTATTTTCTTTGGGAATAAGGAAATCTAATGCAGACTCTGTCCTCAGAAGGAAACCAGACACAGGATTTTTAAGACAAGAGAGGATTTGGAGCTTAAAGATTTTTCTTTGGATTGATACACTAATGTTGACATTGTTGTGTGATAATTACTAAATTGTAAAATTTTGACTTATTTAACCCCTTAAGGACCAAACTTCTGAAATAAAAGTGAATCACGACATGTCACACACGTCATGTGTCCTTAAGGGGTTAAAGAAGCTGTGACTAAAGCCGAGTTTGTGAATATTTTGAAAACATCACTTTTTGCCTACATATTTTTCTCGATACAATTCATCTTCTGGTGAATAAATTCTTCATTGGAACTATGTAAACAAAGTCACTCATGCCGACTCTTCTAAATTAAAATTAATTGCACCTGGAAATGCCGGGGATTGAACCCGGGGCCTCATACATGCAAAGCATGCGCTCTACCACTGAGCTACATCCCCATTACATTGCTGCAGCATTACAGAACACGACACACAAATAGAACCTCGGCTCATTCGAAAAAATAGCCTTGTCTATTTTTTTTTAATAAAGTTCGTCTGAGGACTGTAGATTGCAAAATAGTTAAAAGCCTCAGATGTATATTAACAGAGGTAATAGTTGGACACATTTAACCACATCCAATGATTGTTTAGGACTCCTAGCCTACGTATGGTAACTTAGTGTCAATTGTTATATCAGATGGCTTAAATGCCCTTCCATTTATGACTTTATTGGTCAAAATATGAAGTTCTTCACTAAGTATATCATCTTCTTATCCAAAAATTATCCTCTTTTACTCGGGGAATGAGGACCTATAATCGATTTACTGACACCTCATGGACACCAGGCACCAGATTTTCTGAGACAGCAGTGAACAGGATCTTAGCAGATGTTTAATTAAGTTTGCTCACTCAACTCTAAATTGTTCAAAATCAAAACCTGAATTGCATTTTCTTTTCGGCTAAACGTTCCAAGCTGTGGAAGGAGCTATGTTGGACTCTTTTCTAAAACATCAGCCTTGAAACAATTTTAATAAAGCTTCTGTAGCCAAAGAAATGAAATTCTCATGAGAAGTCACTAAAACTACGAATGTGAGGTCAAGGAAACTTCCCGAAACTCTAGAATTTAAGTAGGATACGCCATATACACTATTAAAAACCCACTTAGAGAAGTTGGCAACGCTATGCTATTTTCTTTGGGAATAAGGAAATCTAATGCAGACTCTGTCCTCAGAAGGAAACCAGACACAGGATTTTTAAGACAAGAGAGGATTTGGAGCTTAAAGATTTTTCTTTGGATTGATACACTAATGTTGACATTGTTGTGTGATAATTACTAAATTGTAAAATTTTGACTTATTTAAAGAAGCTGTGACTAAAGCCGAGTTTGTGAATATTTTTGAAACATCACTTTTTGCCTACATATTTTTCTCGATACAATTCATCTTCTGGTGAATAAATTCTTCATTGGAACTATGTAAACAAAGTCACTCATGCCGACTCTTCTAAATTAAAATTAATTGCACCTGGAAATACCGGGGATTGAACCCAGGGCCTCATACATGCAAAGCATGCGCTCTACCACTGAGCTACATCCCCATTACATTGCTGCAGCATTACAGAACACGACACACAAATAGAACCTCGGCTCATTCGAAAAAATAGCCTTGTCTATTTTTTTTTAATAAAGTTCGTCTGAGGACTGTAGATTGCAAAATAGTTAAAAGCCTCAGATGTATATTAACAGAGGTAATAGTTGGACACATTTAACCACATCCAATGATTGTTTAGGACTCCTAGCCTACGTATGGTAACTTAGTGTCAATTGTTATATCAGATGGCTTAAATGCCCTTCCATTTATGACTTTATTGGTCAAAATATGAAGTTCTTCACTAAGTATATCATCTTCTTATCCAAAAATTATCCTCTTTTACTAGGGGAATGAGGACCTATAATCGATTTACTGACACCTCATGGACACCAGGCACCAGATTTTCTGAGACAGCAGTGAACAGGATCTTAGCAGATGTTTAATTAAGTTTGCTCACTCAACTCTAAATTGTTCAAAATCAAAACCTGAATTGCATTTTCTTTTCGGCTAAACGTTCCAAGCTGTGGAAGGAGCTATGTTGGACTCTTTTCTAAAACATCAGCCTTGAAACAATTTTAATAAAGCTTCTGTAGCCAAAGAAATGAAATTCTCATGAGAAGTCACTAAAACTACGAATGTGAGGTCAAGGAAACTTCCCGAAACTCTAGAATTTAAGTAGGATACGCCATATACACTATTAAAAACCCACTTAGAGAAGTTGGCAACGCTATGCTATTTTCTTTGGGAATAAGGAAATCTAATGCAGACTCTGTCCTCAGAAGGAAACCAGACACAGGATTTTTAAGACAAGAGAGGATTTGGAGCTTAAAGATTTTTCTTTGGATTGATACACTAATGTTGACATTGTTGTGTGATAATTACTAAATTGTAAAATTTTGACTTATTTAACCCCTTAAGGACCAAACTTCTGAAATAAAAGTGAATCACGACATGTCACACACGTCATGTGTCCTTAAGGGGTTAAAGAAGCTGTGACTAAAGCCGAGTTTGTGAATATTTTGAAAACATCACTTTTTGCCTACATATTTTTCTCGATACAATTCATCTTCTGGTGAATAAATTCTTCATTGGAACTATGTAAACAAAGTCACTCATGCCGACTCTTCTAAATTAAAATTAATTGCACCTGGAAATGCCGGGGATTGAACCCGGGGCCTCATACATGCAAAGCATGCGCTCTACCACTGAGCTACATCCCCATTACATTGCTGCAGCATTACAGAACACGACACACAAATAGAACCTCGGCTCATTCGAAAAAATAGCCTTGTCTATTTTTTTTAATAAAGTTCGTCTGAGGACTGTAGATTGCAAAATAGTTAAAAGCCTCAGATGTATATTAACAGAGGTAATAGTTGGACACATTTAACCACATCCAATGATTGTTTAGGACTCCTAGCCTACGTATGGTAACTTAGTGTCAATTGTTATATCAGATGGCTTAAATGCCCTTCCATTTATGACTTTATTGGTCAAAATATGAAGTTCTTCACTAAGTATATCATCTTCTTATCCAAAAATTATCCTCTTTTACTCGGGGAATGAGGACCTATAATCGATTTACTGACACCTCATGGACACCAGGCACCAGATTTTCTGAGACAGCAGTGAACAGGATCTTAGCAGATGTTTAATTAAGTTTGCTCACTCAACTCTAAATTGTTCAAAATCAAAACCTGAATTGCATTTTCTTTTCGGCTAAACGTTCCAAGCTGTGGAAGGAGCTATGTTGGACTCTTTTCTAAAACATCAGCCTTGAAACAATTTTAATAAAGCTTCTGTAGCCAAAGAAATGAAATTCTCATGAGAAGTCACTAAAACTACGAATGTGAGGTCAAGGAAACTTCCCGAAACTCTAGAATTTAAGTAGGATACGCCATATACACTATTAAAAACCCACTTAGAGAAGTTGGCAACGCTATGCTATTTTCTTTGGGAATAAGGAAATCTAATGCAGACTCTGTCCTCAGAAGGAAACCAGACACAGGATTTTTAAGACAAGAGAGGATTTGGAGCTTAAAGATTTTTCTTTGGATTGATACACTAATGTTGACATTGTTGTGTGATAATTACTAAATTGTAAAATTTTGACTTATTTAACCCCTTAAGGACCAAACTTCTGAAATAAAAGTGAATCACGACATGTCACACACGTCATGTGTCCTTAAGGGGTTAAAGAAGCTGTGACTAAAGCCGAGTTTGTGAATATTTTGAAAACATCACTTTTTGCCTACATATTTTTCTCGATACAATTCATCTTCTGGTGAATAAATTCTTCATTGGAACTATGTAAACAAAGTCACTCATGCCGACTCTTCTAAATTAAAATTAATTGCACCTGGAAATGCCGGGGATTGAACCCGGGGCCTCATACATGCAAAGCATGCGCTCTACCACTGAGCTACATCCCCATTACATTGCTGCAGCATTACAGAACACGACACACAAATAGAACCTCGGCTCATTCGAAAAAATAGCCTTGTCTATTTTTTTTTAATAAAGTTTGTCTGAGGACTGTAGATTGCAAAATAGTTAAAAGCCTCAGATGTATATTAACAGAGGTAATAGTTGGACACATTTAACCACATCCAATGATTGTTTAGGACTCCTAGCCTACGTATGGTAACTTAGTGTCAATTGTTATATCAGATGGCTTAAATGCCCTTCCATTTATGACTTTATTGGTCAAAATATGAAGTTCTTCACTAAGTATATCATCTTCTTATCCAAAAATTATCTTTTACTCGGGGAATGAGGACCTATAATCGATTTACTGACACCTCATGGACACCAGGCACCAGATTTTCTGAGACAGCAGTGAACAGGATCTTAGCAGATGTTTAATTAAGTTTGCTCACTCAACTCTAAATTGTTCAAAATCAAAACCTGAATTGCATTTTCTTTTCGGCTAAACGTTCCAAGCTGTGGAAGGAGCTATGTTGGACTCTTTTCTAAAACATCAGCCTTGAAACAATTTTAATAAAGCTTCTGTAGCCAAAGAAATGAAATTCTCATGAGAAGTCACTAAAACTACGAATGTGAGGTCAAGGAAACTTCCCGAAACTCTAGAATTTAAGTAGGATACGCCATATACACTATTAAAAACCCACTTAGAGAAGTTGGCAACGCTATGCTATTTTCTTTGGGAATAAGGAAATCTAATGCAGACTCTGTCCTCAGAAGGAAACCAGACACAGGATTTTTAAGACAAGAGAGGATTTGGAGCTTAAAGATTTTTCTTTGGATTGATACACTAATGTTGACATTGTTGTGTGATAATTACTAAATTGTAAAATTTTGACTTATTTAAAGAAGCTGTGACTAAAGCCGAGTTTGTGAATATTTTGAAAACATCACTTTTTGCCTACATATTTTTCTCGATACAATTCATCTTCTGGTGAATAAATTCTTCATTGGAACTATGTAAACAAAGTCACTCATGCCGACTCTTCTAAATTAAAATTAATTGCACCTGGAAATGCCGGGGATTGAACCCGGGGCCTCATACATGCAAAGCATGCGCTCTACCACTGAGTTACATCCCCATTACATTGCTGCAGTATTACAGAACACGACACACAAATAGAACCTCGGCTCATTCGAAAAAATAGCCTTGTCAATTTTTTTTTAATAAAGTTCGTCTGAGGACTGTAGATTGCAAAATAGTTAAAAGCCTCAGATGTATATTAACAGAGGTAATAGTTGGACACATTTAACCACATCCAATGATTGTTTAGGACTCCTAGCCTACGTATGGTAACTTAGTGTCAATTGTTATATCAGATGGCTTAAATGCCCTTCCATTTATGACTTTATTGGTCAAAATATGAAGTTCTTCACTAAGTATATCATCTTCTTATCCAAAAATTATCCTCTTTTACTCGGGGAATGAGGACCTATAATCGATTTACTGACACCTCATGGACACCAGGCACCAGATTTTCTGAGACAGCAGTGAACAGGATCTTAGCAGATGTTTAATTAAGTTTGCTCACTCAACTCTAAATTGTTCAAAATCAAAACCTGAATTGCATTTTCTTTTCGGCTAAACGTTCCAAGCTGTGGAAGGAGCTATGTTGGACTCTTTTCTAAAACATCAGCCTTGAAACAATTTTAATAAAGCTTCTGTAGCCAAAGAAATGAAATTCTCATGAGAAGTCACTAAAACTACGAATGTGAGGTCAAGGAAACTTCCCGAAACTCTAGAATTTAAGTAGGATACGCCATATACACTATTAAAAACCCACTTAGAGAAGTTGGCAACGCTATGCTATTTTCTTTGGGAATAAGGAAATCTAATGCAGACTCTGTCCTCAGAAGGAAACCAGACACAGGATTTTTAAGACAAGAGAGGATTTGGAGCTTAAAGATTTTTCTTTGGATTGATACACTAATGTTGACATTGTTGTGTGATAATTACTAAATTGTAACATTTTGACTTATTTAAAGAAGCTGTGACTAAAGCCGAGTTTGTGAATATTTTGAAAACATCACTTTTTGCCTACATATTTTTCTCGATACAATTCATCTTCTGGTGAATAAATTCTTCATTGGAACTATGTAAACAAAGTCACTCATGCCGACTCTTCTAAATTAAAATTAATTGCACCTGGAAATGCCGGGGATTGAACCCGGGGCCTCATACATGCAAAGCATGCGCTCTACCACTGAGCTACATCCCCATTACATTGCTGCAGCATTACAGAACACGACACACAAATAGAACCTCGGCTCATTCGAAAAAATAGCCTTGTCTATTTTTTTTTAATAAAGTTCGTCTGAGGACTGTAGATTGCAAAATAGTTAAAAGCCTCAGATGTATATTAACAGAGGTAATAGTTGGACACATTTAACCACATCCAATGATTGTTTAGGACTCCTAGCCTACGTATGGTAACTTAGTGTCAATTGTTATATCAGATGGCTTAAATGCCCTTCCATTTATGACTTTATTGGTCAAAATATGAAGTTCTTCACTAAGTATATCATCTTCTTATCCAAAAATTATCCTCTTTTACTCGGGGAATGAGGACCTATAATCGATTTACTGACACCTCATGGACACCAGGCACCAGATTTTCTGAGACAGCAGTGAACAGGATCTTAGCAGATGTTTAATTAAGTTTGCTCACTCAACTCTAAATTGTTCAAAATCAAAACCTGAATTGCATTTTCTTTTCGGCTAAACGTTCCAAGCTGTGGAAGGAGCTATGTTGGACTCTTTTCTAAAACATCAGCCTTGAAACAATTTTAATAAAGCTTCTGTAGCCAAAGAAATGAAATTCTCATGAGAAGTCACTAAAACTACGAATGTGAGGTCAAGGAAACTTCCCGAAACTCTAGAATTTAAGTAGGATACGCCATATACACTATTAAAAACCCACTTAGAGAAGTTGGCAACGCTATGCTATTTTCTTTGGGAATAAGGAAATCTAATGCAGACTCTGTCCTCAGAAGGAAACCAGACACAGGATTTTTAAGACAAGAGAGGATTTGGAGCTTAAAGATTTTTCTTTGGATTGATACACTAATGTTGACATTGTTGTGTGATAATTACTAAATTGTAAAATTTTGACTTATTTAACCCCTTAAGGACCAAACTTCTGAAATAAAAGGGAATAACGACATGTCACACACGTCATGTGTCCTTAAGGGGTTAAAGAAGCTGTGACTAAAGCCGAGTTTGTGAATATTTTGAAAACATCACTTTTTGCCTACATATTTTTCTCGATACAATTCATCTTCTGGTGAATAAATTCTTCATTGGAACTATGTAAACAAAGTCACTCATGCCGACTCTTCTAAATTAAAATTAATTGCACCTGGAGATGCCGGGGATTGAACCCGGGGCCTCATACATGCAACGCATGCACTCTACCATGGAGCTACATACCCATTACCTTGCTGCAGCATTACAGAACACGACACACAAATAGAACCTCGGCTCATTCGAAAAAATAGCCTTGTCTATTTTTTTTTAATAAAGTTCGTCTGAGGACTGTAGATTGCAAAATAGTTAAAAGCCTCAGATGTATATTAACAGAGGTAATAGTTGGACACATTTAACCACATCCAATGATTGTTTAGGACTCCTAGCCTACGTATGGTAACTTAGTGTCAATTGTTATATCAGATGGCTTAAATGCCCTTCCATTTATGACTTTATTGGTCAAAATATGAAGTTCTTCACTAAGTATATCATCTTCTTATCCAAAAATTATCCTCTTTTACTAGGGGAATGAGGACCTATAATCGATTTACTGACACCTCATGGACACCAGGCACCAGATTTTCTGAGACAGCAGTGAACAGGATCTTAGCAGATGTTTAATTAAGTTTGCTCACTCAACTCTAAATTGTTCAAAATCAAAACCTGAATTGCATTTTCTTTTCGGCTAAACGTTCCAAGCTGTGGAAGGAGCTATGTTGGACTCTTTTCTAAAACATCAGCCTTGAAACAATTTTAATAAAGCTTCTGTAGCCAAAGAAATGAAATTCTCATAAGAAGTCACTAAAACTACGAATGTGAGGTCAAGGAAACTTCCCGAAACTCTAGAATTTAAGTAGGATACGCCATATACACTATTAAAAACCCACTTAGAGAAGTTGGCAACGCTATGCTATTTTCTTTGGGAATAAGGAAATCTAATGCAGACTCTGTCCTCAGAAGGAAACCAGACACAGGATTTTTAAGACAAGAGAGGATTTGGAGCTTAAAGATTTTTCTTTGGATTGATACACTAATGTTGACATTGTTGTGTGATAATTACTAAATTGTAAAATTTTGACTTATTTAAAGAAGCTGTGACTAAAGCCGAGTTTGTGAATATTTTTAAAACATCACTTTTTGCCTACATATTTTTCTCGATACAATTCATCTTCTGGTGAATAAATTCTTCATTGGAACTATGTAAACAAAGTCACTCATGCCGACTCTTCTAAATTAAAATTAATTGCACCTGGAAATGCCGGGGATTGAACCCGGGGCCTCATACATGCAAAGCATGCGCTCTACCACTGAGCTACATCCCCATTACATTGCTGCAGCATTACAGAACACGACACACAAATAGAACCTCGGCTCATTCGAAAAAATAGCCTTGTCTATTTTTTTTTAATAAAGTTCGTCTGAGGACTGTAGATTGCAAAATAGTTAAAAGCCTCAGATGTATATTAACAGAGGTAATAGTTGGACACATTTAACCACATCCAATGATTGTTTAGGACTCCTAGCCTACGTATGGTAACTTAGTGTCAATTGTTATATCAGATGGCTTAAATGCCCTTCCATTTATGACTTTATTGGTCAAAATATGAAGTTCTTCACTAAGTATATCATCTTCTTATCCAAAAATTATCCTCTTTTACTAGGGGAATGAGGACCTATAATCGATTTACTGACACCTCATGGACACCAGGCACCAGATTTTCTGAGACAGCAGTGAACAGGATCTTAGCAGATGTTTAATTAAGTTTGCTCACTCAACTCTAAATTGTTCAAAATCAAAACCTGAATTGCATTTTCTTTTCGGCTAAACGTTCCAAGCTGTGGAAGGAGCTATGTTGGACTCTTTTCTAAAACATCAGCCTTGAAACAATTTTAATAAAGCTTCTGTAGCCAAAGAAATGAAATTCTCATGAGAAGTCACTAAAACTACGAATGTGAGGTCAAGGAAACTTCCCGAAACTCTAGAATTTAAGTAGGATACGCCATATACACTATTAAAAACCCACTTAGAGAAGTTGGCAACGCTATGCTATTTTCTTTGGGAATAAGGAAATCTAATGCAGACTCTGTCCTCAGAAGGAAACCAGACACAGGATTTTTAAGACAAGAGAGGATTTGGAGCTTAAAGATTTTTCTTTGGATTGATACACTAATGTTGACATTGTTGTGTGATAATTACTAAATTGTAAAATTTTGACTTATTTAAAGAAGCTGTGACTAAAGCCGAGTTTGTGAATATTTTTAAAACATCACTTTTTGCCTACATATTTTTCTCGATACAATTCATCTTCTGGTGAATAAATTCTTCATTGGAACTATGTAAACAAAGTCACTCATGCCGACTCTTCTAAATTAAAATTAACTGCACCTGGAAATGCCGGGGATTGAAACCGGGGCCTCATACATGCAAAGCATGCGCTCTACCACTGAGCTACATCCCCATTACATTGCTGCAGCATTACAGAACACGACACACAAATAGAACCTCGGCTCATTCGAAAAAATAGCCTTGTCTATTTTTTTTTAATAAAGTTCGTCTGAGGACTGTAATTTGCAAAATAGTTAAAAGCCTCAGATGTATATTAACAGAGGTAATAGTTGGACACATTTAACCACATCCAATGATTGTTTAGGACTCCTAGCCTACGTATGGTAACTTAGTGTCAATTGTTATATCAGATGGCTTAAATGCCCTTCCATTTATGACTTTATTGGTCAAAATATGAAGTTCTTCACTAAGTATATCATCTTCTTATCCAAAAATTATCCTCTTTTACTAGGGGAATGAGGACCTATAATCGATTTACTGACACCTCATGGACACCAGGCACCAGATTTTCTGAGACAGCAGTGAACAGGATCTTAGCAGATGTTTAATTAAGTTTGCTCACTCAACTCTAAATTGTTCAAAATCAAAACCTGAATTGCATTTTCTTTTCGGCTAAACGTTCCAAGCTGTGGAAGGAGCTATGTTGGACTCTTTTCTAAAACATCAGCCTTGAAACAATTTTAATAAAGCTTCTGTAGCCAAAGAAATGAAATTCTCATGAGAAGTCACTAAAACTACGAATGTGAGGTCAAGGAAACTTCCCGAAACTCTAGAATTTAAGTAGGATACGCCATATACACTATTAAAAACCCACTTAGAGAAGTTGGCAACGCTATGCTATTTTCTTTGGGAATAAGGAAATCTAATGCAGACTCTGTCCTCAGAAGGAAACCAGACACAGGATTTTTAAGACAAGAGAGGATTTGGAGCTTAAAGATTTTTCTTTGGATTGATACACTAATGTTGACATTGTTGTGTGATAATTACTAAATTGTAAAATTTTGACTTATTTAACCCCTTAAGGACCAAACTTCTGAAATAAAAGGGAATAACGACATGTCACACACGTCATGTGTCCTTAAGGGGTTAAAGAAGCTGTGACTAAAGCCGAGTTTGTGAATATTTTGAAAACATCACTTTTTGCCTACATATTTTTCTCGATACAATTCATCTTCTGGTGAATAAATTCTTCATTGGAACTATGTAAACAAAGTCACTCATGCCAACTCTTCTAAAATAAAATTAATTGCACCTGGAAATGCCGGGGATTGAACCCGGGGCCTCATACATGCAAAGCATGCGCTCTACCACTGAGCTACATCCCCATTACATTGCTGCAGCATTACAGAACACGACACACAAATAGAACCTCGGCTCATTCGAAAAAATAGCCTTGTCTATTTTTTTTTAATAAAGTTCGTCTGAGGACTGTAGATTGCAAAATAGTTAAAAGCCTCAGATGTATATTAACAGAGGTAATAGTTGGACACATTTAACCACATCCAATGATTGTTTAGGACTCCTAGCCTACGTATGGTAACTTAGTGTCAATTGTTATATCAGATGGCTTAAATGCCCTTCCATTTATGACTTTATTGGTCAAAATATGAAGTTCTTCACTAAGTATATCATCTTCTTATCCAAAAATTATCCTCTTTTACTCGGGGAATGAGGACCTATAATCGATTTACTGACACCTCATGGACACCAGGCACCAGATTTTCTGAGACAGCAGTGAACAGGATCTTAGCAGATGTTTAATTAAGTTTGCTCACTCAACTCTAAATTGTTCAAAATCAAAACCTGAATTGCATTTTCTTTTCGGCTAAACGTTCCAAGCTGTGGAAGGAGCTATGTTGGACTCTTTTCTAAAACATCAGCCTTGAAACAATTTTAATAAAGCTTCTGTAGCCAAAAAAATGAAATTCTCATGAGAAGTCACTAAAACTACGAATGTGAGGTCAAGGAAACTTCCGAAACTCTAGAATTTAAGTAGGATACGCCATATACACTATTAAAAACCCACTTAGAGAAGTTGGCAACGCTATGCTATTTTCTTTGGGAATAAGGAAATCTAATGCAGACTCTGTCCTCAGAAGGAAACCAGTCACAGGATTTTTAAGACAAGAGAGGATTTGGAGCTTAAAGATTTTTCTTTGGATTGATACACTAATGTTGACATTGTTGTGTGATAATTACTAAATTGTAAAATTTTGACTTATTTAAAGAAGCTGTGACTAAAGCCGAGTTTGTGAATATTTTGAAAACATCACTTTTTGCCTACATATTTTTCTCGATACAATTCATCTTCTGGTGAATAAATTCTTCATTGGAACTATGTAAACAAAGTCACTCATGCCGACTCTTCTAAATTAAAATTAATTGCACCTGGAGATGCCAGGGATTGAACCCGGGGCCTCATACATGCAAAGCATGCGCTCTACCACTGAGCTACATCCCCATTACATTGCTGCAGCATTACAGAACACGACACACAAATAGAACCTCGGCTCATTCGAAAAAATAGCCTTGTCTATTTTTTTTAATAAAGTTCGTCTGAGGACTGTAGATTGCAAAATAGTTAAAAGCCTCAGATGTATATTAACAGAGGTAATAGTTGGACACATTTAACCACATCCAATGATTGTTTAGGACTCCTAGCCTACGTATGGTAACTTAGTGTCAATTGTTATATCAGATGGCTTAAATGCCCTTCCATTTATGACTTTATTGGTCAAAATATGAAGTTCTTCACTAAGTATATCATCTTCTTATCCAAAAATTATCCTCTTTTACTCGGGGAATGAGGACCTATAATCGATTTACTGACACCTCATGGACACCAGGCACCAGATTTTCTGAGACAGCAGTGAACAGGATCTTAGCAGATGTTTAATTAAGTTTGCTCACTCAACTCTAAATTGTTCAAAATCAAAACCTGAATTGCATTTTCTTTTCGGCTAAACGTTCCAAGCTGTGGAAGGAGCTATGTTGGACTCTTTTCTAAAACATCAGCCTTGAAACAATTTTAATAAAGCTTCTGTAGCCAAAGAAATGAAATTCTCATGAGAAGTCACTAAAACTACAAATGTGAGGTCAAGGAAACTTCCTGAAACTCTAGAATTTAAGTAGGATACGCCATATACACTATTAAAAACCCACTTAGAGAAGTTGGCAACGCTATGCTATTTTCTTTGGGAATAAGGAAATCTAATGCAGACTCTGTCCTCAGAAGGAAACCAGACACAGGATTTTTAAGACAAGAGAGGATTTGGAGCTTAAAGATTTTTCTTTGGATTGATACACTAATGTTGACATTGTTGTGTGATAATTACTAAATTGTAAAATTTTGACTTATTTAAAGAAGCTGTGACTAAAGCCGAGTTTGTGAATATTTTGAAAACATCACTTTTTGCCTACATATTTTTCTCGATACAATTCATCTTCTGGTGAATAAATTCTTCATTGGAACTATGTAAACAAAGTCACTCATTCCGACTCTTCTAAATTAAAATTAATTGCACCTGGAGATGCCGGGGATTGAACCCGGGGCCTCATACATGCAAAGCATGCGCTCTACCACTGAGCTACATCCCCATTACATTGCTGCAGCATTACAGAACACGACACACAAATAGAACCTCGGCTCATTCGAAAAAATAGCCTTGTCTATTTTTTTTTAATAAAGTTCGTCTGAGGACTGTAGATTGCAAAATAGTTAAAAGCCTCAGATGTATATTAACAGAGGTAATAGTTGGACACATTTAACCACATCCAATGATTGTTTAGGACTCCTAGCCTACGTATGGTAACTTAGTGTCAATTGTTATATCAGATGGCTTAAATGCCCTTCCATTTATGACTTTATTGGTCAAAATATGAAGTTCTTCACTAAGTATATCATCTTCTTATCCAAAAATTATCCTCTTTTACTAGGGGAATGAGGACCTATAATCGATTTACTGACACCTCATGGACACCAGGCACCAGATTTTCTGAGACAGCAGTGAACAGGATCTTAGCAGATGTTTAATTAAGTTTGCTCACTCAACTCTAAATTGTTCAAAATCAAAACCTGAATTGCATTTTCTTTTCGGCTAAACGTTCCAAGCTGTGGAAGGAGCTATGTTGGACTCTTTTCTAAAACATCAGCCTTGAAACAATTTTAATAAAGCTTCTGTAGCCAAAGAAATGAAATTCTCATGAGAAGTCACTAAAACTACGAATGTGAGGTCAAGGAAACTTCCCGAAACTCTAGAATTTAAGTAGGATACGCCATATACACTATTAAAAACCCACTTAGAGAAGTTGGCAACGCTATGCTATTTTCTTTGGGAATAAGGAAATCTAATGCAGACTCTGTCCTCAGAAGGAAACCAGACACAGGATTTTTAAGACAAGAGAGGATTTGGAGCTTAAAGATTTTTCTTTGGATTGATACACTAATGTTGACATTGTTGTGTGATAATTACTAAATTGTAAAATTTTGACTTATTTAAAGAAGCTGTGACTAAAGCCGAGTTTGTGAATATTTTTAAAACATCACTTTTTGCCTACATATTTTTCTCGATACAATTCATCTTCTGGTGAATAAATTCTTCATTGGAACTATGTAAACAAAGTCACTCATGCCGACTCTTCTAAATTAAAATTAATTGCACCTGGAAATGCCGGGGATTGAACCCGGGGCCTCATACATGCAAAGCATGCGCTCTACCACTGAGCTACATCCCCATTACATTGCTGCAGCATTACAGAACACGACACACAAATAGAACCTCGGCTCATTCGAAAAAATAGCCTTGTCTATTTTTTTTTAATAAAGTTCGTCTGAGGACTGTAGATTGCAAAATAGTTAAAAGCCTCAGATGTATATTAACAGAGGTAATAGTTGGACACATTTAACCACATCCAATGATTGTTTAGGACTCCTAGCCTACGTATGGTAACTTAGTGTCAATTGTTATATCAGATGGCTTAAATGCCCTTCCATTTATGACTTTATTGGTCAAAATATGAAGTTCTTCACTAAGTATATCATCTTCTTATCCAAAAATTATCCTCTTTTACTAGGGGAATGAGGACCTATAATCGATTTACTGACACCTCATGGACACCAGGCACCAGATTTTCTGAGACAGCAGTGAACAGGATCTTAGCAGATGTTTAATTAAGTTTGCTCACTCAACTCTAAATTGTTCAAAATCAAAACCTGAATTGCATTTTCTTTTCGGCTAAACGTTCCAAGCTGTGGAAGGAGCTATGTTGGACTCTTTTCTAAAACATCAGCCTTGAAACAATTTTAATAAAGCTTCTGTAGCCAAAGAAATGAAATTCTCATGAGAAGTCACTAAAACTACGAATGTGAGGTCAAGGAAACTTCCCGAAACTCTAGAATTTAAGTAGGATACGCCATATACACTATTAAAAACCCACTTAGAGAAGTTGGCAACGCTATGCTATTTTCTTTGGGAATAAGGAAATCTAATGCAGACTCTGTCCTCAGAAGGAAACCAGACACAGGATTT
This sequence comes from Pelobates fuscus, assembly GCF_036172605.1. NCBI lineage: Eukaryota > Metazoa > Chordata > Amphibia > Anura > Pelobatidae > Pelobates > Pelobates fuscus. The sequence goes on from NC_086328.1 coordinate 79,608,249, forward strand.
TTAAGACAAGAGAGGATTTGGAGCTTAAAGATTTTTCTTTGGATTGATACACTAATGTTGACATTGTTGTGTGATAATTACTAAATTGTAAAATTTTGACTTATTTAAAGAAGCTGTGACTAAAGCCGAGTTTGTGAATATTTTTAAAACATCACTTTTTGCCTACATATTTTTCTCGATACAATTCATCTTCTGGTGAATAAATTCTTCATTGGAACTATGTAAACAAAGTCACTCATGCCGACTCTTCTAAATTAAAATTAATTGCACCTGGAAATGCCGGGGATTGAACCCGGGGCCTCATACATGCAAAGCATGCGCTCTACCACTGAGCTACATCCCCATTACATTGCTGCAGCATTACAGAACACGACACACAAATAGAACCTCGGCTCATTCGAAAAAATAGCCTTGTCTATTTTTTTTTAATAAAGTTCGTCTGAGGACTGTAGATTGCAAAATAGTTAAAAGCCTCAGATGTATATTAACAGAGGTAATAGTTGGACACATTTAACCACATCCAATGATTGTTTAGGACTCCTAGCCTACGTATGGTAACTTAGTGTCAATTGTTATATCAGATGGCTTAAATGCCCTTCCATTTATGACTTTATTGGTCAAAATATGAAGTTCTTCACTAAGTATATCATCTTCTTATCCAAAAATTATCCTCTTTTACTCGGGGAATGAGGACCTATAATCGATTTACTGACACCTCATGGACACCAGGCACCAGATTTTCTGAGACAGCAGTGAACAGGATCTTAGCAGATGTTTAATTAAGTTTGCTCACTCAACTCTAAATTGTTCAAAATCAAAACCTGAATTGCATTTTCTTTTCGGCTAAACGTTCCAAGCTGTGGAAGGAGCTATGTTGGACTCTTTTCTAAAACATCAGCCTTGAAACAATTTTAATAAAGCTTCTGTAGCCAAAGAAATGAAATTCTCATGAGAAGTCACTAAAACTACGAATGTGAGGTCAAGGAAACTTCCCAAAACTCTAGAATTTAAGTAGGATACGCCATATACACTATTAAAAACCCACTTAGAGAAGTTGGCAACGCTATGCTATTTTCTTTGGGAATAAGGAAATCTAATGCAGACTCTGTCCTCAGAAGGAAACCAGACACAGGATTTTTAAGACAAGAGAGGATTTGGAGCTTAAAGATTTTTCTTTGGATTGATACACTAATGTTGACATTGTTGTGTGATAATTACTAAATTGTAAAATTTTGACTTATTTAAAGAAGCTGTGACTAAAGCCGAGTTTGTGAATATTTTGAAAACATCACTTTTTGCCTACATATTTTTCTCGATACAATTCATCTTCTGGTGAATAAATTCTTCATTGGAACTATGTAAACAAAGTCACTCATGCCGACTCTTCTAAATTAAAATTAATTGCACCTGGAGATGCCAGGGATTGAACCCGGGGCCTCATACATGCAAAGCATGCGCTCTACCACTGAGCTACATCCCCATTACATTGCTGCAGCATTACAGAACACGACACACAAATAGAACCTCGGCTCATTCGAAAAAATAGCCTTGTCTATTTTTTTTAATAAAGTTCGTCTGAGGACTGTAGATTGCAAAATAGTTAAAAGCCTCAGATGTATATTAACAGAGGTAATAGTTGGACACATTTAACCACATCCAATGATTGTTTAGGACTCCTAGCCTACGTATGGTAACTTAGTGTCAATTGTTATATCAGATGGCTTAAATGCCCTTCCATTTATGACTTTATTGGTCAAAATATGAAGTTCTTCACTAAGTATATCATCTTCTTATCCAAAAATTATCCTCTTTTACTAGGGGAATGAGGACCTATAATCGATTTACTGACACCTCATGGACACCAGGCACCAGATTTTCTGAGACAGCAGTGAACAGGATCTTAGCAGATGTTTAATTAAGTTTGCTCACTCAACTCTAAATTGTTCAAAATCAAAACCTGAATTGCATTTTCTTTTCGGCTAAACGTTCCAAGCTGTGGAAGGAGCTATGTTGGACTCTTTTCTAAAACATCAGCCTTGAAACAATTTTAATAAAGCTTCTGTAGCCAAAGAAATGAAATTCTCATGAGAAGTCACTAAAACTACGAATGTGAGGTCAAGGAAACTTCCTGAAACTCTAGAATTTAAGTAGGATACGCCATATACACTATTAAAAACCCACTTAGAGAAGTTGGCAACGCTATGCTATTTTCTTTGGGAATAAGGAAATCTAATGCAGACTCTGTCCTCAGAAGGAAACCAGACACAGGATTTTTAAGACAAGAGAGGATTTGGAGCTTAAAGATTTTTCTTTGGATTGATACACTAATGTTGACATTGTTGTGTGATAATTACTAAATTGTAAAATTTTGACTTATTTAAAGAAGCTGTGACTAAAGCCGAGTTTGTGAATATTTTGAAAACATCACTTTTTGCCTACATATTTTTCTCGATACAATTCATCTTCTGGTGAATAAATTCTTCATTGGAACTATGTAAACAAAGTCACTCATGCCGACTCTTCTAAATTAAAATTAATTGCACCTGGAGATGCCAGGGATTGAACCCGGGGCCTCATACATGCAAAGCATGCGCTCTACCACTGAGCTACATCCCCATTACATTGCTGCAGCATTACAGAACACGACACACAAATAGAACCTCGGCTCATTCGAAAAAATAGCCTTGTCTATTTTTTTTAATAAAGTTCGTCTGAGGACTGTAGATTGCAAAATAGTTAAAAGCCTCAGATGTATATTAACAGAGGTAATAGTTGGACACATTTAACCACATCCAATGATTGTTTAGGACTCCTAGCCTACGTATGGTAACTTAGTGTCAATTGTTATATCAGATGGCTTAAATGCCCTTCCATTTATGACTTTATTGGTCAAAATATGAAGTTCTTCACTAAGTATATCATCTTCTTATCCAAAAATTATCCTCTTTTACTCGGGGAATGAGGACCTATAATCGATTTACTGACACCTCATGGACACCAGGCACCAGATTTTCTGAGACAGCAGTGAACAGGATCTTAGCAGATGTTTAATTAAGTTTGCTCACTCAACTCTAAATTGTTCAAAATCAAAACCTGAATTGCATTTTCTTTTCGGCTAAACGTTCCAAGCTGTGGAAGGAGCTATGTTGGACTCTTTTCTAAAACATCAGCCTTGAAACAATTTTAATAAAGCTTCTGTAGCCAAAGAAATGAAATTCTCATGAGAAGTCACTAAAACTACGAATGTGAGGTCAAGGAAACTTCCCAAAACTCTAGAATTTAAGTAGGATACGCCATATACACTATTAAAAACCCACTTAGAGAAGTTGGCAACGCTATGCTATTTTCTTTGGGAATAAGGAAATCTAATGCAGACTCTGTCCTCAGAAGGAAACCAGACACAGGATTTTTAAGACAAGAGAGGATTTGGAGCTTAAAGATTTTTCTTTGGATTGATACACTAATGTTGACATTGTTGTGTGATAATTACTAAATTGTAAAATTTTGACTTATTTAACCCCTTAAGGACCAAACTTTTGAAATAAAAGGGAATAACGACATGTCACACACGTCATGTGTCCTTAAGGGGTTAAAGAAGCTGTGACTAAAGCCGAGTTTGTGAATATTTTGAAAACATCACTTTTTGCCTACATATTTTTCTCGATACAATTCATCTTCTGGTGAATAAATTCTTCATTGGAACTATGTAAACAAAGTCACTCATGCCGACTCTTCTAAATTAAAATTAATTGCACCTGGAAATGCCGGGGATTGAACCCGGGGCCTCATACATGCAAAGCATGCGCTCTACCACTGAGCTACATCCCCATTACATTGCTGCAGCATTACAGAACACGACACACAAATAGAACCTCGGCTCATTCGAAAAAATAGCCTTGTCTATTTTTTTTTAATAAAGTTCGTCTGAGGACTGTAGATTGCAAAATAGTTAAAAGCCTCAGATGTATATTAACAGAGGTAATAGTTGGACACATTTAACCACATCCAATGATTGTTTAGGACTCCTAGCCTACGTATGGTAACTTAGTGTCAATTGTTATATCAGATGGCTTAAATGCCCTTCCATTTATGACTTTATTGGTCAAAATATGAAGTTCTTCACTAAGTATATCATCTTCTTATCCAAAAATTATCCTCTTTTACTCGGGGAATGAGGACCTATAATCGATTTACTGACACCTCATGGACACCAGGCACCAGATTTTCTGAGACAGCAGTGAACAGGATCTTAGCAGATGTTTAATTAAGTTTGCTCACTCAACTCTAAATTGTTCAAAATCAAAACCTGAATTGCATTTTCTTTTCGGCTAAACGTTCCAAGCTGTGGAAGGAGCTATGTTGGACTCTTTTCTAAAACATCAGCCTTGAAACAATTTTAATAAAGCTTCTGTAGCCAAAGAAATGAAATTCTCATGAGAAGTCACTAAAACTACGAATGTGAGGTCAAGGAAACTTCCCGAAACTCTAGAATTTAAGTAGGATACGCCATATACACTATTAAAAACCCACTTAGAGAAGTTGGCAACGCTATGCTATTTTCTTTGGGAATAAGGAAATCTAATGCAGACTCTGTCCTCAGAAGGAAACCAGACACAGGATTTTTAAGACAAGAGAGGATTTGGAGCTTAAAGATTTTTCTTTGGATTGATACACTAATGTTGACATTGTTGTGTGATAATTACTAAATTGTAAAATTTTGACTTATTTAAAGAAGCTGTGACTAAAGCCGAGTTTGTGAATATTTTGAAAACATCACTTTTTGCCTACATATTTTTCTCGATACAATTCATCTTCTGGTGAATAAATTCTTCATTGGAACTATGTAAACAAAGTCACTCATGCCGACTCTTCTAAATTAAAATTAATTGCACCTGGAGATGCCAGGGATTGAACCCGGGGCCTCATACATGCAAAGCATGCGCTCTACCACTGAGCTACATCCCCATTACATTGCTGCAGCATTACAGAACACGACACACAAATAGAACCTCGGCTCATTCGAAAAAATAGCCTTGTCTATTTTTTTTAATAAAGTTCGTCTGAGGACTGTAGATTGCAAAATAGTTAAAAGCCTCAGATGTATATTAACAGAGGTAATAGTTGGACACATTTAACCACATCCAATGATTGTTTAGGACTCCTAGCCTACGTATGGTAACTTAGTGTCAATTGTTATATCAGATGGCTTAAATGCCCTTCCATTTATGACTTTATTGGTCAAAATATGAAGTTCTTCACTAAGTATATCATCTTCTTATCCAAAAATTATCCTCTTTTACTAGGGGAATGAGGACCTATAATCGATTTACTGACACCTCATGGACACCAGGCACCAGATTTTCTGAGACAGCAGTGAACAGGATCTTAGCAGATGTTTAATTAAGTTTGCTCACTCAACTCTAAATTGTTCAAAATCAAAACCTGAATTGCATTTTCTTTTCGGCTAAACGTTCCAAGCTGTGGAAGGAGCTATGTTGGACTCTTTTCTAAAACATCAGCCTTGAAACAATTTTAATAAAGCTTCTGTAGCCAAAGAAATGAAATTCTCATGAGAAGTCACTAAAACTACGAATGTGAGGTCAAGGAAACTTCCTGAAACTCTAGAATTTAAGTAGGATACGCCATATACACTATTAAAAACCCACTTAGAGAAGTTGGCAACGCTATGCTATTTTCTTTGGGAATAAGGAAATCTAATGCAGACTCTGTCCTCAGAAGGAAACCAGACACAGGATTTTTAAGACAAGAGAGGATTTGGAGCTTAAAGATTTTTCTTTGGATTGATACACTAATGTTGACATTGTTGTGTGATAATTACTAAATTGTAAAATTTTGACTTATTTAAAGAAGCTGTGACTAAAGCCGAGTTTGTGAATATTTTGAAAACATCACTTTTTGCCTACATATTTTTCTCGATACAATTCATCTTCTGGTGAATAAATTCTTCATTGGAACTATGTAAACAAAGTCACTCATTCCGACTCTTCTAAATTAAAATTAATTGCACCTGGAGATGCCGGGGATTGAACCCGGGGCCTCATACATGCAAAGCATGCACTCTACCATGGAGCTACATACCCATTACCTTGCTGCAGCATTACAGAACACGACACACAAATAGAACCTCGGCTCATTCGAAAAAATAGCCTTGTCTATTTTTTTTTAATAAAGTTCGTCTGAGGACTGTAGATTGCAAAATAGTTAAAAGCCTCAGATGTATATTAACAGAGGTAATAGTTGGACACATTTAACCACATCCAATGATTGTTTAGGACTCCTAGCCTACGTATGGTAACTTAGTGTCAATTGTTATATCAGATGGCTTAAATGCCCTTCCATTTATGACTTTATTGGTCAAAATATGAAGTTCTTCACTAAGTATATCATCTTCTTATCCAAAAATTATCCTCTTTTACTAGGGGAATGAGGACCTATAATCGATTTACTGACACCTCATGGACACCAGGCACCAGATTTTCTGAGACAGCAGTGAACAGGATCTTAGCAGATGTTTAATTAAGTTTGCTCACTCAACTCTAAATTGTTCAAAATCAAAACCTGAATTGCATTTTCTTTTCGGCTAAACGTTCCAAGCTGTGGAAGGAGCTATGTTGGACTCTTTTCTAAAACATCAGCCTTGAAACAATTTTAATAAAGCTTCTGTAGCCAAAGAAATGAAATTCTCATGAGAAGTCACTAAAACTACGAATGTGAGGTCAAGGAAACTTCCCGAAACTCTAGAATTTAAGTAGGATACGCCATATACACTATTAAAAACCCACTTAGAGAAGTTGGCAACGCTATGCTATTTTCTTTGGGAATAAGGAAATCTAATGCAGACTCTGTCCTCAGAAGGAAACCAGACACAGGATTTTTAAGACAAGAGAGGATTTGGAGCTTAAAGATTTTTCTTTGGATTGATACACTAATGTTGACATTGTTGTGTGATAATTACTAAATTGTAAAATTTTGACTTATTTAAAGAAGCTGTGACTAAAGCCGAGTTTGTGAATATTTTTAAAACATCACTTTTTGCCTACATATTTTTCTCGATACAATTCATCTTCTGGTGAATAAATTCTTCATTGGAACTATGTAAACAAAGTCACTCATGCCGACTCTTCTAAATTAAAATTAATTGCACCTGGAAATGCCGGGGATTGAACCCGGGGCCTCATACATGCAAAGCATGCGCTCTACCACTGAGCTACATCCCCATTACATTGCTGCAGCATTACAGAACACGACACACAAATAGAACCTCGGCTCATTCGAAAAAATAGCCTTGTCTATTTTTTTTTAATAAAGTTCGTCTGAGGACTGTAGATTGCAAAATAGTTAAAAGCCTCAGATGTATATTAACAGAGGTAATAGTTGGACACATTTAACCACATCCAATGATTGTTTAGGACTCCTAGCCTACGTATGGTAACTTAGTGTCAATTGTTATATCAGATGGCTTAAATGCCCTTCCATTTATGACTTTATTGGTCAAAATATGAAGTTCTTCACTAAGTATATCATCTTCTTATCCAAAAATTATCCTCTTTTACTCGGGGAATGAGGACCTATAATCGATTTACTGACACCTCATGGACACCAGGCACCAGATTTTCTGAGACAGCAGTGAACAGGATCTTAGCAGATGTTTAATTAAGTTTGCTCACTCAACTCTAAATTGTTCAAAATCAAAACCTGAATTGCATTTTCTTTTCGGCTAAACGTTCCAAGCTGTGGAAGGAGCTATGTTGGACTCTTTTCTAAAACATCAGCCTTGAAACAATTTTAATAAAGCTTCTGTAGCCAAAGAAATGAAATTCTCATGAGAAGTCACTAAAACTACGAATGTGAGGTCAAGGAAACTTCCCGAAACTCTAGAATTTAAGTAGGATACGCCATATACACTATTAAAAACCCACTTAGAGAAGTTGGCAACGCTATGCTATTTTCTTTGGGAATAAGGAAATCTAATGCAGACTCCGTCCTCAGAAGGAAACCAGACACAGGATTTTTAAGACAAGAGAGGATTTGGAGCTTAAAGATTTTTCTTTGGATTGATACACTAATGTTGACATTGTTGTGTGATAATTACTAAATTGTAAAATTTTGACTTATTTAACCCCTTAAGGACCAAACTTCTGAAATAAAAGGGAATCACGACATGTCACACACGTCATGTGTCCTTAAGGGGTTAAAGAAGCTGTGACTAAAGCCGAGTTTGTGAATATTTTGAAAACATCACTTTTTGCCTACATATTTTTCTCGATACAATTCATCTTCTGGTGAATAAATTCTTCATTGGAACTATGTAAACAAAGTCACTCATGCCGACTCTTCTAAATTAAAATTAATTGCACCTGGAAATGCCGGGGATTGAACCCGGGGCCTCATACATGCAAAGCATGCGCTCTACCACTGAGCTACATCCCCATTACATTGCCGCAGCATTACAGAACACAACACACAAATAGAACCTCGGCTCATTCGAAAAAATAGCCTTGTCTATTTTTTTTTAATAAAGTTCGTCTGAGGACTGTAGATTGCAAAATAGTTAAAAGCCTCAGATGTATATTAACAGAGGTAATAGTTGGACACATTTAACCACATCCAATGATTGTTTAGGACTCCTAGCCTACGTATGGTAACTTAGTGTCAATTGTTATATCAGATGGCTTAAATGCCCTTCCATTTATGACTTTATTGGTCAAAATATGAAGTTCTTCACTAAGTATATCATCTTCTTATCCAAAAATTATCCTCTTTTACTCGGGGAATGAGGACCTATAATCGATTTACTGACACCTCATGGACACCAGGCACCAGATTTTCTGAGACAGCAGTGAACAGGATCTTAGCAGATGTTTAATTAAGTTTGCTCACTCAACTCTAAATTGTTCAAAATCAAAACCTGAATTGCATTTTCTTTTCGGCTAAACGTTCCAAGCTGTGGAAGGAGCTATGTTGGACTCTTTTCTAAAACATCAGCCTTGAAACAATTTTAATAAAGCTTCTGTAGCCAAAGAAATGAAATTCTCATGAGAAGTCACTAAAACTACGAATGTGAGGTCAAGGAAACTTCCCGAAACTCTAGAATTTAAGTAGGATACGCCATATACACTATTAAAAACCCACTTAGAGAAGTTGGCAACGCTATGCTATTTTCTTTGGGAATAAGGAAATCTAATGCAGACTCTGTCCTCAGAAGGAAACCAGACACAGGATTTTTAAGACAAGAGAGGATTTGGAGCTTAAAGATTTTTCTTTGGATTGATACACTAATGTTGACATTGTTGTGTGATAATTACTAAATTGTAAAATTTTGACTTATTTAAAGAAGCTGTGACTAAAGCCGAGTTTGTGAATATTTTGAAAACATCACTTTTTGCCTACATATTTTTCTCGATACAATTCATCTTCTGGTGAATAAATTCTTCATTGGAACTATGTAAACAAAGTCACTCATGCTGACTCTTCTAAATTAAAATTAATTGCACCTGGAGATGCCGGGGACTGAACCCGGGGCCTCATACATGCAAAGCATGCGCTCTACCACTGAGCTACATCCCCATTACATTGCTGCAGCATTACAGAACACGACACACAAATAGAACCTCGGCTCATTCGAAAAAATAGCCTTGTCTATTTTTTTTAATAAAGTTCGTCTGAGGACTGTAGATTGCAAAATAGTTAAAAGCCTCAGATGTATATTAACAGAGGTAATATTTGGACACATTTAACCACATCCAATGATTGTTTAGGACTCCTAGCCTACGTATGGTAACTTAGTGTCAATTGTTATATCAGATGGCTTAAATGCCCTTCCATTTATGACTTTATTGGTCAAAATATGAAGTTCTTCACTAAGTATATCATCTTCTTATCCAAAAATTATCCTCTTTTACTAGGGGAATGAGGACCTATAATCGATTTACTGACACCTCATGGACACCAGGCACCAGATTTTCTGAGACAGCAGTGAACAGGATCTTAGCAGATGTTTAATTAAGTTTGCTCACTCAACTCTAAATTGTTCAAAATCAAAACCTGAATTGCATTTTCTTTTCGGCTAAACGTTCCAAGCTGTGGAAGGAGCTATGTTGGACTCTTTTCTAAAACATCAGCCTTGAAACAATTTTAATAAAGCTTCTGTAGCCAAAGAAATGAAATTCTCATGAGAAGTCACTAAAACTACGAATGTGAGGTCAAGGAAACTTCCCGAAACTCTAGAATTTAAGTAGGATACGCCATATACACTATTAAAAACCCACTTAGAGAAGTTGGCAACGCTATGCTATTTTCTTTGGGAATATGGAAATCTAATGCAGACTCTGTCCTCAGAAGGAAACCAGACACAGGATTTTTAAGACAAGAGAGGATTTGGAGCTTAAAGATTTTTCTTTGGATTGATACACTAATGTTGACATTGTTGTGTGATAATTACTAAATTGTAAAATTTTGACTTATTTAAAGAAGCTGTGACTAAAGCCGAGTTTGTGAATATTTTGAAAACATCACTTTTTGCCTACATATTTTTCTCGATACAATTCATCTTCTGGTGAATAAATTCTTCATTGGAACTATGTAAACAAAGTCACTCATTCCGACTCTTCTAAATTAAAATTAATTGCACCTGGAGATGCCGGGGATTGAACCCGGGGCCTCATACATGCAAAGCATGCGCTCTACCATGGAGCTACATCCCCATTACCTTGCTGCAGCATTACAGAACACGACACACAAATAGAACCTCGGCTCATTCGAAAAAATAGCCTTGTCTATTTTTTTTTAATAAAGTTCGTCTGAGGACTGTAGATTGCAAAATAGTTAAAAGCCTCAGATGTATATTAACAGAGGTAATAGTTGGACACATTTAACCACATCCAATGATTGTTTAGGACTCCTAGCCTACGTATGGTAACTTAGTGTCAATTGTTATATCAGATGGCTTAAATGCCCTTCCATTTATGACTTTATTGGTCAAAATATGAAGTTCTTCACTAAGTATATCATCTTCTTATCCAAAAATTATCCTCTTTTACTCGGGGAATGAGGACCTATAATCGATTTACTGACACCTCATGGACACCAGGCACCAGATTTTCTGAGACAGCAGTGAACAGGATCTTAGCAGATGTTTAATTAAGTTTGCTCACTCAACTCTAAATTGTTCAAAATCAAAACCTGAATTGCATTTTCTTTTCGGCTAAACGTTCCAAGCTGTGGAAGGAGCTATGTTGGACTCTTTTCTAAAACATCAGCCTTGAAACAATTTTAATAAAGCTTCTGTAGCCAAAGAAATTAAATTCTCATGAGAAGTCACTAAAACTACGAATGTGAGGTCAAGGAAACTTCCCGAAACGCTAGAATTTAAGTAGGATACGCCATATACACTATTAAAAACCCACTTAGAGAAGTTGGCAACGCTATGCTATTTTCTTTGGGAATAAGGAAATCTAATGCAGACTCTGTCCTCAGAAGGAAACCAGACACAGGATTTTTAAGACAAGAGAGGATTTGGAGCTTAAAGATTTTTCTTTGGATTGATACACTAATGTTGACATTGTTGTGTGATAATTACTAAATTGTAAAATTTTTACTTATTTAAAGAAGCTGTGACTAAAGCCGAGTTTGTGAAAATTTTGAAAACATCACTTTTTGCCTACATATTTTTCTCGATACAATTCATCTTCTGGTGAATAAATTCTTCATTGGAACTATGTAAACAAAGTCACTCATGCCGACTCTTCTAAATTAAAATTAATTGCACCTGGAAATGCCAGGGATTGAACCCGGGGCCTCATACATGCAAAGCATGCGCTCTACCACTGAGCTACATCCCCATTACATTGCTGCAGCATTACAGAACACGACACACAAATAGAACCTCGGCTCATTCGAAAAAATAGCCTTGTCTATTTTTTTTTAATAAAGTTCGTCTGAGGACTGTAGATTGCAAAATAGTTAAAAGCCTCAGATGTATATTAACAGAGGTAATAGTTGGACACATTTAACCACATCCAATGATTGTTTAGGACTCCTAGCCTACGTATGGTAACTTAGTGTCAATTGTTATATCAGATGGCTTAAATGCCCTTCCATTTATGACTTTATTGGTCAAAATATGAAGTTCTTCACTAAGTATATCGACTTCTTATCCAAAAATTATCCTCTTTTACTAGGGGAATGAGGACCTATAATCGATTTACTGACACCTCATGGACACCAGGCACCAGATTTTCTGAGACAGCAGTGAACAGGATCTTAGCAGATGTTTAATTAAGTTTGCTCACTCAACTCTAAATTGTTCAAAATCAAAACCTGAATTGCATTTTCTTTTCGGCTAAACGTTCCAAGCTGTGGAAGGAGCTATGTTGGACTCTTTTCTAAAACATCAGCCTTGAAACAATTTTAATAAAGCTTCTGTAGCCAAAGAAATTAAATTCTCATGAGAAGTCACTAAAACTACGAATGTGAGGTCAAGGAAACTTCCCGAAACTCTAGAATTTAAGTAGGATACGCCATATACACTATTAAAAACCCACTTAGAGAAGTTGGCAACGCTATGCTATTTTCTTTGGGAATATGGAAATCTAATGCAGACTCTGTCCTCAGAAGGAAACCAGACACAGGATTTTTAAGACAAGAGAGGATTTGGAGCTTAAAGATTTTTCTTTGGATTGATACACTAATGTTGACATTGTTGTGTGATAATTACTAAATTGTAAAATTTTGACTTATTTAAAGAAGCTGTGACTAAAGCCGAGTTTGTGAATATTTTGAAAACATCACTTTTTGCCTACATATTTTTCTCGATACAATTCATCTTCTGGTGAATAAATTCTTCATTGGAACTATGTAAACAAAGTCACTCATTCCGACTCTTCTAAATTAAAATTAATTGCACCTGGAGATGCCGGGGATTGAACCCAGGGCCTCATACATGCAAAGCATGCGCTCTACCATGGAGCTACATCCCCATTACCTTGCTGCAGCATTACAGAACACGACACACAAATAGAACCTCGGCTCATTCGAAAAAATAGCCTTGTCTATTTTTTTTTAATAAAGTTCGTCTGAGGACTGTAGATTGCAAAATAGTTAAAAGCCTCAGATGTATATTAACAGAGGTAATAGTTGGACACATTTAACCACATCCAATGATTGTTTAGGACTCCTAGCCTACGTATGGTAACTTAGTGTCAATTGTTATATCAGATGGCTTAAATGCCCTTCCATTTATGACTTTATTGGTCAAAATATGAAGTTCTTCACTAAGTATATCATCTTCTTATCCAAAAATTATCCTCTTTTACTAGGGGAATGAGGACCTATAATCGATTTACTGACACCTCATGGACACCAGGCACCAGATTTTCTGAGACAGCAGTGAACAGGATCTTAGCAGATGTTTAATTAAGTTTGCTCACTCAACTCTAAATTGTTCAAAATCAAAACCTGAATTGCATTTTCTTTTCGGCTAAACGTTCCAAGCTGTGGAAGGAGCTATGTTGGACTCTTTTCTAAAACATCAGCCTTGAAACAATTTTAATAAAGCTTCTGTAGCCAAAGAAATTAAATTCTCATGAGAAGTCACTAAAACTACGAATGTGAGGTCAAGGAAACTTCCCGAAACTCTAGAATTTAAGTAGGATACGCCATATACACTATTAAAAACCCACTTAGAGAAGTTGGCAACGCTATGCTATTTTCTTTGGGAATAAGGAAATCTAATGCAGACTCTGTCCTCAGAAGGAAACCAGACACAGGATTTTTAAGACAAGAGAGGATTTGGAGCTTAAAGATTTTTCTTTGGATTGATACACTAATGTTGACATTGTTGTGTGATAATTACTAAATTGTAAAATTTTGACTTATTTAAAGAAGCTGTGACTAAAGCCGAGTTTGTGAATATTTTTAAAACATCACTTTTTGCCTACATATTTTTCTCGATACAATTCATCTTCTGGTGAATAAATTCTTCATTGGAACTATGTAAACAAAGTCACTCATGCCGACTCTTCTAAATTAAAATTAATTGCACCTGGAAAGGCCGGGGATTGAACCCGGGGCCTCATACATGCAAAGCATGCGCTCTACCACTGAGCTACATCCCCATTACATTGCTGCAGCATTACAGAACACGACACACAAATAGAACCTCGGCTCATTCGAAAAAATAGCCTTGTCTATTTTTTTTTAATAAAGTTCGTCTGAGGACTGTAGATTGCAAAATAGTTAAAAGCCTCAGATGTATATTAACAGAGGTAATAGTTGGACACATTTAACCACATCCAATGATTGTTTAGGACTCCTAGCCTACGTATGGTAACTTAGTGTCAATTGTTATATCAGATGGCTTAAATGCCCTTCCATTTATGACTTTATTGGTCAAAATATGAAGTTCTTCACTAAGTATATCATCTTCTTATCCAAAAATTATCCTCTTTTACTCGGGGAATGAGGACCTATAATCGATTTACTGACACCTCATGGACACCAGGCACCAGATTTTCTGAGACAGCAGTGAACAGGATCTTAGCAGATGTTTAATTAAGTTTGCTCACTCAACTCTAAATTGTTCAAAATCAAAACCTGAATTGCATTTTCTTTTCGGCTAAACGTTCCAAGCTGTGGAAGGAGCTATGTTGGACTCTTTTCTAAAACATCAGCCTTGAAACAATTTTAATAAAGCTTCTGTAGCCAAAGAAATGAAATTCTCATGAGAAGTCACTAAAACTACGAATGTGAGGTCAAGGAAACTTCCCGAAACGCTAGAATTTAAGTAGGATACGCCATATACACTATTAAAAACCCACTTAGAGAAGTTGGCAACGCTATGCTATTTTCTTTGGGAATAAGGAAATCTAATGCAGACTCTGTCCTCAGAAGGAAACCAGACACAGGATTTTTAAGACAAGAGAGGATTTGGAGCTTAAAGATTTTTCTTTGGATTGATACACTAATGTTGACATTGTTGTGTGATAATTACTAAATTGTAAAATTTTGACTTATTTAAAGAAGCTGTGACTAAAGCCGAGTTTGTGAATATTTTGAAAACATCACTTTTTGCCTACATATTTTTCTCGATACAATTCATCTTCTGGTGAATAAATTCTTCATTGGAACTATGTAAACAAAGTCACTCATGCCGACTCTTCTAAATTAAAATTAATTGCACCTGGAAATGCCAGGGATTGAACCCGGGGCCTCATACATGCAAAGCATGCGCTCTACCACTGAGCTACATCCCCATTACATTGCTGCAGCATTACAGAACACGACACACAAATAGAACCTCGGCTCATTCGAAAAAATAGCCTTGTCTATTTTTTTTTAATAAAGTTCGTCTGAGGACTGTAGATTGCAAAATAGTTAAAAGCCTCAGATGTATATTAACAGAGGTAATAGTTGGACACATTTAACCACATCCAATGATTGTTTAGGACTCCTAGCCTACGTATGGTAACTTAGTGTCAATTGTTATATCAGATGGCTTAAATGCCCTTCCATTTATGACTTTATTGGTCAAAATATGAAGTTCTTCACTAAGTATATCATCTTCTTATCCAAAAATTATCCTCTTTTACTAGGGGAATGAGGACCTATAATCGATTTACTGACACCTCATGGACACCAGGCACCAGATTTTCTGAGACAGCAGTGAACAGGATCTTAGCAGATGTTTAATTAAGTTTGCTCACTCAACTCTAAATTGTTCAAAATCAAAACCTGAATTGCATTTTCTTTTCGGCTAAACGTTCCAAGCTGTGGAAGGAGCTATGTTGGACTCTTTTCTAAAACATCAGCCCTGAAACAATTTTAATAAAGCTTCTGTAGCCAAAGAAATGAAATTCTCATGAGAAGTCACTAAAACTACAAATGTGAGGTCAAGGAAACTTCCCGAAACTCTAGAATTTAAGTAGGATACGCCATATACACTATTAAAAACCCACTTAGAGATGTTGGCAACGCTATGCTATTTTCTTTGGGAATAAGGAAATCTAATGCAGACTCTGTCCTCAGAAGGAAACCAGACACAGGATTTTTAAGACAAGAGAGGATTTGGAGCTTAAAGATTTTTCTTTGGATTGATACACTAATGTTGACATTGTTGTGTGATAATTACTAAATTGTAAAATTTTGACTTATTTAAAGAAGCTGTGACTAAAGCCGAGTTTGTGAATATTTTTAAAACATCACTTTTTGCCTACATATTTTTCTCGATACAATTCATCTTCTGGTGAATAAATTCTTCATTGGAACTATGTAAACAAAGTCACTCATGCCGACTCTTCTAAATTAAAATTAATTGCACCTGGAAATGCCGGGGATTGAACCCGGGGCCTCATACATGCAAAGCATGCGCTATACCACTGAGCTACATCCCCATTACATTGCTGCAGCATTACAGAACACGACACACAAATAGAACCTCGGCTCATTCGAAAAAATAGCCTTGTCTATTTTTTTTTAATAAAGTTCGTCTGAGGACTGTAGATTGCAAAATAGTTAAAAGCCTCAGATGTATATTAACAGAGGTAATAGTTGGACACATTTAACCACATCCAATGATTGTTTAGGACTCCTAGCCTACGTATGGTAACTTAGTGTCAATTGTTATATCAGATGGCTTAAATGCCCTTCCATTTATGACTTTATTGGTCAAAATATGAAGTTCTTCACTAAGTATATCATCTTCTTATCCAAAAATTATCCTCTTTTACTCGGGGAATGAGGACCTATAATCGATTTACTGACACCTCATGGACACCAGGCACCAGATTTTCTGAGACAGCAGTGAACAGGATCTTAGCAGATGTTTAATTAAGTTTGCTCACTCAACTCTAAATTGTTCAAAATCAAAACCTGAATTGCATTTTCTTTTCGGCTAAACGTTCCAAGCTGTGGAAGGAGCTATGTTGGACTCTTTTCTAAAACATCAGCCTTGAAACAATTTTAATAAAGCTTCTGTAGCCAAAGAAATGAAATTCTCATGAGAAGTCACTAAAACTACGAATGTGAGGTCAAGGAAACTTCCCGAAACGCTAGAATTTAAGTAGGATACGCCATATACACTATTAAAAACCCACTTAGAGAAGTTGGCAACGCTATGCTATTTTCTTTGGGAATAAGGAAATCTAATGCAGACTCTGTCCTCAGAAGGAAACCAGACACAGGATTTTTAAGACAAGAGAGGATTTAGAGCTTAAAGATTTTTCTTTGGATTGATACACTAATGTTGACATTGTTGTGTGATAATTACTAAATTGTAAAATTTTGACTTATTTAAAGAAGCTGTGACTAAAGCCGAGTTTGTGAATATTTTGAAAACATCACTTTTTGCCTACATATTTTTCTCGATACAATTCATCTTCTGGTGAATAAATTCTTCATTGGAACTATGTAAACAAAGTCACTCATGCCGACTCTTCTAAATTAAAATTAATTGCACCTGGAAATGCCAGGGATTGAACCCGGGGCCTCATACATGCAAAGCATGCGCTCTACCACTGAGCTACATCCCCATTACATTGCTGCAGCATTACAGAACACGACACACAAATAGAACCTCGGCTCATTCGAAAAAATAGCCTTGTCTATTTTTTTTAAATAAAGTTCGTCTGAGGACTGTAGATTGCAAAATAGTTAAAAGCCTCAGATGTATATTAACAGAGGTAATAGTTGGACACATTTAACCACATCCAATGATTGTTTAGGACTCCTAGCCTACGTATGGTAACTTAGTGTCAATTGTTATATCAGATGGCTTAAATGCCCTTCCATTTATGACTTTATTGGTCAAAATATGAAGTTCTTCACTAAGTATATCATCTTCTTATCCAAAAATTATCCTCTTTTACTCGGGGAATGAGGACCTATAATCGATTTACTGACACCTCATGGACACCAGGCACCAGATTTTCTGAGACAGCAGTGAACAGGATCTTAGCAGATGTTTAATTAAGTTTGCTCACTCAACTCTAAATTGTTCAAAATCAAAACCTGAATTGCATTTTCTTTTCGGCTAAACGTTCCAAGCTGTGGAAGGAGCTATGTTGGACTCTTTTCTAAAACATCAGCCCTGAAACAATTTTAATAAAGCTTCTGTAGCCAAAGAAATGAAATTCTCATGAGAAGTCACTAAAACTACAAATGTGAGGTCAAGGAAACTTCCCGAAACTCTAGAATTTAAGTAGGATACGCCATATACACTATTAAAAACCCACTTAGAGATGTTGGCAACGCTATGCTATTTTCTTTGGGAATAAGGAAATCTAATGCAGACTCTGTCCTCAGAAGGAAACCAGACACAGGATTTTTAAGACAAGAGAGGATTTGGAGCTTAAAGATTTTTCTTTGGATTGATACACTAATGTTGACATTGTTGTGTGATAATTACTAAATTGTAAAATTTTGACTTATTTAAAGAAGCTGTGACTAAAGCCGAGTTTGTGAATATTTTTAAAACATCACTTTTTGCCTACATATTTTTCTCGATACAATTCATCTTCTGGTGAATAAATTCTTCATTGGAACTATGTAAACAAAGTCACTCATGCCGACTCTTCTAAATTAAAATTAATTGCACCTGGAAATGCCGGGGATTGAACCCGGGGCCTCATACATGCAAAGCATGCGCTCTACCAC
This sequence comes from Pelobates fuscus, assembly GCF_036172605.1. Lineage (NCBI taxonomy): Eukaryota > Metazoa > Chordata > Amphibia > Anura > Pelobatidae > Pelobates > Pelobates fuscus. The sequence continues at coordinate 79,626,918 of NC_086328.1, forward strand.
TGAGCTACATCCCCATTACATTGCTGCAGCATTACAGAACACGACACACAAATAGAACCTTGGCTCATTCGAAAAAATAGCCTTGTCTATTTTTTTTTAATAAAGTTCGTCTGAGGACTGTAGATTGCAAAATAGTTAAAAGCCTCAGATGTATATTAACAGAGGTAATAGTTGGACACATTTAACCACATCCAATGATTGTTTAGGACTCCTAGCCTACGTATGGTAACTTAGTGTCAATTGTTATATCAGATGGCTTAAATGCCCTTCCATTTATGACTTTATTGGTCAAAATATGAAGTTCTTCACTAAGTATATCATCTTCTTATCCAAAAATTATCCTCTTTTACTAGGGGAATGAGGACCTATAATCGATTTACTGACACCTCATGGACACCAGGCACCAGATTTTCTGAGACAGCAGTGAACAGGATCTTAGCAGATGTTTAATTAAGTTTGCTCACTCAACTCTAAATTGTTCAAAATCAAAACCTGAATTGCATTTTCTTTTCGGCTAAACGTTCCAAGCTGTGGAAGGAGCTATGTTGGACTCTTTTCTAAAACATCAGCCCTGAAACAATTTTAATAAAGCTTCTGTAGCCAAAGAAATGAAATTCTCATGAGAAGTCACTAAAACTACAAATGTGAGGTCAAGGAAACTTCCCGAAACTCTAGAATTTAAGTAGGATACGCCATATACACTATTAAAAACCCACTTAGAGATGTTGGCAACGCTATGCTATTTTCTTTGGGAATAAGGAAATCTAATGCAGACTCTGTCCTCAGAAGGAAACCAGACACAGGATTTTTAAGACAAGAGAGGATTTGGAGCTTAAAGATTTTTCTTTGGATTGATACACTAATGTTGACATTGTTGTGTGATAATTACTAAATTGTAAAATTTTGACTTATTTAAAGAAGCTGTGACTAAAGCCGAGTTTGTGAATATTTTGAAAACATCACTTTTTGCCTACATATTTTTCTTGATACAATTCATCTTCTGGTGAATAAATTCTTCATTGGAACTATGTAAACAAAGTCACTCATGCCGACTCTTCTAAATTAAAATTAATTGCACCTGGAAATGCCGGGGATTGAACCCGGGGCCTCATACATGCAAAGCATGCGCTCTACCACTGAGCTACATCCCCATTACATTGCTGCAGCATTACAGAACACGACACACAAATAGAACCTCGGCTCATTCGAAAAAATAGCCTTGTCTATTTTTTTTTTAATAAAGTTCGTCTGAGGACTGTAGATTGCAAAATAGTTAAAAGCCTCAGATGTATATTAACAGAGGTAATAGTTGGACACATTTAACCACATCCAATGATTGTTTAGGACTCCTAGCCTACGTATGGTAACTTAGTGTCAATTGTTATATCAGATGGCTTAAATGCCCTTCCATTTATGACTTTATTGGTCAAAATATGAAGTTCTTCACTAAGTATATCATCTTCTTATCCAAAAATTATCCTCTTTTACTAGGGGAATGAGGACCTATAATCGATTTACTGACACCTCATGGACACCAGGCACCATATTTTCTGAGACAGCAGTGAACAGGATCTTAGCAGATGTTTAATTAAGTTTGCTCACTCAACTCTAAATTGTTCAAAATCAAAACCTGAATTGCATTTTCTTTTCGGCTAAACGTTCCAAGCTGTGGAAGGAGCTATGTTGGACTCTTTTCTAAAACATCAGCCCTGAAACAATTTTAATAAAGCTTCTGTAGCCAAAGAAATGAAATTCTCATGAGAAGTCACTAAAACTACAAATGTGAGGTCAAGGAAACTTCCCGAAACTCTAGAATTTAAGTAGGATACGCCATATACACTATTAAAAACCCACTTAGAGATGTTGGCAACGCTATGCTATTTTCTTTGGGAATAAGGAAATCTAATGCAGACTCTGTCCTCAGAAGGAAACCAGACACAGGATTTTTAAGACAAGAGAGGATTTGGAGCTTAAAGATTTTTCTTTGGATTGATACACTAATGTTGACATTGTTGTGTGATAATTACTAAATTGTAAAATTTTGACTTATTTAAAGAAGCTGTGACTAAAGCCGAGTTTGTGAATATTTTGAAAACATCACTTTTTGCCTACATATTTTTCTTGATACAATTCATCTTCTGGTGAATAAATTCTTCATTGGAACTATGTAAACAAAGTCACTCATGCCGACTCTTCTAAATTAAAATTAATTGCACCTGGAAATGCCGGGGATTGAACCCGGGGCCTCATACAAGCGAAGCATGCGCTCTACCACTGAGCTACATCCCCATTACATTGCTACAGTTGTACAGAACACGACACACAAATAGAACCTCGGCTAATTCGAAAAAATAACCTTGTCGATTTTTTTTTAATAAAGTTCGTCTGAGGACTGTAGATTGCAAAATAGTTAAAAGCCTCAGATGTATATTAACAGAGGTAATAGTTGGACACATTTAACCACATCCAATGATTGTTTAGGACTCCTAGCCTACGTATGGTAACTTAGTGTCAATTGTTATATCAGATGGCTTAAATGCCCTTCCATTTATGACTTTATTGGTCAAAATATGAAGTTCTTCACTAAGTATATCATCTTCTTATCCAAAAATTATCCTCTTTTACTCGGGGAATGAGGACCTATAATCGATTTACTGACACCTCATGGACACCAGGCACCAGATTTTCTGAGACAGCAGTGAACAGGATCTTAGCAGATGTTTAATTAAGTTTGCTCACTCAACTCTAAATTGTTCAAAATCAAAACCTGAATTGCATTTTCTTTTCGGCTAAACGTTCCAAGCTGTGGAAGGAGCTATGTTGGACTCTTTTCTAAAACATCAGCCTTGAAACAATTTTAATAAAGCTTCTGTAGCCAAAGAAATGAAATTCTCATGAGAAGTCACTAAAACTACGAATGTGAGGTCAAGGAAACTTCCCGAAACTCTAGAATTTAAGTAGGATACGCCATATACACTATTAAAAACCCACTTAGAGAAGTTGGCAACGCTATGCTATTTTCTTTGGGAATAAGGAAATCTAATGCAGACTCTGTCCTCAGAAGGAAACCAGACACAGGATTTTTAAGACAAGAGAGGATTTGGAGCTTAAAGATTTTTCTTTGGATTGATACACTAATGTTGACATTGTTGTGTGATAATTACTAAATTGTAAAATTTTGACTTATTTAACCCCTTAAGGACCAAACTTCTGAAATAAAAGGGAATCACGACATGTCACACACGTCATGTGTCCTTAAGGGGTTAAAGAAGCTGTGACTAAAGCCGAGTTTGTGAATATTTTGAAAACATCACTTTTTGCCTACATATTTTTCTCGATACAATTCATCTTCTGGTGAATAAATTCTTCATTGGAACTATGTAAACAAAGTCACTCATGCCGACTCTTCTAAATTAAAATTAATTGCACCTGGAAATGCCGGGGATTGAACCCGGGGCCTCATACATGCAAAGCATGCGCTCTACCACTGAGCTACATCCCCATTACATTGCTGCAGCATTACAGAACACGACACACAAATAGAACCTCGGCTCATTCGAAAAAATAGCCTTGTCTATTTTTTTTTAATAAAGTTCGTCTGAGGACTGTAGATTGCAAAATAGTTAAAAGCCTCAGATGTATATTAACAGAGGTAATAGTTGGACACATTTAACCACATCCAATGATTGTTTAGGACTCCTAGCCTACGTATGGTAACTTAGTGTCAATTGTTATATCAGATGGCTTAAATGCCCTTCCATTTATGACTTTATTGGTCAAAATATGAAGTTCTTCACTAAGTATATCATCTTCTTATCCAAAAATTATCCTCTTTTACTCGGGGAATGAGGACCTATAATCGATTTACTGACACCTCATGGACACCAGGCACCAGATTTTCTGAGACAGCAGTGAACAGGATCTTAGCAGATGTTTAATTAAGTTTGCTCACTCAACTCTAAATTGTTCAAAATCAAAACCTGAATTGCATTTTCTTTTCGGCTAAACGTTCCAAGCTGTGGAAGGAGCTATGTTGGACTCTTTTCTAAAACATCAGCCTTGAAACAATTTTAATAAAGCTTCTGTAGCCAAAGAAATGAAATTCTCATGAGAAGTCACTAAAACTACGAATGTGAGGTCAAGGAAACTTCCCGAAACGCTAGAATTTAAGTAGGATACGCCATATACACTATTAAAAACCCACTTAGAGAAGTTGGCAACGCTATGCTATTTTCTTTGGGAATAAGGAAATCTAATGCAGACTCTGTCCTCAGAAGGAAACCAGACACAGGATTTTTAAGACAAGAGAGGATTTGGAGCTTAAAGATTTTTCTTTGGATTGATACACTAATGTTGACATTGTTGTGTGATAATTACTAAATTGTAAAATTTTGACTTATTTAAAGAAGCTGTGACTAAAGCCGAGTTTGTGAATATTTTGAAAACATCACTTTTTGCCTACATATTTTTCTCGATACAATTCATCTTCTGGTGAATAAATTCTTCATTGGAACTATGTAAACAAAGTCACTCATGCCGACTCTTCTAAATTAAAATTAATTGCACCTGGAGATGCCGGGGATTGAACCCGGGGCCTCATACATGCAAAGCATGCGCTCTACCACTGAGCTACATCCCCATTACATTGCTGCAGCATTACAGAACACGACACACAAATAGAACCGCGGCTCATTCGAAAAAATAGCCTTGTCTATTTTTTTTTAATAAGGTTCGTCTGAGGACTGTAGATTGCAAAATAGTTAAAAGCCTCAGATGTATATTAACAGAGGTAATAGTTGGACACATTTAACCACATCCAAGGATTGTTTAGGACTCCTAGCCTACGTATGGTAACTTAGTGTTATTGTTATATCAGATGGCTTAAATGCCCTTCCATTTATGACTTTATTGGTCAAAATATGAAGTTCTTCACTAAGTATATCATCTTCTTATCCAAAAATTATCCTCTTTTACTCGGGGAATGAGGACCTATAATCGATTTACTGACACCTCATGGACACCAGGCACCAGATTTTCTGAGACAGCAGTGAACAGGATCTTAGCAGATGTTTAATTAAGTTTGCTCACTCAACTCTAAATTGTTCAAAATCAAAACCTGAATTGCATTTTCTTTTCGGCTAAACGTTCCAAGCTGTGGAAGGAGCTATGTTGGACTCTTTTCTAAAACATCAGCCTTGAAACAATTTTAATAAAGCTTCTGTAGCCAAAGAAATGAAATTCTCATGAGAAGTCACTAAAACTACGAATGTGAGGTCAAGGAAACTTCCCGAAACTCTAGAATTTAAGTAGGATACGCCATATACACTATTAAAAACCCACTTAGAGAAGTTGGCAACGCTATGCTATTTTCTTTGGGAATAAGGAAATCTAATGCAGACTCTGTCCTCAGAAGGAAACCAGACACAGGATTTTTAAGACAAGAGAGGATTTGGAGCTTAAAGATTTTTCTTTGGATTGATACACTAATGTTGACATTGTTGTGTGATAATTACTAAATTGTAAAATTTTGACTTATTTAAAGAAGCTGTGACTAAAGCCGAGTTTGTGAATATTTTTAAAACATCACTTTTTGCCTACATATTTTTCTCGATACAATTCATCTTCTGGTGAATAAATTCTTCATTGGAACTATGTAAACAAAGTCACTCATGCCGACTCTTCTAAATTAAAATTAATTGCACCTGGAAATGCCGGGGATTGAACCCGGGGCCTCATACATGCAAAGCATGCGCTCTACCACTGAGCTACATCCCCATTACATTGCTGCAGCATTACAGAACACGACACACAAATAGAACCTCGGCTCATTCGAAAAAATAGCCTTGTCTATTTTTTTTTAATAAAGTTCGTCTGAGGACTGTAGATTGCAAAATAGTTAAAAGCCTCAGATGTATATTAACAGAGGTAATAGTTGGACACATTTAACCACATCCAATGATTGTTTAGGACTCCTAGCCTATGTATGGTAACTTAGTGTCAATTGTTATATCAGATGGCTTAAATGCCCTTCCATTTATGACTTTATTGGTCAAAATATGAAGTTCTTCACTAAGTATATCATCTTCTTATCCAAAAATTATCCTCTTTTACTCGGGGAATGAGGACCTATAATCGATTTACTGACACCTCATGGACACCAGGCACCAGATTTTCTGAGACAGCAGTGAACAGGATCTTAGCAGATGTTTAATTAAGTTTGCTCACTCAACTCTAAATTGTTCAAAATCAAAACCTGAATTGCATTTTCTTTTCGGCTAAACGTTCCAAGCTGTGGAAGGAGCTATGTTGGACTCTTTTCTAAAACATCAGCCTTGAAACAATTTTAATAAAGCTTCTGTAGCCAAAGAAATGAAATTCTCATGAGAAGTCACTAAAACTACGAATGTGAGGTCAAGGAAACTTCCCGAAACTCTAGAATTTAAGTAGGATACGCCATATACACTATTAAAAACCCACTTAGAGAAGTTGGCAACGCTATGCTATTTTCTTTGGGAATAAGGAAATCTAATGCAGACTCTGTCCTCAGAAGGAAACCAGACACAGGATTTTTAAGACAAGAGAGGATTTGGAGCTTAAAGATTTTTCTTTGGATTGATACACTAATGTTGACATTGTTGTGTGATAATTACTAAATTGTAAAATTTTGACTTATTTAAAGAAGCTGTGACTAAAGCCGAGTTTGTGAATATTTTGAAAACATCACTTTTTGCCTACATATTTTTCTCGATACAATTCATCTTCTGGTGAATAAATTCTTCATTGGAACTATGTAAACAAAGTCACTCATGCCGACTCTTCTAAATTAAAATTAATTGCACCTGGAAATGCCGGGGATTGAACCCGGGGCCTCATACATGCAAAGCATGCGCTCTACCACTGAGCTACATCCCCATTACATTGCTGCAGCATTACAGAACACGACACACAAATAGAACCTCGGCTCATTCGAAAAAATAGCCTTGTCTATTTTTTTTTAATAAAGTTCGTCTGAGGACTGTAGATTGCAAAATAGTTAAAAGCCTCAGATGTATATTAACAGAGGTAATAGTTGGACACATTTAACCACATCCAATGATTGTTTAGGACTCCTAGCCTACGTATGGTAACTTAGTGTCAATTGTTATATCAGATGGCTTAAATGCCCTTCCATTTATGACTTTATTGGTCAAAATATGAAGTTCTTCACTAAGTATATCATCTTCTTATCCAAAAATTATCCTCTTTTACTAGGGGAATGAGGACCTATAATCGATTTACTGACACCTCATGGACACCAGGCACCAGATTTTCTGAGACAGCAGTGAACAGGATCTTAGCAGATGTTTAATTAAGTTTGCTCACTCAACTCTAAATTGTTCAAAATCAAAACCTGAATTGCATTTTCTTTTCGGCTAAACGTTCCAAGCTGTGGAAGGAGCTATGTTGGACTCTTTTCTAAAACATCAGCCTTGAAACAATTTTAATAAAGCTTCTGTAGCCAAAGAAATTAAATTCTCATGAGAAGTCACTAAAACTACGAATGTGAGGTCAAGGAAACTTCCCGAAACTCTAGAATTTAAGTAGGATACGCCATATACACTATTAAAAACCCACTTAGAGAAGTTGGCAACGCTATGCTATTTTCTTTGGGAATAAGGAAATCTAATGCAGACTCTGTCCTCAGAAGGAAACCAGACACAGGATTTTTAAGACAAGAGAGGATTTGGAGCTTAAAGATTTTTCTTTGGATTGATACACTAATGTTGACATTGTTGTGTGATAATTACTAAATTGTAAAATTTTGACTTATTTAAAGAAGCTGTGACTAAAGCCGAGTTTGTGAATATTTTGAAAACATCACTTTTTGCCTACATATTTTTCTCGATACAATTCATCTTCTGGTGAATAAATTCTTCATTGGAACTATGTAAACAAAGTCACTCATGCCGACTCTTCTAAATTAAAATTAATTGCACCTGGAGATGCCGGGGATTGAACCCGGGGCCTCATACATGCAAAGCATGCGCTCTACCACTGAGCTACATCCCCATTACATTGCTACAGCATTACAGAACACGACACACAAATAGAACCGCGGCTCATTCGAAAAAATAGCCTTGTCTATTTTTTTTTAATAAGGTTCGTCTGAGGACTGTAGATTGCAAAATAGTTAAAAGCCTCAGATGTATATTAACAGAGGTAATAGTTGGACACATTTAACCACATCCAAGGATTGTTTAGGACTCCTAGCCTACGTATGGTAACTTAGTGTTATTGTTATATCAGATGGCTTAAATGCCCTTCCATTTATGACTTTATTGGTCAAAATATGAAGTTCTTCACTAAGTATATCATCTTCTTATCCAAAAATTATCCTCTTTTACTCGGGGAATGAGGACCTATAATCGATTTACTGACACCTCATGGACACCAGGCACCAGATTTTCTGAGACAGCAGTGAACAGGATCTTAGCAGATGTTTAATTAAGTTTGCTCACTCAACTCTAAATTGTTCAAAATCAAAACCTGAATTGCATTTTCTTTTCGGCTAAACGTTCCAAGCTGTGGAAGGAGCTATGTTGGACTCTTTTCTAAAGCATCAGCCTTGAAACAATTTTAATAAAGCTTCTGTAGCCAAAGAAATGAAATTCTCATGAGAAGTCACTAAAACTACGAATGTGAGGTCATGGAAACTTCCCGAAACTCTAGAATTTAAGTAGGATACGCCATATACACTATTAAAAACCCACTTAGAGAAGTTGGCAACGCTATGCTATTTTCTTTGGGAATAAGGAAATCTAATGCAGACTCTGTCCTCAGAAGGAAACCAGACACAGGATTTTTAAGACAAGAGAGGATTTGGAGCTTAAAGATTTTTCTTTGGATTGATACACTAATGTTGACATTGTTGTGTGATAATTACTAAATTGTAAAATTTTGACTTATTTAAAGAAGCTGTGACTAAAGCCGAGTTTGTGAATATTTTTAAAACATCACTTTTTGCCTACATATTTTTCTCGATACAATTCATCTTCTGGTGAATAAATTCTTCATTGGAACTATGTAAACAAAGTCACTCATGCCGACTCTTCTAAATTAAAATTAATTGCACCTGGAAATGCCGGGGATTGAACCCGGGGCCTCATACATGCAAAGCATGCGCTCTACCACTGAGCTACATCCCCATTACATTGCTGCAGCATTACAGAACACGACACACAAATAGAACCTCGGCTCATTCGAAAAAATAGCCTTGTCTATTTTTTTTTAATAAAGTTCGTCTGAGGACTGTAGATTGCAAAATAGTTAAAAGCCTCAGATGTATATTAACAGAGGTAATAGTTGGACACATTTAACCACATCCAATGATTGTTTAGGACTCCTAGCCTATGTATGGTAACTTAGTGTCAATTGTTATATCAGATGGCTTAAATGCCCTTCCATTTATGACTTTATTGGTCAAAATATGAAGTTCTTCACTAAGTATATCATCTTCTTATCCAAAAATTATCCTCTTTTACTCGGGGAATGAGGACCTATAATCGATTTACTGACACCTCATGGACACCAGGCACCAGATTTTCTGAGACAGCAGTGAACAGGATCTTAGCAGATGTTTAATTAAGTTTGCTCACTCAACTCTAAATTGTTCAAAATCAAAACCTGAATTGCATTTTCTTTTCGGCTAAACGTTCCAAGCTGTGGAAGGAGCTATGTTGGACTCTTTTCTAAAACATCAGCCTTGAAACAATTTTAATAAAGCTTCTGTAGCCAAAGAAATGAAATTCTCATGAGAAGTCACTAAAACTACGAATGTGAGGTCAAGGAAACTTCCCGAAACTCTAGAATTTAAGTAGGATACGCCATATACACTATTAAAAACCCACTTAGAGAAGTTGGCAACGCTATGCTATTTTCTTTGGGAATAAGGAAATCTAATGCAGACTCTGTCCTCAGAAGGAAACCAGACACAGGATTTTTAAGACAAGAGAGGATTTGGAGCTTAAAGATTTTTCTTTGGATTGATACACTAATGTTGACATTGTTGTGTGATAATTACTAAATTGTAAAATTTTGACTTATTTAACCCCTTAAGGACCAAACTTCTGAAATAAAAGGGAATCACGACATGTCACACACGTCATGTGTCCTTAAGGGGTTAAAGAAGCTGTGACTAAAGCCGAGTTTGTGAATATTTTGAAAACATCACTTTTTGCCTACATATTTTTCTCGATACAATTCATCTTCTGGTGAATAAATTCTTCATTGGAACTATGTAAACAAAGTCACTCATGCCGACTCTTCTAAATTAAAATTAATTGCACCTGGAAATGCCGGGGATTGAACCCGGGGCCTCATACATGCAAAGCATGCGCTCTACCACTGAGCTACATCCCCATTACATTGCTGCAGCATTACAGAACACGACACACAAATAGAACCTCGGCTCATTCGAAAAAATAGCCTTGTCTATTTTTTTTTAATAAAGTTCGTCTGAGGACTGTAGATTGCAAAATAGTTAAAAGCCTCAGATGTATATTAACAGAGGTAATAGTTGGACACATTTAACCACATCCAATGATTGTTTAGGACTCCTAGCCTACGTATGGTAACTTAGTGTCAATTGTTATATCAGATGGCTTAAATGCCCTTCCATTTATGACTTTATTGGTCAAAATATGAAGTTCTTCACTAAGTATATCATCTTCTTATCCAAAAATTATCCTCTTTTACTAGGGGAATGAGGACCTATAATCGATTTACTGACACCTCATGGACACCAGGCACCAGATTTTCTGAGACAGCAGTGAACAGGATCTTAGCAGATGTTTAATTAAGTTTGCTCACTCAACTCTAAATTGTTCAAAATCAAAACCTGAATTGCATTTTCTTTTCGGCTAAACGTTCCAAGCTGTGGAAGGAGCTATGTTGGACTCTTTTCTAAAACATCAGCCTTGAAACAATTTTAATAAAGCTTCTGTAGCCAAAGAAATTAAATTCTCATGAGAAGTCACTAAAACTACGAATGTGAGGTCAAGGAAACTTCCCGAAACTCTAGAATTTAAGTAGGATACGCCATATACACTATTAAAAACCCACTTAGAGAAGTTGGCAACGCTATGCTATTTTCTTTGGGAATAAGGAAATCTAATGCAGACTCTGTCCTCAGAAGGAAACCAGACACAGGATTTTTAAGACAAGAGAGGATTTGGAGCTTAAAGATTTTTCTTTGGATTGATACACTAATGTTGACATTGTTGTGTGATAATTACTAAATTGTAAAATTTTGACTTATTTAAAGAAGCTGTGACTAAAGCCGAGTTTGTGAATATTTTTAAAACATCACTTTTTGCCTACATATTTTTCTCGATACAATTCATCTTCTGGTGAATAAATTCTTCATTGGAACTATGTAAACAAAGTCACTCATGCCGACTCTTCTAAATTAAAATTAATTGCACCTGGAAATGCCGGGGATTGAACCCGGGGCCTCATACATGCAAAGCATGCGCTCTACCACTGAGCTACATCCCCATTACATTGCTGCAGCATTACAGAACACGACACACAAATAGAACCTCGGCTCATTCGAAAAAATAGCCTTGTCTATTTTTTTTTAATAAAGTTCGTCTGAGGACTGTAGATTGCAAAATAGTTAAAAGCCTCAGATGTATATTAACAGAGGTAATAGTTGGACACATTTAACCACATCCAATGATTGTTTAGGACTCCTAGCCTATGTATGGTAACTTAGTGTCAATTGTTATATCAGATGGCTTAAATGCCCTTCCATTTATGACTTTATTGGTCAAAATATGAAGTTCTTCACTAAGTATATCATCTTCTTATCCAAAAATTATCCTCTTTTACTCGGGGAATGAGGACCTATAATCGATTTACTGACACCTCATGGACACCAGGCACCAGATTTTCTGAGACAGCAGTGAACAGGATCTTAGCAGATGTTTAATTAAGTTTGCTCACTCAACTCTAAATTGTTCAAAATCAAAACCTGAATTGCATTTTCTTTTCGGCTAAACGTTCCAAGCTGTGGAAGGAGCTATGTTGGACTCTTTTCTAAAACATCAGCCTTGAAACAATTTTAATAAAGCTTCTGTAGCCAAAGAAATGAAATTCTCATGAGAAGTCACTAAAACTACGAATGTGAGGTCAAGGAAACTTCCCGAAACTCTAGAATTTAAGTAGGATACGCCATATACACTATTAAAAACCCACTTAGAGAAGTTGGCAACGCTATGCTATTTTCTTTGGGAATAAGGAAATCTAATGCAGACTCTGTCCTCAGAAGGAAACCAGACACAGGATTTTTAAGACAAGAGAGGATTTGGAGCTTAAAGATTTTTCTTTGGATTGATACACTAATGTTGACATTGTTGTGTGATAATTACTAAATTGTAAAATTTTGACTTATTTAAAGAAGCTGTGACTAAAGCCGAGTTTGTGAATATTTTGAAAACATCACTTTTTGCCTACATATTTTTCTCGATACAATTCATCTTCTGGTGAATAAATTCTTCATTGGAACTATGTAAACAAAGTCACTCATGCCGACTCTTCTAAATTAAAATTAATTGCACCTGGAAATGCCGGGGATTGAACCCGGAGCCTCATACATGCAAAGCATGCGCTCTACCACTGAGCTACATCCCCATTACATTGCTGCAGCATTACAGAACACGACACACAAATAGAACCTCGGCTCATTCGAAAAAATAGCCTTGTCTATTTTTTTTTAATAAAGTTCGTCTGAGGACTGTAGATTGCAAAATAGTTAAAAGCCTCAGATGTATATTAACAGAGGTAATAGTTGGACACATTTAACCACATCCAATGATTGTTTAGGACTCCTAGCCTACGTATGGTAACTTAGTGTCAATTGTTATATCAGATGGCTTAAATGCCCTTCCATTTATGACTTTATTGGTCAAAATATGAAGTTCTTCACTAAGTATATCATCTTCTTATCCAAAAATTATCCTCTTTTACTAGGGGAATGAGGACCTATAATCGATTTACTGACACCTCATGGACACCAGGCACCAGATTTTCTGAGACAGCAGTGAACAGGATCTTAGCAGATGTTTAATTAAGTTTGCTCACTCAACTCTAAATTGTTCAAAATCAAAACCTGAATTGCATTTTCTTTTCGGCTAAACGTTCCAAGCTGTGGAAGGAGCTATGTTGGACTCTTTTCTAAAACATCAGCCTTGAAACAATTTTAATAAAGCTTCTGTAGCCAAAGAAATTAAATTCTCATGAGAAGTCACTAAAACTACGAATGTGAGGTCAAGGAAACTTCCCGAAACTCTAGAATTTAAGTAGGATACGCCATATACACTATTAAAAACCCACTTAGAGAAGTTGGCAACGCTATGCTATTTTCTTTGGGAATAAGGAAATCTAATGCAGACTCTGTCCTCAGAAGGAAACCAGACACAGGATTTTTAAGACAAGAGAGGATTTGGAGCTTAAAGATTTTTCTTTGGATTGATACACTAATGTTGACATTGTTGTGTGATAATTACTAAATTGTAAAATTTTGACTTATTTAAAGAAGCTGTGACTAAAGCCGAGTTTGTGAATATTTTTAAAACATCACTTTTTGCCTACATATTTTTCTCGATACAATTCATCTTCTGGTGAATAAATTCTTCATTGGAACTATGTAAACAAAGTCACTCATGCCGACTCTTCTAAATTAAAATTAATTGCACCTGGAGATGCCGGGGATTGAACCCGGGGCCTCATACATGCAAAGCATGCGCTCTACCACTGAGCTACATCCCCATTACATTGCTGCAGCATTACAGAACACGACACACAAATAGAACCGCGGCTCATTCGAAAAAATAGCCTTGTCTATTTTTTTTTAATAAGGTTCGTCTGAGGACTGTAGATTGCAAAATAGTTAAAAGCCTCAGATGTATATTAACAGAGGTAATAGTTGGACACATTTAACCACATCCAAGGATTGTTTAGGACTCCTAGCCTACGTATGGTAACTTAGTGTTATTGTTATATCAGATGGCTTAAATGCCCTTCCATTTATGACTTTATTGGTCAAAATATGAAGTTCTTCACTAAGTATATCATCTTCTTATCCAAAAATTATCCTCTTTTACTCGGGGAATGAGGACCTATAATCGATTTACTGACACCTCATGGACACCAGGCACCAGATTTTCTGAGACAGCAGTGAACAGGATCTTAGCAGATGTTTAATTAAGTTTGCTCACTCAACTCTAAATTGTTCAAAATCAAAACCTGAATTGCATTTTCTTTTCGGCTAAACGTTCCAAGCTGTGGAAGGAGCTATGTTGGACTCTTTTCTAAAACATCAGCCTTGAAACAATTTTAATAAAGCTTCTGTAGCCAAAGAAATGAAATTCTCATGAGAAGTCACTAAAACTACGAATGTGAGGTCAAGGAAACTTCCCGAAACTCTAGAATTTAAGTAGGATACGCCATATACACTATTAAAAACCCACTTAGAGAAGTTGGCAACGCTATGCTATTTTCTTTGGGAATAAGGAAATCTAATGCAGACTCTGTCCTCAGAAGGAAACCAGACACAGGATTTTTAAGACAAGAGAGGATTTGGAGCTTAAAGATTTTTCTTTGGATTGATACACTAATGTTGACATTGTTGTGTGATAATTACTAAATTGTAAAATTTTGACTTATTTAAAGAAGCTGTGACTAAAGCCGAGTTTGTGAATATTTTTAAAACATCACTTTTTGCCTACATATTTTTCTCGATACAATTCATCTTCTGGTGAATAAATTCTTCATTGGAACTATGTAAACAAAGTCACTCATGCCGACTCTTCTAAATTAAAATTAATTGCACCTGGAAATGCCGGGGATTGAACCCGGGGCCTCATACATGCAAAGCATGCGCTCTACCACTGAGCTACATCCCCATTACATTGCTGCAGCATTACAGAACACGACACACAAATAGAACCTCGGCTCATTCGAAAAAATAGCCTTGTCTATTTTTTTTTAATAAAGTTCGTCTGAGGACTGTAGATTGCAAAATAGTTAAAAGCCTCAGATGTATATTAACAGAGGTAATAGTTGGACACATTTAACCACATCCAATGATTGTTTAGGACTCCTAGCCTATGTATGGTAACTTAGTGTCAATTGTTATATCAGATGGCTTAAATGCCCTTCCATTTATGACTTTATTGGTCAAAATATGAAGTTCTTCACTAAGTATATCATCTTCTTATCCAAAAATTATCCTCTTTTACTCGGGGAATGAGGACCTATAATCGATTTACTGACACCTCATGGACACCAGGCACCAGATTTTCTGAGACAGCAGTGAACAGGATCTTAGCAGATGTTTAATTAAGTTTGCTCACTCAACTCTAAATTGTTCAAAATCAAAACCTGAATTGCATTTTCTTTTCGGCTAAACGTTCCAAGCTGTGGAAGGAGCTATGTTGGACTCTTTTCTAAAACATCAGCCTTGAAACAATTTTAATAAAGCTTCTGTAGCCAAAGAAATGAAATTCTCATGAGAAGTCACTAAAACTACGAATGTGAGGTCAAGGAAACTTCCCGAAACTCTAGAATTTAAGTAGGATACGCCATATACACTATTAAAAACCCACTTAGAGAAGTTGGCAACGCTATGCTATTTTCTTTGGGAATAAGGAAATCTAATGCAGACTCTGTCCTCAGAAGGAAACCAGACACAGGATTTTTAAGACAAGAGAGGATTTGGAGCTTAAAGATTTTTCTTTGGATTGATACACTAATGTTGACATTGTTGTGTGATAATTACTAAATTGTAAAATTTTGACTTATTTAAAGAAGCTGTGACTAAAGCCGAGTTTGTGAATATTTTGAAAACATCACTTTTTGCCTACATATTTTTCTCGATACAATTCATCTTCTGGTGAATAAATTCTTCATTGGAACTATGTAAACAAAGTCACTCATGCCGACTCTTCTAAATTAAAATTAATTGCACCTGGAAATGCCGGGGATTGAACCCGGGGACTCATACATGCAAAGCATGCGCTCTACCACTGAGCTACATCCCCATTACATTGCTGCAGCATTACAGAACACGACACACAAATAGAACCTCGGCTCATTCGAAAAAATAGCCTTGTCTATTTTTTTTTAATAAAGTTCGTCTGAGGACTGTAGATTGCAAAATAGTTAAAAGCCTCAGATGTATATTAACAGAGGTAATAGTTGGACACATTTAACCACATCCAATGATTGTTTAGGACTCCTAGCCTACGTATGGTAACTTAGTGTCAATTGTTATATCAGATGGCTTAAATGCCCTTCCATTTATGACTTTATTGGTCAAAATATGAAGTTCTTCACTAAGTATATCATCTTCTTATCCAAAAATTATCCTCTTTTACTCGGGGAATGAGGACCTATAATCGATTTACTGACACCTCATGGACACCAGGCACCAGATTTTCTGAGACAGCAGTGAACAGGATCTTAGCAGATGTTTAATTAAGTTTGCTCACTCAACTCTAAATTGTTCAAAATCAAAACCTGAATTGCATTTTCTTTTCGGCTAAACGTTCCAAGCTGTGGAAGGAGCTATGTTGGACTCTTTTCTAAAACATCAGCCTTGAAACAATTTTAATAAAGCTTCTGTAGCCAAAGAAATGAAATTCTCATGAGAAGTCACTAAAACTACGAATGTGAGGTCAAGGAAACTTCCCGAAACTCTAGAATTTAAGTAGGATACGCCATATACACTATTAAAAACCCACTTAGAGAAGTTGGCAACGCTATGCTATTTTCTTTGGGAATAAGGAAATCTAATGCAGACTCTGTCCTCAGAAGGAAACCAGACACAGGATTTTTAAGACAAGAGAGGATTTGGAGCTTAAAGATTTTTCTTTGGATTGATACACTAATGTTGACATTGTTGTGTGATAATTACTAAATTGTAAAATTTTGACTTATTTAACCCCTTAAGGACCAAACTTCTGAAATAAAAGGGAATCACGACATGTCACACACGTCATGTGTCCTTAAGGGGTTAAAGAAGCTGTGACTAAAGCCGAGTTTGTGAATATTTTGAAAACATCACTTTTTGCCTACATATTTTTCTCGATACAATTCATCTTCTGGTGAATAAATTCTTCATTGGAACTATGTAAACAAAGTCACTCATGCCGACTCTTCTAAATTAAAATTAATTGCACCTGGAAATGCCGGGGATTGAACCCGGGGCCTCATACATGCAAAGCATGCGCTCTACCACTGAGCTACATCCCCATTACATTGCTGCAGCATTACAGAACACGACACACAAATAGAACCTCGGCTCATTCGAAAAAATAGCCTTGTCTATTTTTTTTTAATAAAGTTCGTCTGAGGACTGTAGATTGCAAAATAGTTAAAAGCCTCAGATGTATATTAACAGAGGTAATAGTTGGACACATTTAACCACATCCAATGATTGTTTAGGACTCCTAGCCTACGTATGGTAACTTAGTGTCAATTGTTATATCAGATGGCTTAAATGCCCTTCCATTTATGACTTTATTGGTCAAAATATGAAGTTCTTCACTAAGTATATCATCTTCTTATCCAAAAATTATCCTCTTTTACTCGGGGAATGAGGACCTATAATCGATTTACTGACACCTCATGGACACCAGGCACCAGATTTTCTGAGACAGCAGTGAACAGGATCTTAGCAGATGTTTAATTAAGTTTGCTCACTCAACTCTAAATTGTTCAAAATCAAAACCTGAATTGCATTTTCTTTTCGGCTAAACGTTCCAAGCTGTGGAAGGAGCTATGTTGGACTCTTTTCTAAAACATCAGCCTTGAAACAATTTTAATAAAGCTTCTGTAGCCAAAGAAATGAAATTCTCATGAGAAGTCACTAAAACTACGAATGTGAGGTCAAGGAAACTTCCCGAAACTCTAGAATTTAAGTAGGATACGCCATATACACTATTAAAAACCCACTTAGAGAAGTTGGCAACGCTATGCTATTTTCTTTGGGAATATGGAAATCTAATGCAGACTCTGTCCTCAGAAGGAAACCAGACACAGGATTTTTAAGACAAGAGAGGATTTGGAGCTTAAAGATTTTTCTTTGGATTGATACACTAATGTTGACATTGTTGTGTGATAATTACTAAATTGTAAAATTTTGACTTATTTAAAGAAGCTGTGACTAAAGCCGAGTTTGTGAATATTTTGAAAACATCACTTTTTGCCTACATATTTTTCTCGATACAATTCATCTTCTGGTGAATAAATTCTTCATTGGAACTATGTAAACAAAGTCACTCATTCCGACTCTTCTAAATTAAAATTAATTGCACCTGGAGATGCCGGGGATTGAACCCGGGGCCTCATACATGCAAAGCATGCGCTCTACCATGGAGCTACATCCCCATTACCTTGCTGCAGCATTACAGAACACGACACACAAATAGAACCTCGGCTCATTCGAAAAAATAGCCTTGTCTATTTTTTTTTAATAAAGTTCGTCTGAGAACTGTAGATTGCAAAATAGTTAAAAGCCTCAGATGTATATTAACAGAGGTAATAGTTGGACACATTTAACCACATCCAATGATTGTTTAGGACTCCTAGCCTACGTATGGTAACTTAGTGTCAATTGTTATATCAGATGGCTTAAATGCCCTTCCATTTATGACTTTATTGGTCAAAATATGAAGTTCTTCACTAAGTATATCATCTTCTTATCCAAAAATTATCCTCTTTTACTCGGGGAATGAGGACCTATAATCGATTTACTGACACCTCATGGACACCAGGCACCAGATTTTCTGAGACAGCAGTGAACAGGATCTTAGCAGATGTTTAATTAAGTTTGCTCACTCAACTCTAAATTGTTCAAAATCAAAACCTGAATTGCATTTTCTTTTCGGCTAAACGTTCCAAGCTGTGGAAGGAGCTATGTTGGACTCTTTTCTAAAACATCAGCCTTGAAACAATTTTAATAAAGCTTCTGTAGCCAAAGAAATTAAATTCTCATGAGAAGTCACTAAAACTACGAATGTGAGGTCAAGGAAACTTCCCGAAACTCTAGAATTTAAGTAGGATACGCCATATACACTATTAAAAACCCACTTAGAGAAGTTGGCAACGCTATGCTATTTTCTTTGGGAATAAGGAAATCTAATGCAGACTCTGTCCTCAGAAGGAAACCAGACACAGGATTTTTAAGACAAGAGAGGATTTGGAGCTTAAAGATTTTTCTTTGGATTGATACACTAATGTTGGCATTGTTGTGTGATAATTACTAAATTGTAAAATTTTGACTTATTTAACCCCTTAAGGACCAAACTTCTGAAATAAAAGGGAATCACGACATGTCACACACGTCATGTGTCCTTAAGGGGTTAAAGAAGCTGTGACTAAAGCCGAGTTTGTGAATATTTTGAAAACATCACTTTTTGCCTACATATTTTTCTCGATACAATTCATCTTCTGGTGAATAAATTCTTAATTGGAACTATGTAAACAAAGTCACTCATGCCGACTCTTCTAAATTAAAATTAATTGCACCTGGAAATGCCGGGGATTGAACCCGGGGCCTCATACATGCAAAGCATGCGCTCTACCACTGAGCTACATCCCCATTACATTGCTGCAGCATTACAGAACACGACACACAAATAGAACCTCGGCTCATTCGAAAAAATAGCCTTGTCTATTTTTTTTTAATAAAGTTCGTCTGAGGACTGTAGATTGCAAAATAGTTAAAAGCCTCAGATGTATATTAACAGAGGTAATAGTTGGACACATTTAACCACATCCAATGATTGTTTAGGACTCCTAGCCTACGTATGGTAACTTAGTGTCAATTGTTATATCAGATGGCTTAAATGCCCTTCCATTTATGACTTTATTGGTCAAAATATGAAGTTCTTCACTAAGTATATCATCTTCTTATCCAAAAATTATCCTCTTTTACTCGGGGAATGAGGACCTATAATCGATTTACTGACACCTCATGGACACCAGGCACCAGATTTTCTGAGACAGCAGTGAACAGGATCTTAGCAGATGTTTAATTAAGTTTGCTCACTCAACTCTAAATTGTTCAAAATCAAAACCTGAATTGCATTTTCTTTTCGGCTAAACGTTCCAAGCTGTGGAAGGAGCTATGTTGGACTCTTTTCTAAAACATCAGCCTTGAAACAATTTTAATAAAGCTTCTGTAGCCAAAGAAATGAAATTCTCATGAGAAGTCACTAAAACTACGAATGTGAGGTCAAGGAAACTTCCCGAAACTCTAGAATTTAAGTAGGATACGCCATATACACTATTAAAAACCCACTTAGAGAAGTTGGCAACGCTATGCTATTTTCTTTGGGAATAAGGAAATCTAATGCAGACTCTGTCCTCAGAAGGAAACCAGACACAGGATTTTTAAGACAAGAGAGGATTTGGAGCTTAAAGATTTTTCTTTGGATTGATACACTAATGTTGACATTGTTGTGTGATAATTACTAAATTGTAAAATTTTGACTTATTTAAAGAAGCTGTGACTAAAGCCGAGTTTGTGAATATTTTGAAAACATTACTTTTTGCCTACATATTTTTCTCGATACAATTCATCTTCTGGTGAATAAATTCTTCATTGGAACTATGTAAACAAAGTCACTCATGCTGACTCTTCTAAATTAAAATTAATTGCACCTGGAGATGCCGGGGATTGAACCCGGGGCCTCATACATGCAAAGCATGCGCTCTACCACTGAGCTACATCCCCATTACATTGCTGCAGCATTACAGAACACGACACACAAATAGAACCTCGGCTCATTCGAAAAAATAGCCTTGTCTATTTTTTTTAATAAAGTTCGTCTGAGGACTGTAGATTGCAAAATAGTTAAAAGCCTCAGATGTATATTAACAGAGGTAATAGTTGGACACATTTAACCACTTCCAATGATTGTTTAGGACTCCTAGCCTACGTATGGTAACTTAGTGTCAATTGTTATATCAGATGGCTTAAATGCCCTTCCATTTATGACTTTATTGGTCAAAATATGAAGTTCTTCACTAAGTATATCATCTTCTTATCCAAAAATTATCCTCTTTTACTCGGGGAATGAGGACCTATAATCGATTTACTGACACCTCATGGACACCAGGCACCAGATTTTCTGAGACAGCAGTGAACAGGATCTTAGCAGATGTTTAATTAAGTTTGCTCACTCAACTCTAAATTGTTCAAAATCAAAACCTGAATTGCATTTTCTTTTCGGCTAAACGTTCCAAGCTGTGGAAGGAGCTATGTTGGACTCTTTTCTAAAACATCAGCCTTGAAACAATTTTAATAAAGCTTCTGTAGCCAAAGAAATGAAATTCTCATGAGAAGTCACTAAAACTACGAATGTGAGGTCAAGGAAACTTCCCGAAACGCTAGAATTTAAGTAGGATACGCCATATACACTATTAAAAACCCACTTAGAGATGTTGGCAACGCTATGCTATTTTCTTTGGGAATAAGGAAATCTAATGCAGACTCTGTCCTCAGAAGGAAACCAGACACAGGATTTTTAAGACAAGAGAGGATTTGGAGCTTAAAGATTTTTCTTTGGATTGATACACTAATGTTGACATTGTTGTGTGATAATTACTAAATTGTAAAATTTTGACTTATTTAAAGAAGCTGTGACTAAAACCGAGTTTGTGAATATTTTTAAAACATCACTTTTTGCCTACATATTTTTCTCGATACAATTCATCTTCTGGTGAATAAATTCTTCATTGGAACTATGTAAACAAAGTCACTCATGCCGACTCTTCTAAATTAAAATTAATTGCACCTGGAAATGCCAGGGATTGAACCCGGGGCCTCATACATGCAAAGCATGCGCTCTACCACTGAGCTACATCCCCATTACATTGCTGCAGCATTACAGAACACGACACACAAATAGAACCTCGGCTCATTCGAAAAAATAGCCTTGTCTATTTTTTTTTAATAAAGTTCGTCTGAGGACTGTAGATTGCAAAATAGTTAAAAGCCTCAGATGTATATTAACAGAGGTAATAGTTGGACACATTTAACCACATCCAATGATTGTTTAGGACTCCTAGCCTACGTATGGTAACTTAGTGTCAATTGTTATATCAGATGGCTTAAATGCCCTTCCATTTATGACTTTATTGGTCAAAATATGAAGTTCTTCACTAAGTATATCATCTTCTTATCCAAAAATTATCCTCTTTTACTAGGGGAATGAGGACCTATAATCGATTTACTGACACCTCATGGACACCAGGCACCAGATTTTCTGAGACAGCAGTGAACAGGATCTTAGCAGATGTTTAATTAAGTTTGAACACTCAACTCTAAATTGTTCAAAATCAAAACCTGAATTGCATTTTCTTTTCGGCTAAACGTTCCAAGCTGTGGAAGGAGCTATGTTGGACTCTTTTCTAAAACATCAGCCCTGAAACAATTTTAATAAAGCTTCTGTAGCCAAAGAAATGAAATTCTCATGAGAAGTCACTAAAACTACAAATGTGAGGTCAAGGAAACTTCCCGAAACTCTAGAATTTAAGTAGGATACGCCATATACACTATTAAAAACCCACTTAGAGATGTTGGCAACGCTATGCTATTTTCTTTGGGAATAAGGAAATCTAATGCAGACTCTGTCCTCAGAAGGAAACCAGACACAGGATTTTTAAGACAAGAGAGGATTTGGAGCTTAAAGATTTTTCTTTGGATTGATACACTAATGTTGACATTGTTGTGTGATAATTAATAAATTGTAAAATTTTGACTTATTTAAAGAAGCTGTGACTAAAGCCGAGTTTGTGAATATTTTGAAAACATCACTTTTTGCCTACATATTTTTCTTGATACAATTCATCTTCTGGTGAATAAATTCTTCATTGGAACTATGTAATCAAAGTCACTCATGCCGACTCTTCTAAATTAAAATTAATTGCACCTGGAAATGCCAGGGATTGAACCCGGGGCCTCATACATGCGAAGCATGCGCTCTACCACTGAGCTACATCCCCATTACATTGCTACAGTTGTACAGAACACGACACACAAATAGAACCTCGGCTAATTCGAAAAAATAACCTTGTCGATTTTTTTTTAATAAAGTTCGTCTGAGGACTGTAGATTGCAAAATAGTTAAAAGCCTCAGATGTATATTAACAGAGGTAATAGTTGGACACATTTAACCACATCCAATGATTGTTTAGGACTCCTAGCCTACGTATGGTAACTTAGTGTCAATTGTTATATCAGATGGCTTAAATGCCCTTCCATTTATGACTTTATTGGTCAAAATATGAAGTTCTTCACTAAGTATATCATCTTCTTATCCAAAAATTATCCTCTTTTACTCGGGGAATGAGGACCTATAATCGATTTACTGACACCTCATGGACACCAGGCACCAGATTTTCTGAGACAGCAGTGAACAGGATCTTAGCAGATGTTTAATTAAGTTTGCTCACTCAACTCTAAATTGTTCAAAATCAAAACCTGAATTGCATTTTCTTTTCGGCTAAACGTTCCAAACTGTGGAAGGAGCTATGTTGGACTCTTTTCTAAAACATCAGCCTTGAAACAATTTTAATAAAGCTTCTGTAGCCAAAGAAATGAAATTCTCATGAGAAGTCACTAAAACTACGAATGTGAGGTCAAGGAAACTTCCCGAAACTCTAGAATTTAAGTAGGATACGCCATATACACTATTAAAAACCCACTTAGAGAAGTTGGCAACGCTATGCTATTTTCTTTGGGAATAAGGAAATCTAATGCAGACTCTGTCCTCAGAAGGAAACCAGACACAGGATTTTTAAGACAAGAGAGGATTTGGAGCTTAAAGATTTTTCTTTGGATTGATACACTAATGTTGACATTGTTGTGTGATAATTACTAAATTGTAAAATTTTGACTTATTTAAAGAAGCTGTGACTAAAGCCGAGTTTGTGAATATTTTTAAAACATCACTTTTTGCCTACATATTTTTCTCGATACAATTCATCTTCTGGTGAATAAATTCTTCATTGGAACTATGTAAACAAAGTCACTCATGCCGACTCTTCTAAATTAAAATTAATTGCACCTGGAAATGCCAGGGATTGAACCCGGGGCCTCATACATGCAAAGCATGCGCTCTACCACTGAGCTACATCCCCATTACATTGCTGCAGCATTACAGAACACGACACACAAATAGAACCTCGGCTCATT
This sequence comes from Pelobates fuscus, assembly GCF_036172605.1. Lineage (NCBI taxonomy): Eukaryota > Metazoa > Chordata > Amphibia > Anura > Pelobatidae > Pelobates > Pelobates fuscus. The sequence goes on from NC_086328.1 coordinate 79,651,165, forward strand.
CGAAAAAATAGCCTTGTCTATTTTTTTTTAATAAAGTTCGTCTGAGGACTGTAGATTGCAAAATAGTTAAAAGCCTCAGATGTATATTAACAGAGGTAATAGTTGGACACATTTAACCACATCCAATGATTGTTTAGGACTCCTAGCCTACGTATGGTAACTTAGTGTCAATTGTTATATCAGATGGCTTAAATGCCCTTCCATTTATGACTTTATTGGTCAAAATATGAAGTTCTTCACTAAGTATATCATCTTCTTATCCAAAAATTATCCTCTTTTACTAGGGGAATGAGGACCTATAATCGATTTACTGACACCTCATGGACACCAGGCACCAGATTTTCTGAGACAGCAGTGAACAGGATCTTAGCAGATGTTTAATTAAGTTTGCTCACTCAACTCTAAATTGTTCAAAATCAAAACCTGAATTGCATTTTCTTTTCGGCTAAACGTTCCAAGCTGTGGAAGGAGCTATGTTGGACTCTTTTCTAAAACATCAGCCCTGAAACAATTTTAATAAAGCTTCTGTAGCCAAAGAAATGAAATTCTCATGAGAAGTCACTAAAACTACAAATGTGAGGTCAAGGAAACTTCCCGAAACTCTAGAATTTAAGTAGGATACGCCATATACACTATTAAAAACCCACTTAGAGATGTTGGCAACGCTATGCTATTTTCTTTGGGAATAAGGAAATCTAATGCAGACTCTGTCCTCAGAAGGAAACCAGACACAGGATTTTTAAGACAAGAGAGGATTTGGAGCTTAAAGATTTTTCTTTGGATTGATACACTAATGTTGACATTGTTGTGTGATAATTACTAAATTGTAAAATTTTGACTTATTTAAAGAAGCTGTGACTAAAGCCGAGTTTGTGAATATTTTGAAAACATCACTTTTTGCCTACATATTTTTCTTGATACAATTCATCTTCTGGTGAATAAATTCTTCATTGGAACTATGTAAACAAAGTCACTCATGCCGACTCTTCTAAATTAAAATTAATTGCACCTGGAAATGCCGGGGATTGAACCCGGGGCCTCATACATGCAAAGCATGCGCTCTACCACTGAGCTACATCCCCATTACATTGCTGCAGCATTACAGAACACGACACACAAATAGAACCTCGGCTCATTCGAAAAAATAGCCTTGTCTATTTTTTTTTAATAAAGTTCGTCTGAGGACTGTAGATTGCAAAATAGTTAAAAGCCTCAGATGTATATTAACAGAGGTAATAGTTGGACACATTTAACCACATCCAATGATTGTTTAGGACTCCTAGCCTACGTATGGTAACTTAGTGTCAATTGTTATATCAGATGGCTTAAATGCCCTTCCATTTATGACTTTATTGGTCAAAATATGAAGTTCTTCACTAAGTATATCATCTTCTTATCCAAAAATTATCCTCTTTTACTAGGGGAATGAGGACCTATAATCGATTTACTGACACCTCATGGACACCAGGCACCAGATTTTCTGAGACAGCAGTGAACAGGATCTTAGCAGATGTTTAATTAAGTTTGAACACTCAACTCTAAATTGTTCAAAATCAAAACCTGAATTGCATTTTCTTTTCGGCTAAACGTTCCAAGCTGTGGAAGGAGCTATGTTGGACTCTTTTCTAAAACATCAGCCCTGAAACAATTTTAATAAAGCTTCTGTAGCCAAAGAAATGAAATTCTCATGAGAAGTCACTAAAACTACAAATGTGAGGTCAAGGAAACTTCCCGAAACTCTAGAATTTAAGTAGGATACGCCATATACACTATTAAAAACCCACTTAGAGATGTTGGCAACGCTATGCTATTTTCTTTGGGAATAAGGAAATCTAATGCAGACTCTGTCCTCAGAAGGAAACCAGACACAGGATTTTTAAGACAAGAGAGGATTTGGAGCTTAAAGATTTTTCTTTGGATTGATACACTAATGTTGACATTGTTGTGTGATAATTACTAAATTGTAAAATTTTGACTTATTTAAAGAAGCTGTGACTAAAGCCGAGTTTGTGAATATTTTTAAAACATCACTTTTTGCCTACATATTTTTCTTGATACAATTCATCTTCTGGTGAATAAATTCTTCATTGGAACTATGTAATCAAAGTCACTCATGCCGACTCTTCTAAATTAAAATTAATTGCACCTGGAGATGCCGGGGATTGAACCCGGGGCCTCATACATGCAAAGCATGCGCTCTACCACTGAGCTACATCCCCATTACATTGCTGCAGCATTACAGAACACGACACACAAATAGAACCTCGGCTCATTCGAAAAAATAGCCTTGTCTATTTTTTTTTAATAAAGTTCGTCTGAGGACTGTAGATTGCAAAATAGTTAAAAGCCTCAGATGTATATTAACAGAGGTAATAGTTGGACACATTTAACCACATCCAATGATTGTTTAGGACTCCTAGCCTACGTATGGTAACTTAGTGTCAATTGTTATATCAGATGGCTTAAATGCCCTTCCATTTATGACTTTATTGGTCAAAATATGAAGTTCTTCACTAAGTATATCATCTTCTTATCCAAAAATTATCCTCTTTTACTAGGGGAATGAGGACCTATAATCGATTTACTGACACCTCATGGACACCAGGCACCAGATTTTCTGAGACAGCAGTGAACAGGATCTTAGCAGATGTTTAATTAAGTTTGAACACTCAACTCTAAATTGTTCAAAATCAAAACCTGAATTGCATTTTCTTTTCGGCTAAACGTTCCAAGCTGTGGAAGGAGCTATGTTGGACTCTTTTCTAAAACATCAGCCCTGAAACAATTTTAATAAAGCTTCTGTAGCCAAAGAAATGAAATTCTCATGAGAAGTCACTAAAACTACAAATGTGAGGTCAAGGAAACTTCCCGAAACTCTAGAATTTAAGTAGGATACGCCATATACACTATTAAAAACCCACTTAGAGATGTTGGCAACGCTATGCTATTTTCTTTGGGAATAAGGAAATCTAATGCAGACTCTGTCCTCAGAAGGAAACCAGACACAGGATTTTTAAGACAAGAGAGGATTTGGAGCTTAAAGATTTTTCTTTGGATTGATACACTAATGTTGACATTGTTGTGTGATAATTACTAAATTGTAAAATTTTGACTTATTTAAAGAAGCTGTGACTAAAGCCGAGTTTGTGAATATTTTGAAAACATCACTTTTTGCCTACATATTTTTCTTGATACAATTCATCTTCTGGTGAATAAATTCTTCATTGGAACTATGTAATCAAAGTCACTCATGCCGACTCTTCTAAATTAAAATTAATTGCACCTGGAAATGCCAGGGATTGAACCCGGGGCCTCATACATGCGAAGCATGCGCTCTACCACTGAGCTACATCCCCATTACATTGCTACAGTTGTACAGAACACGACACACAAATAGAACCTCGGCTAATTCGAAAAAATAACCTTGTCGATTTTTTTTTAATAAAGTTCGTCTGAGGACTGTAGATTGCAAAATAGTTAAAAGCCTCAGATGTATATTAACAGAGGTAATAGTTGGACACATTTAACCACATCCAATGATTGTTTAGGACTCCTAGCCTACGTATGGTAACTTAGTGTCAATTGTTATATCAGATGGCTTAAATGCCCTTCCATTTATGACTTTATTGGTCAAAATATGAAGTTCTTCACTAAGTATATCATCTTCTTATCCAAAAATTATCCTCTTTTACTCGGGGAATGAGGACCTATAATCGATTTACTGACACCTCATGGACACCAGGCACCAGATTTTCTGAGACAGCAGTGAACAGGATCTTAGCAGATGTTTAATTAAGTTTGCTCACTCAACTCTAAATTGTTCAAAATCAAAACCTGAATTGCATTTTCTTTTCGGCTAAACGTTCCAAACTGTGGAAGGAGCTATGTTGGACTCTTTTCTAAAACATCAGCCTTGAAACAATTTTAATAAAGCTTCTGTAGCCAAAGAAATGAAATTCTCATGAGAAGTCACTAAAACTACGAATGTGAGGTCAAGGAAACTTCCCGAAACTCTAGAATTTAAGTAGGATACGCCATATACACTATTAAAAACCCACTTAGAGAAGTTGGCAACGCTATGCTATTTTCTTTGGGAATAAGGAAATCTAATGCAGACTCTGTCCTCAGAAGGAAACCAGACACAGGATTTTTAAGACAAGAGAGGATTTGGAGCTTAAAGATTTTTCTTTGGATTGATACACTAATGTTGACATTGTTGTGTGATAATTACTAAATTGTAAAATTTTGACTTATTTAACCCCTTAAGGACCAAACTTCTGGAATAAAAGGGAATCATGACATGTCACACATGTCATGTGTCCTTAAGGGGTTAAAGAAGCTGTGACTAAAGCCGAGTTTGTGAATATTTTTAAAACATCACTTTTTGCCTACATATTTTTCTCGATACAATTCATCTTCTGGTGAATAAATTCTTCATTGGAACTATGTAAACAAAGTCACTCATGCCGACTCTTCTAAATTAAAATTAATTGCACCTGGAAATGCCGGGGATTGAACCCGGGGCCTCATACATGCAAAGCATGCGCTCTACCACTGAGCTACATCCCCATTACATTGCTGCAGCATTACAGAACACGACACACAAATAGAACCTCGGCTCATTCGAAAAAATAGCCTTGTCTATTTTTTTTTAATAAAGTTCGTCTGAGGACTGTAGATTGCAAAATAGTTAAAAGCCTCAGATGTATATTAACAGAGGTAATAGTTGGACACATTTAACCACATCCAATGATTGTTTAGGACTCCTAGCCTACGTATGGTAACTTAGTGTCAATTGTTATATCAGATGGCTTAAATGCCCTTCCATTTATGACTTTATTGGTCAAAATATGAAGTTCTTCACTAAGTATATCATCTTCTTATCCAAAAATTATCCTCTTTTACTCGGGGAATGAGGACCTATAATCGATTTACTGACACCTCATGGACACCAGGCACCAGATTTTCTGAGACAGCAGTGAACAGGATCTTAGCAGATGTTTAATTAAGTTTGCTCACTCAACTCTAAATTGTTCAAAATCAAAACCTGAATTGCATTTTCTTTTCGGCTAAACGTTCCAAGCTGTGGAAGGAGCTATGTTGGACTCTTTTCTAAAACATCAGCCTTGAAACAATTTTAATAAAGCTTCTGTAGCCAAAGAAATGAAATTCTCATGAGAAGTCACTAAAACTACGAATGTGAGGTCAAGGAAACTTCCCGAAACTCTAGAATTTAAGTAGGATACGCCATATACACTATTAAAAACCCACTTAGAGAAGTTGGCAACGCTATGCTATTTTCTTTGGGAATAAGGAAATCTAATGCAGACTCTGTCCTCAGAAGGAAACCAGACACAGGATTTTTAAGACAAGAGAGGATTTGGAGCTTAAAGATTTTTCTTTGGATTGATACACTAATGTTGACATTGTTGTGTGATAATTACTAAATTGTAAAATTTTGACTTATTTAAAGAAGCTGTGACTAAAGCCGAGTTTGTGAATATTTTGAAAACATCACTTTTTGCCTACATATTTTTCTCGATACAATTCATCTTCTGGTGAATAAATTCTTCATTGGAACTATGTAAACAAAGTCACTCATGCTGACTCTTCTAAATTAAAATTAATTGCACCTGGAGATGCCGGGGATTGAACCCGGGGCCTCATACATGCAAAGCATGCGCTCTACCACTGAGCTACATCCCCATTACATTGCTGCAGCATTACAGAACACGACACACAAATAGAACCTCGGCTCATTCGAAAAAATAGCCTTGTCTATTTTTTTTAATAAAGTTCGTCTGAGGACTGTAGATTGCAAAATAGTTAAAAGCCTCAGATGTATATTAACAGAGGTAATAGTTGGACACATTTAACCACATCCAATGATTGTTTAGGACTCCTAGCCTACGTATGGTAACTTAGTGTCAATTGTTATATCAGATGGCTTAAATGCCCTTCCATTTATGACTTTATTGGTCAAAATATGAAGTTCTTCACTAAGTATATCATCTTCTTATCCAAAAATTATCCTCTTTTACTAGGGGAATGAGGACCTATAATCGATTTACTGACACCTCATGGACACCAGGCACCAGATTTTCTGAGACAGCAGTGAACAGGATCTTAGCAGATGTTTAATTAAGTTTGCTCACTCAACTCTAAATTGTTCAAAATCAAAACCTGAATTGCATTTTCTTTTCGGCTAAACGTTCCAAGCTGTGGAAGGAGCTATGTTGGACTCTTTTCTAAAACATCAGCCTTGAAACAATTTTAATAAAGCTTCTGTAGCCAAAGAAATGAAATTCTCATGAGAAGTCACTAAAACTACGAATGTGAGGTCAAGGAAACTTCCCGAAACTCTAGAATTTAAGTAGGATACGCCATATACACTATTAAAAACCCACTTAGAGAAGTTGGCAACGCTATGCTATTTTCTTTGGGAATAAGGAAATCTAATGCAGACTCTGTCCTCAGAAGGAAACCAGACACAGGATTTTTAAGACAAGAGAGGATTTGGAGCTTAAAGATTTTTCTTTGGATTGATACACTAATGTTGACATTGTTGTGTGATAATTACTAAATTGTAAAATTTTGACTTATTTAAAGAAGCTGTGACTAAAGCCGAGTTTGTGAATATTTTGAAAACATCACTTTTTGCCTACATATTTTTCTCGATACAATTCATCTTCTGGTGAATAAATTCTTCATTGGAACTATGTAAACAAAGTCACTCATTCCGACTCTTCTAAATTAAAATTAATTGCACCTGGAGATGCCGGGGATTGAACCCGGGGCCTCATACATGCAAAGCATGCGCTCTACCATGGAGCTACATCCCCATTACCTTGCTGCAGCATTACAGAACACGACACACAAATAGAACCTCGGCTCATTCGAAAAAATAGCCTTGTCTATTTTTTTTTAATAAAGTTCGTCTGAGGACTGTAGATTGCAAAATAGTTAAAAGCCTCAGATGTATATTAACAGAGGTAATAGTTGGACACATTTAACCACATCCAATGATTGTTTAGGACTCCTAGCCTACGTATGGTAACTTAGTGTCAATTGTTATATCAGATGGCTTAAATGCCCTTCCATTTATGACTTTATTGGTCAAAATATGAAGTTCTTCACTAAGTATATCATCTTCTTATCCAAAAATTATCCTCTTTTACTAGGGGAATGAGGACCTATAATCGATTTACTGACACCTCATGGACACCAGGCACCAGATTTTCTGAGACAGCAGTGAACAGGATCTTAGCAGATGTTTAATTAAGTTTGCTCACTCAACTCTAAATTGTTCAAAATCAAAACCTGAATTGCATTTTCTTTTCGGCTAAACGTTCCAAGCTGTGGAAGGAGCTATGTTGGACTCTTTTCTAAAACATCAGCCTTGAAACAATTTTAATAAAGCTTCTGTAGCCAAAGAAATGAAATTCTCATGAGAAGTCACTAAAACTACGAATGTGAGGTCAAGGAAACTTCCCGAAACTCTAGAATTTAAGTAGGATACGCCATATACACTATTAAAAACCCACTTAGAGAAGTTGGCAACGCTATGCTATTTTCTTTGGGAATAAGGAAATCTAATGCAGACTCTGTCCTCAGAAGGAAACCAGACACAGGATTTTTAAGACAAGAGAGGATTTGGAGCTTAAAGATTTTTCTTTGGATTGATACACTAATGTTGACATTGTTGTGTGATAATTACTAAATTGTGACTTATTTAAAGAAGCTGTGACTAAAGCCGAGTTTGTGAATATTTTGAAAACATCACTTTTTGCCTACATATTTTTCTCGATACAATTCATCTTCTGGTGAATAAATTCTTCATTGGAACTATGTAAACAAAGTCACTCATGCCGACTCTTCTAAATTAAAATTAATTGCACCTGGAAATGCCAGGGATTGAACCCGGGGCCTCATACATGCAAAGCATGCGCTCTACCACTGAGCTACATCCCCATTACATTGCTGCAGCATTACAGAACACGACACACAAATAGAACCTCGGCTCATTCGAAAAAATAGCCTTGTCTATTTTTTTTTAATAAAGTTCGTCTGAGGACTGTAGATTGCAAAATAGTTAAAAGCCTCAGATGTATATTAACAGAGGTAATAGTTGGACACATTTAACCACATCCAATGATTGTTTAGGACTCCTAGCCTACGTATGGTAACTTAGTGTCAATTGTTATATCAGATGGCTTAAATGCCCTTCCATTTATGACTTTATTGGTCAAAATATGAAGTTCTTCACTAAGTATATCATCTTCTTATCCAAAAATTATCCTCTTTTACTAGGGGAATGAGGACCTATAATCGATTTACTGACACCTCATGGACACCAGGCACCAGATTTTCTGAGACAGCAGTGAACAGGATCTTAGCAGATGTTTAATTAAGTTTGCTCACTCAACTCTAAATTGTTCAAAATCAAAACCTGAATTGCATTTTCTTTTCGGC